>NC_084789.1:1605686-1943327 GCF_028858725.1 Colius striatus
CTATTTTGTTCACAACATCCATAGGCACATGCCGACGCCCATCTTGCCATTTTATGCCCAAAAACTGTATCTCTTGTGCAGGTCCCTTTACTTTGTTTCTTTTTACATCAAAACCAGCTTTTAGGAGAATCTGTATTATTCTTTTCCCTTTCTCAAATATTTCTTCTGCCTTGTTGCCCCATACAGTTATGTCATTAATGTACTGTAAATATTCAGGGGCATCACCCATTTCCAGCACAGTTTGGATTAGACCATGACAAATAGTAGGACTATGTTTCCACCCCTGGGGCAATCGATTCCAGGTATATTGGACACCTCTCCATGTGAAGGCAAATTGTGGCCTGCACTCTGCTGCCAATGGAACTGAGAAAAATGCATTAGCGATGTCAATCGTAGCATACCACTTGGCTGCTTTTGACTCCAGTTCATACTGGAGCTCTAACATGTCTGGTACAGCAGCACTCAGTGGTTGTGTCACTTCGTTCAGGCCACGATAATCTACTGTTAACCTCCACCCTCCATCAGATTTTTTCACAGGCCATATGGGACTATTAAATGGGGAATGAGTTTTGCTAATTACTCCTTGAGCCTCCAGTTGGTGAATCAACTCACGGATGGGAGTCAGGGAATCTCGGTTCGTGCGATATTGCCTCCGGTGCACCGTCCTGGTAGCAATTGGTACCTGTTGCTCTTGAACTTGCAGCAATCCCACAACAAAAGGGTCTTCTGAGAGGCCAGGTAAATTAGAGAGTTGTTTGATTTTCTCTGTATCTACAGTGGCTATACCAAAAGCCCATCGATACCCCTTGGGGTCTTTGAAGTACCCTCTCCTGAGGTAATCTATGCCAAGAATACAATGGGCCTCTGGACCAGTCACAATAGGGTGTTTTTCCCATTTGTCCCCTGTTAAGCTCACTTCAGCCTCTAATATAGATAATTCTTCACATCCCCCTGTCACTCCAGAGATCCAGACAGAATCTGTGCCTCTATACCTTGATGGCATCAATGTACACTGTGCCCCTGTGGCTACTAAGGCTTTATACCTTTGTGGATCTGATGTGCCAGGCCATCGAACCCACACAGTCCAGTAGATTCGGTCATCCCTTTCCTCCTCCTGGCTGGAGGCAGGGACCCTCTATTTCTGTTCTTCATCAGAGTATTCGCTATCTGATCCTTGCAATTTTAGACCTGAAGTCTCCTCATTGGCATCGAAGGAAGTAGTTGCAGTTCTTCTATGTCTTGGAGATTGTTGATTGTCCTCTTTTGTTTTGGCAGCTACTATGCTGACAGCCCTCTTGGGTGGTCCTTTTCTAACAGCTGTCTTCCCCCTTAGTTCACGTACACGTGCTTCCAGCTTAAAAGTGGGTTCACCATCCCACTTCCTCATATCCTCTCCTTGGCCACGCAAAAAGAGACAGAGTTCATTTTGTGGTGTACTCCTGCGTCTGGGACTTCCCTTTCCCCTGGTCGGGACAGTGGATGACCGAATTCTTGAGGCAGTTCTGACAGTCAGACCATCATCCCACACTGATGAGGAGATGCAGAGGCTCTCTTCATAGTTCTGTAACCAAGAAGATACCCTCTCCACTGTTGGTATATCCATGTCTGGATGATACACCATTGCCAAGATATTAGAATATGTAGCTGGGGCACTCTGAATCACTTTTCTCAACATGACCCGTGTACACTGGACATCGTCTGGATCTGTGGAGGCCTCAGCATTATCTAGATCACCATAGATGACTTCCAACACAGCTAATTCCCTTAGATATTGGATCCCTTCATCAGCTCTAGTCCACTTTCCTCGGGTATTTACAAGATCTTCCTTGAATGGGTATCTTGCCCTTACACTTGAGAGGAGCCGTTTCCAGAGACTACAAATTGAGGTCTTCTTTCCAATGCCTCTATCAATTCCCCGGTCCCTAGCAAGAGATCCCAGCTGCTGGGCTTCTCTACCTTCCAATTGCTGACTGTCAGCCCCGTTATCTCAACATCGGAGCAGCCAGGCACCAATCCGCTCAGCTGGCTGGCGACTGTAATCTTTTTGCATATCTCTAAGTTCTGTTGAGGTGAGGGACCGAGTAGTTTCCATTTCCTTTTCGATTTCTTTCACTCCTTCTCCTGATCTCCTTACCGAAGGACCAGTTTCTTCTTCTAGCCTTTCCTCTTCCTCCTCGTCTGCCCTTACTAATCGATGATATGGACTTGACCTCCTTATGCACTGCTTCTTTTTCACTACTGGGGCAACCACTGTGGTGGTTGCTTGATTCCCTGACTCAACCATGGTAGTCTCAGGTATAGTTTGAATTTCCACCTCGGCCATAGTTCTCTGAGAGGACTGGACTGCGACTGACTCAACCACGGTGGTCTCAGGTACCGTTTGAGTTTCCACTTCAATCATAGTTCTCTGAGATGACTGGAACGCAGCTTGGTAGGTAGAGGCTAGGCCCCAGTATAGTGCTTGAACCTGATGGGCCTCATTAGGGTAGGTAAGACACCCTTCTATCAGGTAGCGTGCCAGTAAAGCAGGGTTTTGTATCTGTTCAGGTGTAAAATCCCAGATTACAGGAGGTGTTAACCGTCCTAGGAATTTGCCCAAATGCATCCACACACCCTGCCACCCAGGGACTGGCCGCTTCAGGGGGCATTTTAACATGTTTCCATCACAAATTTGTTCTCTCTGATACCCAGATGATTCCAGATTCCACAAGATATATAATATATCAACCATGTTAATTAGTAATATTAAAACTCTCATATAAGGGTGACTAAGGACCTGGGAAGTCTGTATAACAAAATTGTCTAGATCAGTCCAAGCTGAGGGGAAAGAGGTGCTTTGCCCCATGGCCTCCACAAGATAGCTCCCACAGCACAGTAAATTCATCAGTAACAGAATGAGACTTGCTATTATTATTTGGGCCATCATGTTCCCAGGCCCTTTCATCCTTTTCACAAAATTATATAGCCAGTTTAGCAAAGCTATTAAGGTTAAAGCACAGCACAGAGTCACAGTGAGAGGAGGTACTGGTGGTAGCAGATATAAGCACATGGTGTAAACAAGGGGTTGGAATAAAGTATCATCAATGCTGAGTGTGTGGTGATCCTTGTCCCCTCAGTGGGGGGGCTGAGTAATCCGTGCGGGCGGCCTGGTGGTGTTCCCGGTGGCGGCAACATATGGTGACCCCGACGTGATCAGCAGAACGCAGGATGTTTGCAGCCATGGCACAGTTGGAGGAAATGATTGAGGGACTTAAGACAATGGCGTCTGAGGTGGGTGAACAGATTCAGTACGTGCCCACAGTCGTTTGCATCACATGGTTGCAGGGGTGAGGTGTGATATGGGCACCCATAGAATTATTAAATGTGCAGAAATGGATGGTGGTGGACAGGGAGTTGTGTCAGGCTTTCGTAGAGGGGGCCATGGGAATGGGTCAGCTTTTTGATGCGTGGAGAAATATTAAAAGGTTTCTGATAAAAACAGCAGAGAAAAAACAGTTTTGGTTATCGGTGCAGGAAGCTCTCCAGGGTAAGGAGCGGAGAGCGCGGACAGAGGAGAGAGTTCATAGTGATCAGGAGACTCAGACAAGCGTGGAGGTAGAGAATCTGGGAGAGCAGATGGAGAATATTGAGCAGACGGCGAATTCCGAGCCGGTGGAGTCAAACGGGAGTATGGTGCAGGAGGATCAGGGGAGATTGGGGAAGCACGACCCCATGTTAGACTGGGTACCACTGGGTACGCGAGGGGAAATGGAGAAAACACAGGGGAGAGTGATACTGACTGAGGCGCCGAGAGTAGCGCCGGGAGTAGCGCCGGGAGCAGCGCCGGGAACAGCGTCGAGAGTAGCGCCGGGAGAGGCACCGAGAGTAGTGCCGGGAGCGGCGCTGAGGCGGGTGATACCGAGAAAAGAGAAAAGTCAGCGACCCCACGATCCGCCAAAGTTGGCGCCTGAAGGAAATGGAGGCAGGACAAAGGGGAAAAGTCAACCGCCTCATTGACCACCGAAGATGAGTGATCTACGTGGAGGAATGGCAGAAATGAGAGCTAGAAGACGGAGTCTGGTGCGGAGACGGGGGGCGGTGCGGGTACGCGGAGGAAAAAAAAAAAAATAAGACAGTTTATTTTAGACTTGATTAGTAATGTAAGTAGTATTAGCCATACAACTTTGCAACATAGACCTGCTAGAGATTTTACCTTTAGCACAAGTATAATAACTTTGTTTGTCAGATGTGCTTTTTTTCAGTGGATAAGAAGAAGCTTATCAGGCATGAGTTGCTATAACTAATGTGCAGATTGTCCTTGAGCTGCTCTCGACTGTGAGAAACGAAGCAGCAAAAATACCTACGAGATAACAACTTCGAGCAAGGAGGAGGCTGAGGCAGCGTGTGAAACTGCAAGGCTTATCACAGAAAACTACAGCTGGCTTTTAGAGAAAGGACCAATTAGAAGTACTATAAACACGGCAGCTTTTCTGCTGATTATGGAGGTCTGATTCTTGTTAGTAAAATTTGAGTTATTAAAAAAAAAAAAATGGAGCTGCCTGGAGGTGTCATGGACATGCCAGCTATCCCCATGCATTGAGCCACGGGATCCCTCACACTAGCCAGGGACAGGCAATCGTTGAAAGCGCTCACAGTACTTTAAAAGTACAGCTCAACCGTCTTAGGGAGGGGGAGAGCATGGGGCGTAGAAGATATGAGTATAACGGTCTACTGAGTCTCTCCTGCAGATTGACGTGTTTCTCGGAGCACTCGCCATGACGCAGATCAAGATGGAGTCACTCAACTATTGGCAAGATTGAACAGTGAAGTGGAACACGACCAGCACCTGTTCACATCTTCCTGCAATTGTCTCAGCTGGCACATGTGCTGGGCAGACACGTTATGTATCAGCCCGTGCCACAGGACACTGGAGTCAGTGAGCATAGGGAGGGGGAGATGTGGTAGGCGTCCAGAAGATCTCGGGTTGTAACGTGAGAGGTGGAAGGTACAGAAGAGGTGGACACGGGGTGGAGTGAGAGGAGGTGCTGGTGGTAGCACATATAAGCACATGGTGTAAACAAGGGGTTGGAATAAAGTATCATCAATGCTGAGTGTGTGGTGATCCTTGTCCCCTCAGTGGAGGGGCTGAGTAATCCGTGCGGGCGGCCTGGTGGTGTTCCTGGTGGCGGCAACAGGTGTCTAATGTCCTGTGGGGATGGCTACAGCAATGGAAAAAGACCAACTGGCAGCGCAGGGGTAAATCCATCTGGGCTGCTGCATTGTGGCAAGACATTGCCGCTCGGGTGGAAAACATGACTCTGAAAGCACGTCATGTAGATGTTCACGTGCCCAAAAGCCGTGCCACTGAAGAACAATGGAACAACCAACAGGTAGACAAAGCTGACACAATTGAAGTAGCTCAGGTAGACCTAGACTGGGAGTGTAAAGGTGAGCTATTTATAGCTCGATGGGTCCATGAAACATCAGGACATCTGGGAAGAGATGCAAGATATAGATGGGCTTGTGATTGAGGAGGTCTACTTGACCATGGAGGCCATTACACAGGTCACTCACGAATGTGAAATGTGCTGCAATCAACTGAGCCACACGAATCAAGTCTCCCTGGAACAGAGGCCGATGGCTGGGTTTTCAATATGGCGAGGCCTGGCAAATTGACTATGTTGGACCAGTACCACGAACACACCAAGACAAGCGTTATATACTCACCATGGTGGAACCAACTACTGGTTGGTTAGAAACATACCCTGTAAACCATGCTACTGCCTGAAATACTATCTTAGGCCTTGAAAGGCAAGTTTTATGATGACATGGGACTCATTTTCAAAATAATCTCATAAACTTCTGGGCAAAGAAACACAGTATTGAGTGGATATACCACATTCCTTATCACTCACAAGCCTCTGGAAAGATTGAAAGATATAACGGATTACCAAAGACCATGTTGAGAGCACTGGGCAGTGGGACATGGAAGCATTGGGATATAAACTTAGCAGAAGCCACTTGACTGATTAATAGCAGAGGTTCAACTAACCATCCTGGTCCTGCCCAAAAAAACCCCTACATACTGTGCGAGGAGATAAGATCCCTGTAGTGCACCCAGGGAAATGGCTGGGGAAGGCAGTATGGGTTGCACCTCCCATGGGAAAGGGCAAACCCATTCGTGGGATTGTCTTTGCTCAGGGGCCTGGGTGTACTTGGTGGGTGATGAGAAAGGATGGGGAAACTCGATGTGTACCTCAAGGAGATTTAACGTTGGGGGAAAAACAATCTATTATGTGTGTTGTCTGTTGTAGGAAGTAATGTAGCAGGAGCAACGTGTTCCATGTAGGTATGAATGATGTCACGAGGCATGACATCTCCAGGTTCCAGAAGGATTTTAAAACCTTGGGGGAGCAAGTAAAAGGTAGGGGAGCACAGGTTATTTTCTCTTCCATCCTATTCACTAGAGATAAAGGAGAAGTTTACAATGGAAAAAACAGCCAAGTGAACTCCTGGCTGAGAGGCTGGTGGCAGCAGGAAGGTTTTGGATTCTACAAAAATGGATCCTTCCTTGGGGACTATAGCTTGATCGGACAGGATGGGACTCATCTTTCTCATAGGGGCACTGCAATTTTTCGGTAGGGGCTAGAAAAATTAATAAAGAGGTCTTTAAATTAAGGGACTTGGGGGTTGGGGGGAGAAGCAAAACAGAACAAGCTGTCCCCTCTAGCTGGGAAAAAGGGCAGGACAGGGAATGCAATGATAAGTGTCTTTCTTTTGCACACTGTGCTGAGATGCAGAAGGCTGATCACTGTGAGGAAGAGCCAAACTGGGGAGGATCGACCTGTATCCGTCCAGGGAAACCTGTGTGTTTGAGCCCCTGAACTGCCTCTACACCAATGCACGCAGTCTGGGGAATAAGCAAGAGGAACTGGAGATGTGGGTGCGGATGCGGGGCTACGACCTCATTGTGGTCACAGAGACGTGGTGGGACAACTGCCATGACTGGAGCACAGCCATGGAGGGTTATGTATTGTTCAGGAAAGACAGACTGACAAGGCGTGGAGGTGGAGTTGCTCTCTATGTGAGGGAGCAATTAATGTGTACTGAACTGTGCCTGGGTGGGGATGAGGAGAGAATAGAGTGCTTATGGGTAAAAATTAATGGGCAGGGCAAGGCAGGTGATATTGTTGTAGGAGTCCGCTACAGGCCACCTGATCAGGAGGAAGATGTGGATTGGACCTTCTACAAACAGTTGAGAGCTGCCTCACAGTCACAATCCCTGGTCCTCATGGGGAAATTCAACTTCCCTGATATTTGCTGGGATAGCCACACAGCCAAGCACACGCAGTCCATGAGGTTCCTACAGATTGTTGACGACAACTTCCTGTCACAGATGATCGAGGAACCAACAAGGAGGGATATGCTACTGGACCTACTACTGACAAATAAGGAGGGTCTGGTTGGGGATGTGAAGATTGGAGGCAACCTCGGCTGCAGTGACCATGAGATGGTAGAGTTCAAGATCCTGTGTGGAAGAGGCAGAACACAAAGCAGGACCGTGACTTTGGCCTCTTCAAAGACCTACTTGGACGGATCTCATGAGATATGATTCTAGAAGGTAGAAGTGCCCATCTTCAAGCACCACTTCCTCCAAGCCCAGGATCAGTGTGTCCAAACATGCAAGAAAGGAGGAAAAGGAGGTAGGAGGCCTCCATGGATGAGCAAGGATCTGCTGGGACAACTCAGGCAAAAAGCAGCCATCTATGAGAGGTGGAAACAGGGACTAGCTTCTTGGGAAGAGTATAGGAACATTGCCAGGGCATGCAGGGGTGCAATTAGGAAGGCTAGAGCCCTTCTAGAATTAAATTTAGCCAGGGATGTTAAGGACAATAATAAGGCATTTTTCAAGTACATGAGCAGCAGAAGGAAGACGAGGGAGAATGTGGACCTGCTGCTAAACACAGAGACTGCCCTAGTGTCTGAGGATGCAGAGAAGGCCGAAGTACTGAATGCCTTCTTTGCTTCAGTCTTTACAGCCAAGACTGGCCCTCGGGAAGCCTAGTCCAGGAAGGATAATAGGATAGCCAGGACAGCAGAGGACTTGCCCTGGGTGGAAGAGGTTAAAGACTTGTTGGCCAAGCTTAAGTCTCTTAAGTGCATGGGTCCTGATGGGATGCATCCTAGAGTGCTGAGGGACATGGCTGATGTGATTGCTAAGCCTCTCTCCATCATTTTTGAACAATCATGGAGGACAGGTGAGGTGCCTGAGGACTGACTCCTTGTCACTAACACCTATAAGAATGAATGTCATGTTGGTCAATAAGCTACTAGAGCACCCTGATCTACACAACTTAATAGAAAGACTGAGGGACTGAACTCATAGACTCCTGATTACGGTTCACCATAACACACAGGACATATACATCATGTGCCGAAACAGGTGAAAAAGGATGGAGAATATCAGTGGTGGGATGTTTAGTTTCGATTGTCTCCGACTGCTACTGGAATCCCATAACATCTTCATCTGAAAGCTCAGGCAGTGTGGCTTGGATGAGTGGACAGTGAGGTGGATCAAGAGCTGGCTGAATGACAGAGCCCAGAGGGTGGTGATCAATGGCACAGAGTCGCATTGGAGGCCTGTGGCCAGTGGAGTTCCACAGAGAGGTTGTGTAGTCTCCTTTCTTAGAGGTCTTCAAGACTCGTCTGAACATATAGGAACGTATGCGACCTGATCTAGGTTTACCAGCTTCTGCAGGGGAGTTGGACTAGATGATGTCTAAAGGTCCCTTCCAACCCTACCATTCTATGATTCTATGATTCTAATCTGATGAGGCGGGAACTTCGCAAGAAACTGGAGGAGTGGACAAACCAGGCCTGGTGCTGGTGCCCAACATCGAACACATTGTTTTTCCTGGCCTGGATACCCATCTTGAGAGATGAGATCCAGGTCATGAGCTGCTCCAGTGAACATCTGTAGAGGATGGAAGATACAGGAATGTTGGTTGTCTGTTAGATGCAAGATGGAATACAAGAATGGCATTTGTTGAAGAGTGGGGGTTACTGGTTATTGAGTGTGTATAAGGATGTATATGGGTTGTTAAGATGATTTTTCTGAGCATGACAGAAATGGTATGGAATAAGGGCTGGAGACTGTAGTGGGTCTTGGGTGGTGGTGATTTTCCACAGCAGCTCTTGTAGTGCTGTGCCTTCTTTTGGTACTGATAGCACATCAATGCTGTGGCTACTGCTCTCACAGCATCCAGGTTGTCCCTCCAGCATTCCTTCCCCCACCTTCACCAATAGCTATGGGTAAGCAGGATCTCGGGAGAGGCCATAGCCAGGAAAGCTGACCCAGACTGACCAAGGAGATATTCCATACTATATGACGTCATCTCAGCATGTCATGGTTTGGCCCAGCTAGCACAGCAGCACCACGACAGTCTCTCGCTCAGTGCCCCCATTCCTCCCCTATCCCTCCTTTCTTCCCAGGCCCACCTCACTGCTCCTGATATCTCTACCTCCTCAACGACTCAGGGGGGCAGGGAATGGGGAATGTGGTCAGTCTCTCACAGATTTGCTCTGCCGCTTCTGTCTTCTCAACTGAGGATGACTCCTAGCATTCTTCCCCTGCTCCTACGTGGGTTTCCTCTCCCAGGACACAGTCCTCAATGAACTTCTCTGGTGTGGGTTGTTCCCAACATCTGCGGCTTCTGCCGATACAGGGTCCCTCACATGGGATGCAGTCCTTGGTGAATATCTCTGACATGGATTCTTTTCCACGGTTGCAGTTTCTGCAGTTACAGGATCCCTCTCTCGGGACAAGGCCTCTTCTGGGCATAAGTTTAATGAGCTGCTTTGTCGTGGGTTCCTCCCCACAGTTACAGCTGTGGATATTGGGTCCCTTCCTCGGGACACGGCCTGCTCTGGCCATAGTTTTAAAGAAGAAAATCACTGCCCCTGGCTCGGGGTCTTATTTGTGTCTTTTTTTTTCCTAATCAGGTTTTAACATGTTGCTTGTATTGGACCATCTATATTTACCCACGAACCATTTGGATCATGGATTTGAATCTGAGTATCACTAGTCACCCATACTAGGCCTGATGACGATCTCTCTGCAATCTATGTCTCCACCGTCACAGACCGTACAAATAGCAGAACAACAAAATACAGACAGGTAATCAAGTTTCAGAGTCAGCTTCAAAGTTTCTGGGTCCCCCATCACTCTCCAGTTTGGGTATGGTGCTTTCTTTACTCTGGTATAGTGAATCCAGGCATCTGATTAAGCAATCTTGATTGCAGTGAATGTGGTCAGTAGCACTTGATAAGGTCCTTTCCACTTTTCTTGTAAGGGTTCTGTTGTCCATGTCCTTACATAGATGTCTTGTTTCCTGTTCCATGCATATTTGGATCAGGCTCTGGTGATTCATATGGTTTCCCATACATTAATTAATATGGACTAACTGACATTCTGTTTCTTGGCTGTAGTCTAACACTCAATAATGCCAGTAGGAGTGTCTGAGGTCATTTGCCATTTCAAAGTTTGATTCATTCTTTCTACTTTTTGACTGGACTGTGGTCTCCAAGATGCATGCAAATCCGAGGTTATTCCTAGGGTTTTACCTGTGTCTTTTACTACAGCTGCTATAAAATGTGGGCCTCTGATGATAATCCGAGGGGCTAGCCAAAACTCAGAATTATTTTTTGTAACAGCCACTTAACTGTTTATTTAGCTTGTTTGGTGCAACAGGGAAAGGCCTCTGGCCACCTGGTAAAGGTATCAACACCTACCAGAATGTATTGATACCTTCCACATTTGTGTAGTTCTGTAAAATCAATTTGTCAGTTCTTACTTTACACATTTGAACTTTCTTTTGCACAACTGGATTATTCTTCAAACATATCTTACACTTAGCAGTTACTGATTTAGCTATTTCTAACATTTTCACTGATACTATGTGCATTTTCAGGAATGTCACAGGGGTTTCCACACCCCAATGTCATTCCTCATGGTTTTTTTTCCTGCAATATTTCTCTCATAATTAAGGGAGGCATGTCAACCTGACCTTCAGAGGTTGTCCACCATCCATCAAAATTTTTCTTTGCATACAATAAACAAGCCAATTTTTCATCTTCCTTTGAATATTTTGGTGGTTCTTTGGGGAGTGTTACAGTTTTAGTAGGAATTAAAGCCATTTGTAATGTCCTTTTTTGGGCTGCATTTTTAGCAGTTTGATCTGCTAACTTATTCCTTTCTGCTATTTTTGTATTTCCTGTTTTATGTGCTTTACAGTGCATGATTGCTACTTGGGCCGGTTCTTAAACCAACATCGATGATTGCAAAACTTCCTTCTGATGCTTAAATTTGTCCCCTGGGAGGATAATAATCCTCGCTCTTTCCACAGGGCCCCATGGACAAGGACTACTCCAAAAGCGTATTTTGAGTCTGTCCATATGTTCAATTTCTTTACTCAATTCTAAAGCCTGTATCAAAGTAATTAATTCTGCCTTCTGTGCTGAAGTCACCCTAGGCAATGCATTTGCCTTTATCACTGTATTTACAGTTGTTACAGCATATCCAGTGCAATGGGTTTCCTTCTGTACAAAGATGCTACCATCTGTAAACAACTCTCATTCTGATTCTTCCAGAGTAACATCCTTCAGGTCCTCATGACTGGAATACACATATTCAGTGGTTGATATGCAGTCATGCTCTGGTTGTTCTTCCTCCTGAGGGGCACTGAGAGTTGGGCAGAGAGGAACCTCATGAGGTTCAACAAGGACAAGTGCAGAGTCCTGCGTCTGGGAAGGAACAACCCCATGCACCAGTGCAGGCTGGGGATTGACCTGCTGGAGAGCACCTCTGCAGAGAGAGACCTGGAAGTCCTGATTGATAATAAACTAAATATGAGCCAGCAATGTGCCCTTGTGACCAAGAAGGTCAATGGCATCCTGAGATGCATCAAGAAGAGTGAGGTCAGCAGGTCAGGGGAGGTTCCGCTCCCCCTCTACTCTGCCCTGGTGAGGCCTCATCTGGAGTCCTGTGTCCAGTTCTGGGCTCCTCAGCTCAAGAGGGACAGGGAACTGCTGGAGAGAATCCAGCGCAGGGCCACCAAGATGATCGGGGGTATAGAACATCTTTCATATGAGGAAAGGCTGCAGGAACTGGGGCTGTTTAGTCTGGAGAAGAGGAGATTGAGGGGTGATCTTATTAACATTTATAAATATCTAAAGGGTGAGTGTCATGAGGTTGGAAAATCCCTTTTTTCTATTGTTTCTAGTGGCAGGACAAGGGGTAATGGGATGAAGCTGGAACACAAAAGTTCCACTTAAACATAAGAAAAAACTATTTTACTGTGAGGGTGAGTGTCGTGGTTTGGCCCAGCTAGCACAGCAGCACCACGACAGTCTCTCGCTTGGTGCCCCCATTCACCCGCACCCTCGTTAGGATGGCAGAGGCCCCAGCGAAATGGGACTAAAAAGATAAGCAAGATTGTTGTGGATTAAGACAAGGGCAGGGAGGACTCGCTGCCAATTACGGTTTCAGGCAAAATAGACTCCAGTACTCGACTTAGAGAGGAAAGTAGGAAAGTTTATTCTACAAGAAACAGAACGGAAAAAAAGCAAAAAGGGAGTAAGATGATGAGAAAATGATAACCAGCACTTTAAGGTCTCCCTCCCCCATCCCTCCTTTCTTCCCGGGCCCAGCTCACTGCTCCCGATATCTCTACCTCCTCCCCCTTCAACGGCTCAGGGGGGCAGGGAATGGGGAATGTGGTCAGTTTCTCAGATATGGGCTCTGCCACTTCTGTCTTCTCAGATGAGTACGACTGCTGGCATTCTTCCCCTGCTCCAACACGGGGTTCCTCCCCCGGGACATAGCCCTTAACGAACTTCTCTGGTGTGGGTTGTTCCCAACAGCTGCGACTTCTGCCGATACAGGGTCCCTCACACGGGATGCAGTCCTTGGTGAATATCTCTGGCGTGGATTCTTTGCCACGGTTGCAGTTTCTGCAGTTACAGGGTCCCTCTCTTGGGACAAGGCCTCTTCTGGGCATAAGTTTAATGAGCTGCTTTGTCATGGGTTCCTCCCCACAGTTACAGCTGTGGATATTGGGTCCCTTCCTTGGGACACAGCCTGCTCTGGCCATAGTTTTGAAGAAGAAAATCACTGCCCCTGGCTCGGGATCTGCAGTGAAGTGGTTGGGTCCCCCCCACGGGACACGATCTCCTCCAGCCATAGTCACTGTTCCTGGCTCGGGGTCTTTAATGAAGTGAATTGCTGCCCCTGGTCTGAGGCCAGCTTTAGCAAAATGAGTCTCTGCCCCTGATATGGGGTCATTATCAAAATGAGTCTCTACTGCTGATGCAGGGTCTTTAAAGAAATGAAAATAAATCTCAGCTTCATCAGTTCTCTCCATAGAATGCAGGGGAGTCTCTGCTCCAGCACACCTCCTCCTCTCTTTCATCACTGACCTTGGAGTCCGCATGGTTGTTTCTCCGACTTTTCCTACTCCTTGCACCACCATCAGGCAGAAGGAAAAAGCAGAAGAAAGAAGAAAATGGAGGAAGATGGAGGAAGAAACCTCCTCTTCCGGCTTCTTCTTAAAAAGTGATCATGGAGGTGTCTCATTGGCTCAGCCCCAGCAGTGGGTCTGGCTCAGAGCTGGGGAGAGTTGCAAGCAACTTCTTACAGGAGCCATCTTTACAGCCCCTTCCCCCTTACTTAGAAAAGGCTATCATGTCAAATCATGACAGTGAGGGAGCAGTGACACAGGCTGCCCAGAGGGATTGTGGAATCTTCTTCCTTGGAGGTCTTCAACACCCACCTGGACACGTTCCTGTGTGATCTGATCTAGGTAGCTCTGCTTCGGCAGGATTAGGTGATCTCTAAATGTCCCTTCCAACCTCCACCATACTATGATTCTATGACTTTAGAAAACTGCAGGATTCACAAGATCGGCAATTTCCACATTGTCCTGTTCTGTAAGGATTACCTGATATTTTATCATTCTAATGGAAGAGCCAATGCACCCCCTTTCTGCTCCAACACTGTAGTGACCATATGTCACATAACTGTCACAACTCTCCCCAAAGAAAGCTTCTGGGCTTCTTCTATCAGGATCACCGTTGCTGCTACTGCTCACAGACAAGAAGGCCATCCCTTACTTACTGTATTCAGTTGCTTAGAAAAGTATCCTACCGGCCTCTTCCAACTTCCCATCTTCTGAGTCAGGACTCCGAGGGCAAGATGTTGCCTTTCATGGATAAATAATTGAAAGTCTTTAGTTAGATCAAGCAAATCCTAAAGCTGCTGCTGACATTAGAGCTTGCTTAAGCCTTCGAAAGACATTCTGCTGCTGGTGATCCCATACAAAAGGAGAAGATTTTTGGGCTTCATATAGCGATTTGGCTATTAGGTCAGATTTCATGATCCAAAGGCGACACCACCAGGCCATTCCCAGGAAGGCCCTTAATTCATGCACAGTCCGAGGTTCAGGAACGGCACAGATTGCTTCACAGAATGACAAAATCAAAGAATCTTAAGGGTTGGAAGGGATCTCGAAAGATCATCCAGTCCAACTCCCCTGCCAGAGCAGGACCACCTTGAGTAGGTCACACAGGAACTCGTCCAGGTGGGTTTTGAATGTCCCCAGAGAAAGAGACTCAATAACCCACCTTGGCAGCCTGTTCCAGTGCTCCCCCTCCATTATTTCCACTATAACTTCTTGTACTATTTTCACCAAATCTCCCTACACCATTTCCAACTCCCCTTCATCCTTCTTCTCTGATTCCTTTCCAATCCAATGCAGCCACTACTGCTCCTGTCACCTTCCTTGTTTCCTCTTCTCCTTTGTTATTCCATCCTAACCTGTCACAAAACTCTTCTTTATCACTTCCACAAAACCCTCCTATATCACTTTCAACTCCCTCTTTTTCTTTTTCTCTGCCATTTTCCAAACCAGTACAGCCGTTATCACTCTCATCATATTCTCCATACAATGCTCCTCTATGTTACAAGCAGTAATTCACAATTAACTCAGCTCCTTTCTACCCTTTACAGCCCTTGCACTTCCACAAACAACTAACTTTCACCTCGTTCAGGTCTCCTTAAAACTCTAAGCTCCTTAAAAATCACCTTTAACTCTGGGTTTCCACACAAAGCTATCTAGTTTAAACAACACCGGACAGCATCAGACAGCTTGCCGGACAGTGTTTGTAAATATAATAACAGATAATGATAATAACTATGGAAACCGCTACTCTGGTTAATATTCTAGTCCAATTTAAGGTCCACATCAATTTAATGTCACAGTCTTTGGTTAGATTGTAATTATTTTAGCAGCAGTTAAACCCCCTTGCTTTCCAACCAACCTCAGACAATTCTGGGTGATTGGAGGCGGCTGGGCTTAACTCCTGAGTGATGTCCAATTAAACAAATTATCCTATTTAGGAGTAGAATTTAGATTCAAATGCTGTTTAGTTTAAAAGTCTTCGGGACAAACGATACAGGGTATTTCCCAACCCCAATATTTCAGACTCAACATTGCACATATAACAAGGATTATTATCAATATTAATAGTAAAACCAAGTGAATTGTTATCATCTCACAGACAATCCAACAAACAATTTATAGTATTATCATTCGCTTTGTCCTTCTCTGGACGTATCCATCCCAGAATATCGGAACTGCAGATCAGAACTCCGCACTCACTTCATGCTTAGTTGCACGTCTCAGTCATATACACACACACAGACACCATCAACAAAACTTGCTAACATACTTCACAAAGATATTGGCAACCAAAAATAAGTAAAGTGATAGGCAAACCACAGAAATCTTTATTACAAGTTCCGGGTCTATATTAGCCAGACTTAAGTGAGCTAACTAGACCGAGCAGTTACTGTGTAGCAGTAACTAGACTGTGCAATCAGCCCAAAGATGACTAGACCGTTTCGTAAACTCCCAGTTAAAGTTTTGGTTTTTTGGTTTTTGGCTTTTTTTGTGTGTGGACATCTCCCACGGCTTACAGGTCCCACTCAGGACGTCTCCTGACGAATTATGGACCCCCAATGCAGATGACTGGTCCCGTTCCCAAGTGGGACTAACCCATACAAAATAAAGAATACCTTTATTTCTGTGATGGTCCTTGTCTGCTCCTGCAGTGATCCAGCAGGACGAGAAGGCCCTCCAGGAAATCCTTGGGGTGCACCTAGGGAGTCCTGTTCCTTACCGGGTCCTGCAGCCGAGCAGAGAGGGTCCCACCTGGATCGCCAAATGATGCCATGAAGAAGCCAATGAGACTATTAAGCAGGTATTCTTTATTGCAGCGCTGGGGAACATGGGGAATTTCTCCACCAAACATGTCCACCTCAGCCTCTGGATTTTCAGTTTATATTTACAACAAACGTGAATATTCATCACATTTCCAGGAAAGGGCCCACCCATAGTCCTGTCTTGGTCTACCCCAGTTACACCTCCGTCATGCTGCTTTCAGTGTCCTCTCGCTTCCTTAAGTGGTCATTAGGGATCGCTGTTGGATTAAGATCCAAACTTTCCTTGTGATGTATCTTTACTCCTGGGTCCGTGGACAGGATGCCATCCCAGATAACAGTTTTGTTTAGGGCTAGACAGGCCTTGTAATTACCAGTGGAATACAATGTCCAAATATTCAAGTGTAGAACTAATGTAATAGCTTTGCCATAATAATTTTGTTTAGGTACATACCAGCCTTAAAACTATCAGCACTGAGCAATAGTTATGTTACAAGAAATAGCTGTATCTTTCTAATAGCTCTGTTTGTGGGCTTACAAGACTAGCAATTTCATAAAACTATATGTGCAATTTTCTAACTAATATTTTAAGTTTAATAAGCAAGCTTCCATAACTTAAACTTACCTATCTACCTATGAATCACTCCATCACCCTCACAGTGAATAATTCCCTTAGTCCATGGGCCACTGAGTCAATTTAGTCCATGACGTCAGGGCTCCATCTGTCATAGCAGTCTTTCAGGTTTCCTGCTCGAAAGATATCAACCCACTGCTTCATCTTCTCTAGTCGAAGCTCTGGGTGCATGTCCTATATGAGATCACCTCTTTCTGAAGAGCATGCTCATGAAGGCAAAGGGTTGCCAGAAAACACACAAGGCAGAATAGCAGATTTAGAGTAACATGAATCAGACCCACAAATCCACAGGTTGTTACTTAAAGTGCCTGTACTGAAATTGTCTCTGGCACTCCAGTGGATGAACACAGCCTTTGCAATGTGACAGAGCTTAACAGAGGCTTCACAAAGGCTTCAACCGCTGGGCCTGTTTGATGGCAGCACATATCTCACATTCATGGATGACTTGTGCCACAGCATCCAAGGTCAGGTCCACCCCTCGATCATGAGCCCGTCTATAGGTGGCATCTCTTCTATGATGACCGGAGGTGTCATGTGGCCATCAAGCCAAAAATAATTCACCTTCATGTTGCTGCAAGGACCACCTTGTGGGACGGGATTCACTGACCACACATCAGACCAATATGATCAATGCAGAAGCCCTTTCTTTTAGCATTCAATCACATTATATATCATAGAATCATAGAATCATAGAATCATAGAATGGTAGGGGTTGGAAGGGACCTTTAGAGATCATCTAGTCCAACCCCCCAGCAGAAGCAGATTCACCTAGATCAGGTCGCATAGGAACAGGTCCAAGTGGGTCTTGAAGACCACCAAGGAAGGAGACTCAACAACCCCACTGGGCAGCCAGTTCCACTGTTCCGTCACTCTCATGGTGAAAGAGTTTTTTCTTATGTTTAAGTGGAACTTTTGTGTTCCAGCTTCATCCCATTACCCCTTGTCCTGTTAATATCTACTATAGAAAAAAGGGATATCCCAACCTCCTGACACCCATCCTTTAGATATTTATGTCAATAAGATCATCCCTCAATCTCCTCTTCTCCAGACTAAACAGCCCCAGTTCCTGCAGCCTTTCCTCGGATTAAAGATGTTCCATACCCTTGATCATCTTGGTGGCCCTACGCTGGACTCTCTCCAGCACTTCCCTGTCCCTCTTGAGCTGAGGAACCCAGAACTGGACACAGGACTCCAAATGAGGCCTCACCAGGGCAGAGTAGAGAGGGAGAAGAACCTACCTTGATCTACTGGCAACACTCTTCTTGATGCATCCCAGGATGCCATTGGCCTTCTTGGCCACAAAGGCACATTGCTGGCTCATATTTAGTTTATTATCAATCAGGACTCCCAGGGTCTCTCTGCAGAGCTGCTCTTCAGCAGTTCAACCCCCAGCCTGTACTGGTGCATGGGGTTGTTCCCAGATGCAGGACTCTGCACTTGTCCTTGTTGAACCTCATGAGGTTCCTCTCTGCCCAACTCTCAAGCTGGTCGAGATCCCGCTGAATGGCAGCACAGCCTCTGGGGAATCAGTCAGTCCTCCCAGTTTGGAGTCATCAGGGAACTTGCTGAGGGTACACTCTGTCCCCTCATCCAGGTGATTGATGAAGATGTTGAACAAGACTGGCCCCAGAATCGATCCCTGTAGAACTCCACTGGCCACAGGCCTCCAACTCGACTCTGTGCCATTGATAACCACCCTCTGGGCTCTGTCATTCAGCCAGCTCTCGATCCACCTCACTGTCCACTCATCCAAGCCATACTACCTGAGCTTTCTGATGAGGATGTTGCTGAAGTCAAGGTAGATGACAGCAATTGCTCTCCCCTCATCTAGCCAGCTGGTTATGCACTCATAGAAGGATATCAGATTAGTCAAACAGGATTTCCCCTTGGTGAAACCATGTTGACTCCCTCTGATAACCATCTTATCCTTCATATGTTCAGTGATAACTTTCAGGATGAGTTGTTCCATCACTTTTCCAGGGATGGAGGTGAGGCTGACCGGCCTGTAGTTGCCTGGGTCATCCTTCCTGCACTTTTTGAAGACTGGAGTGATATTGGCCTTTCTCCAGTCCTCAGGCACTTCACCTGTCCTCCAAGATTGTTTAAAAATGATAGAGAGAGGCTTAGCAATCACATCAGACAGCTCTCTCAGCACTCTAGGATGCATCCTATCAGGACCCATGGACTTATGAGCCTTAAGCCTGACCAACAAGTCTTTAATCTCTTCCTCTTCCACCCAGGGTAAGTCCTCTGCTGTCCCGGCCATCCTGTTATCCTTCCTGGACTAGGCTTCCCGAGGGCCAGTCTTGGCTGTAAAGACTGAAGCATAGAAGGCATTCAGTACTTCGGCCTTCTCTGCATCCTCAGACACTAGGGCAGTCTCTGTGTTCAGCAGTGGGCCCACATTACCCCTCACCATCCTTCTGCTGCTGATGTACTTGAAAAATGCCTTATTACTGTCCTTAACATCCCTGGCTAAATTTAATTCTAGACGGGCTCTAGCCTTCCTAGTTGCACCCCTGCATGCCCTGGCAATGTTCCTATACTCTTCCCAAGAAGCCAGCC
The DNA here is from genome assembly GCF_028858725.1 of Colius striatus. Classification (NCBI taxonomy): domain Eukaryota; kingdom Metazoa; phylum Chordata; class Aves; order Coliiformes; family Coliidae; genus Colius; species Colius striatus. The sequence continues at coordinate 1,625,141 of NC_084789.1, forward strand.
CCTGTTTCCATCTCTCATAGATGGCTGCTTTCTGCCTGAGTTGTCTCCACAGATCCTTGCTCACCCATGGAGGCCTCCTACCTCCTTTTCCTCCTTTCTTGCGTATTAAGACACATCGATCCTAGGCTTGGAGGAAGTGGTGCTTGAAGATTGACCAGCTCTCATTGGCACTTCTACCTTCTAGAATCATATCCCATGAGATCTGTCCAAGTAGGTCTTTGAAGAGGCCAAAGTCGGCTTGGCTGAAATCCAGGATCACGGTCCTGCTTAGTGTTCTGCCCCTTCCACACAGGATCTTGAACTCTACCATCTCATGGTCACTGCAGCCGAGGTTGCCTCCAACCTTCACATCCCCAACCAGGCCCTCTCTATTCGCTAGTACCAGGTCCAGCAGCACACCCCTCTTTGTTGGTTCCTCGATCATCTGTGACAGGAAGTTGTCGACAACAATCTGTAGGAACCTCATGGACCGCGTGTGCGTGGCTGTGTGGCTATCCCAGCAAATATCAGGGAAGTTGAAGTCCCCCATGAGGACCAGGGACTGTGATCGTGAGGCAGCTCTCAGCTGTTCTTAGAAGGCCTCATCCACATCCTCCTCCTGATCAGGTGGCCTGTAGCGGACTCCTACAACAATATCACCTGCCTTGCCCTGCCCATTAATTTTTACCCATAAGCACTCTATTCTCTCCTCATGCCCACCCAGGCACAGTTCAGTACACATTAATTGCTCCCTCACATAGAGAGCAACTCCACCTCCACGCCTTGTCAGTCTGTCTTTCCTGAACAATACATAACCCTCCATGGCTGTGCTCCAGTCATGGCAGTTGTCCCACCACGTCTTGTCAGTCTGTCTTTCCTGAACAATACATAACCCTCCATGGCTGTGCTCCAGTCATGGCAGTTGTCCCACCACGTCTCTGTGACCACAATGAGGTCGTAGCCCCTCATCCGCACCCACATCTCCAGTTCCTCTTGCTTATTCCCCAGGCTGTGTGCATTGGTGTAGAGGCAGTTCAGGGGCTTACTCAAACACATAGGTTTCCCTGGGTGGGTCCGGTATGTTCCTCCCCAGTTTGACTCTTTCTCAGGATGGTCAGCCTTCCGTATCTCAGCCCAGTGTGCAAATGAAGGGCACTTATCATTGCGTTCCCTGTCCTGCCCTTTTTCCCAGCTAGAGGGGACAGCTTGTTCTGTTTTGCTTCTCCCCCCATCCCCCAAATCCCTTAGTTTAAAGACCTCTTTATTAAATTTGATAGTCTACTCCCAAATAATCCAGTGCCTTTTCGGGAGAGATGAATCCCATCCCGTCCTATGAAGCTGTAGTCCCCAAGGAAGGATCCATTGTCAAAGCACCCAAAACCTTCCCGTCGGCACCAGCCTCTCAGTCAGGAGTTCACTTGGCTGATTTTTCCATTACAAACTCCTCCTTTATCACCAGTGAACAGGATAGTGGAGAAAATAACCTGAGCCCCTCTACCTTTTACCTGCTCACCCAAGGATTTAAAATCCATCTGAATCCTGGAGATGTCATGCCTCATGACATCCTTCATGTCAATTCCCCCTTTTTCTTCTTGGACCAGCCAGACTCTTTTTACATCCTTTTCAATCATAGCAGTTACACATTTCAAAATCAAAGGTACAATCATTAATATGACTACGATGATCAGCAAAATAAACATGGCACTTTTAACTATCAACATTAACCATCCTTGTATTCCCCACAATGATAACAAATTGGCTAACCATTTCCACCCATCTGATACCTGTTAGTGGGACACTCCTTCTCTCAGTTTCTGTATACTGGCATGAATCGATTCCGAATGATCTGAGAAGTTCATGCAGCACATTCCATCAAGATCCATGACCATGGGCTAAAAGCCAAAAATCAATAGCAGCTCTATTCTGCAAAGTTGCATGTCTAATACTGATTACTGATGTAAGAATCAAACCTTCTAATGCTATTGAGGTTTGATTGCCTTGTTTGCTAAGCCAGCATCCTAATTTGCGTAGCTGAGTTAATGAAGCAGGTACTCCTACACCTTGTGAGTCTCCTTCTCATTCTGCCAGGAGGGGGAGGAGTGAGTGAGTGGCCTCGTGGTTCTTTGTTCCCAGTTGGGCCTAAACCATGACAAAGGGTTAAACTGTCTGGAAGCAGGAATGCCAGAGACTGAACAGACTCCTTCAAGTGAGTGATATTTTCCTCAGCACTATCCCAGAATGTCAGAACTCAGGGACTCAAGCTCAGCAGAGCTGGTCTGGGGGATTGGGGGATGAACCCATGGCCAGACTGAGGTGCCCCATGCAGGGCCAAAACCAGGAAGGTCAAAGCCCTTTTCAAATTAAAATTGGCAGGGGAAGTCAAGGAAAACAAGAAGGGCTTTTTCCAATACATTAGTAGCAAAAGGAAGATTAGGGAGAATGTGAATCCTCTGATGAACAAGGAGAGTGACTTGGTGACAGAAGAGCAGAATTACTGAATGTCTTCTTTGCCTCAGTCTTCATTGCCAAGGTCAGCCCTTGGGAATCCCAGTCCCTGGAAGATGGTATGGAGAACAGAAGACTTTCCCTTGGTGCACAAGGATGAGGTTACAGATCTATTGGTCAAACTTAACATTCACAAATCTACGGGACCTGATGGTATGCACCCATGAGTGCTGAGGGAGCTGGCTGATGTTATTGTTAACCCACTCTCCATTTTCAAAAAATTGTGGAGGACTGGGAAGGTGCCTGAGGACTGGAGAAAGGCCTTGTGGACTCCAGTTCATATTGGAGTTCCAGTACGTCCGACATAGCAGCACTCAGCAGCAGCGTGACTTCATTCAGGCCATGATAGTCTACTGTCAGTCTCCATTCTCCAATAGACTTTTGTACTGGCCATATGGGGCCATTAAAGGGTGACCAAGTCCTGATGATCACCCCTTGGCTCTCCCATTGCTGAATCAGTTTGTAGACTGGAATCACAGAATCATGGTTGGTATGATATTACCGCTGGTGCACTGTTGTGGTTGCCATTGGCACTTGTTGGTCTTCAACTCTCAGCAACCCCACAGCAGAGAGGCTAGGCAGGCTGGACAGCTGTTCGGTTTCTTCTGTCTACAAGACAGTCACACCAAAAGCCCACTGATACCCTTTTGGGTCCTTGAAATAGCCTTTCTTTAGGTAGTCTGTTCCCAGGACAATAAGGGTGGAGGAATTTTTGGAGTTGGAGGTATCCAATCAACTCATATCAGTAAATCAGTGATTAGCATCACAATGTCAGGTGGTTCAATTGCTCAGACATGATCATATGTTTTCAATGTTAACATTGCCCTAGTTGGCCGGGATATATTGAGCCAGCTAGGAATGAGACTGACTAACCAGCATTGTGGGTTGAGATAAGGATATTTTGATAAAACAACATAAGGAGAGAAGAAAAAACCAGAACAATAATGAAAGAATATACAAAGCACGAGGTAATGGCTCACCATCCAGAACTCAACATAGTTGCTCCCAACTGGAAACCGAGGTTCCCCAATGTGCCGTTCCCAGGCAGTTCAGCTCACCAGTATACTAGGCATGATGTCAGTATGGTATCAAATATCCATTGGTTTGCCAGTCTGGGTCAGAAGCCCTGGCTGTGCCCCTTCCTAGTTCCTTGTAAAAACTAACCCTATCCCAGCCAAACTCAGGACATTATCCCCATCTTGTTCAATACCATCTATGTCTACATAGATGTAGTGATCTACACTTTATAATTATTTACCATGAAGGAAGGGGTGCTGCTAAGTGAGTGTATTACTGTAAAACATAAATCAATAGTTATAGGAAAACCAAAGACATAAATCAATAGTTAAAGGAAAATTAAAGTAACAATAGTTATTGTATTAACCACCTGTTTTATAGTTTGCCAAACATCACGTGCATTGCTAAAGGTCGTCTCGTTATGAAAGAGGAATCAGATCATGAAGGGTCATTTGGCAAACACTATAAGGAAGATGAAGAAAGACCACTAGATGAAGTAAATGACCACCTAGGTGAAAATCAAGGATGTTAAATGGATGGTGGATGGCAGTAGGGCACTATGAAAGTGGCAACCTGAAAAAAACTAAAATTACTGGAATTATGACATGATTTGTGACTGTTGAGGAGGGAATACGATAATCACTTTTGAAATTGTGTAACTGTTTTGGAAAAAAATATGGGCTTTTCGTTTAACTTAGTTATGCATGTTTGGTGGAGATATCCCCCAAGCATCCAGCGCTGCAATAAAGAATACCTGCTTGATAACAACTTTGTTGCTATTGAGCCCTTATTCCAGAATCTTTACCCAGCGAGGAGAGTTAGAAAGCAAGAGGGTTTGGAAGCTCCAGCTTTGAATTAACTACAATCTTTGTTGTCATTGAGATATATATATATATATATATACACACACAAAGAGATATCATTCCTGTAGTCTATGGGCCATCCCTCTAATGTGCCCTTCGAGTTAATTAAGTCCATGACTTTGTGATGCGTGGGAGCTTTCTGGAGTCAAAGATGTATCCTCATGGAGGTAGAATCAGTGCTCGTTTATTAGTAATACACACTGATATTTATACATTAGTACAGAATTCAGGTGATAGTAACATAACATTTATTGGTTACATTCGCAAAGCAATATGCTACTCGGCACAAGCTAATTGGTTAATTGCTAAAGCTCGACACTCTTAGTTTAAGCAAAATCTCAGCACAATTGTGGTTAAAAATATCTTGCTACTCACTGTTTTCAGGCAATCTCCTGGCATGCACCCAAGGTCAAGCTGACCTGACTATCTGTGTGAAAGCTTGGATTGTGCAAATATGCTTCTAACAAAACTCCATGCTTCTCTACAAACTCCCTTTTGTTGTAGAGAAACTTCTCTACAACATTGTAGAGAATCTACAATTGTAGAGAAACTTCTCTACAATTCTCCCTTTTTCTTTTTGTACAATCCATGCTTCACTGGTTATTCGCAAAATTAGTTTCTTTACGCAAGAGAGCACACAGCTAAATACACATAACCCTACAATTATTAGGATCAAGATAAGCAGTTTTCAACAAACTTCGTATCCATCCTTCAAGGCCAAATCCAGGACATTAAACCATCTAGGCCAAAAAATCCCACATCTTGCTTGATATTAGAAGTATGATCCATAAGTTGCTGTATTTGCTTGTGAATTGCTTTGGAATGATCATTTAGATCCATACAGCACATGTCTTCAAAATCTTCACAACCATGACCATGAGCCAGAAGTAAAAAATCTATAGCAGCTCTATTTTGAAACATAGCGTGTCATGTACTAGCTAAATCTTCTGCTAATTCTGACCAAATCTTACTACTGCTATTAGCTTGCTTTACAATCCAGCAGAATAATTTTTCTAAATTTCTATAGGCTTTAGCTGCTGCAACACCTGGTGCAAAAATAGACGAAAAGATGACTTCCCACCTATTCCACAATTCTACATCGTCATCACAACCAGAAGTAATTGTTTGCGCCAGATTTCTTTGCCATCAGGTAGGATGAGTGACATTAGGATGATGATGGGGTAAGGCAAGACTCAGTTGCCCAATAGTACATGGTCCTCCGACTGGGTGTAAAAAAGCATCATACCTGTACAAAGCATCAGCTGCACTGGATGCATTTAAGGCTATATTAGTAATTTTGGGTTTCATTTTGTTTGCTACCTGAGCAAAAGCTCCCCATGGGATAGTGTTTACGGGAACTCCTATCAAACATGTCATAAAAGGGGTACTAGGTGTAGCAAGACTGGCGCAAAAGGTGGTGGTATTCAAGCTACGAGCTAAGGAGACCCATACATTCTCTACTACATCAATTATACAATTACTTAAGCAGATAATAATGGACATAAAACCCCACAAAGTCCACATAATGCACTTAGCACAACAGTCTTTCTTACTGTCGTGGTTTTGCCCAGTCGGAGCAAAAGGAAAAAAAAAGGCGACTCCTCCCCTCCCCCTCCCGGCGGAATGCAGAGGGGATTGGAGAAGGAAAAAAAAGTAAAAGAGCCTGCGTAAGTTGAAATAAGAACAATTTACTAGGGAAAATTGATGAGGAACAACTATAACAAAGACAAGGGGATATTACAAAGAAAATTGGTGAGTGATGCAGTTGCTCACCACCCGGGACCCGATCTAAGCGACCACTCCGGACCGGCGACCGAGAAACCGCGACCCCGGAAGACAACTTCTTCTGGCTAGCCCCCACCTATATACTGGGCATGACGTTAGGATGGTATCGAATACCTGCTGGCCAGCCTGGATCAGCTGTTCAGGTTGTACCCTTCCCTGGTTCCTCATGGGAATCAACCCTATCCTAGCTCAAACCAGGACATTCCACCCCTTATTCTATACCATCTACATGTCATGTCTAGGTTTACACATCATAATCATCTACACATACATAACACAGAGCAACTATAGGAATAATGACATTCAACAGCTATCATTATACAATTTAATTCGCGGGTTATTCTCACCCAGAATCAAATTCCCTTGAGGCACACATTGAGTCTCCCCATCCTTGCACATCACCCACCAAGTACACCCAGGTCCTTGAGCAAAAATAATCCCACGGATGGGTTTGCCTTTACCTGAGGCAGGACATACCCATACTGCCTTCCCTAACATGTCTTTTACGTGTACCACAGGGACTTTGTCCCCTTCTACAATATGTAAGGGTTCTGATTGGGCAGGGCCAGCTCGATTGACAGATCCTCTAGAGTTGACTAACCAGGTGGCCTTTTCCAAGTGTGTATTCCAGTGCTTAAAAGTTTCACCTCCCATTGCTTTCAGTGTGATTTTCAATAACCCATTGTATCATTCAACTTTTCCTGAGACTGGTGCATGATAGGGAATATGATAAACCCATTCAATGCCATGCTCTTTGGCCCAGGCATCTAATGAGGTTGTTTCTGAAGTGTGTCCCATTGTCTGACTCAATTCTGTCTGGGGTGCCATGTCGCCAGAGGCCCTGAATAGTGTTCCGGGCGGTGGCATGAGCTACAGGATATGTTTCCAACCATCCTGTGGTTGCCTCCACCATTGTGAGCACATGGCATTTGCCTTGGTGAGTCTGTGGCAGTGTGATGTAATCAATCTGCCAGGCCTCTCCGTATTTATATTTCTGCCATCGTCCTCCATACCATATGGGCTTCAATCGTTTTGCTTGTTTAATTGTAGCACGTCTCACACTCATGGATAATCTGTGCAATAGTGTCCAAGGTTAAGTCCACCCCTCGATCACGAGCCCATTTATAGGTAGCATCTCTTCCTTGATGACCTGAGGTATCATGGACCCATCGAGTTAAAAATAACTCCCCCTTATGTTGCCAATCCAGATCTATCTGAGAAATCTTAGCAGTCTTGTCAACTTGCTGGTTATGCTGATGTTCTTCCATGGCCCATTTTTTGTGTATGTGAGCATCCACATGGCGCACCTTTACAACTGGTTTCTCCATTCAAGCAGCAATGTCCTGCCATAGTGGAGCAGCCCAGATGGGTTTGCCCCGTCATTGCCAGTTGTTCTGTCTCCATTGCTGTAGCCATCCCCACAGAGCGTTTACCACCATCCACAAATCAGTGTAGAGGTAGATCCTTGGCCATTTTTCCCGTTCAGCAATGTCTAAAGCCAACTGGATGGCTTTTACTTCTGCAAACTGACTCAATTCACCCTCTCCTTCTGCAGCTTCTGAAATTTTGCGTAGGAGACTCCATACAGCTGCCTTCCATCTCCAATGCCTTCCCACAAGGCAGCAGGACCCATTGGTAAACAGGACATACCGCTTCTCATCTTCTGGCAGTTCATCATACGATGGGGCCTCGTCAACACGTGTCACCTTCTCTGGTGACATTTCACCATCTTTGCACTCTGGCCAGTTTGTGATCACCTCCAGAATCCCAGGGCGGCTAGGCTTCCCTATGCGAGCTCGTTGTGTGACCAGTGTGATCCACTTACTCCATGTAGCATCAGTTGCATGATGCGTAGGGAATGCCCTCCCCTTGAACATCCAGCCTAGCACTGGCAGTCGAGGTGCTAGGAAGAGTTGTGTTTCTGTGCCAGTCACTTCTGAGGCAGCTTGAACTCCTTCATATGCTGCTAGTATCTCCTTCTCGGTCGGAGTGTATCGGGCCTCGGATCCTCTGTACCACTCCAGAACCCGAGGGGTCGGCCTTGACCCTCCGCAGATGCTCTCTGCCAAAGACTCCAAGTAGGGTCATTCTTCCCAGCTGCAGTGTAGAGCACATTTTTAACATCTGGTCCTGTCCGGACTGGCCCAAGCGCCATCGCATGAACAATCTCCTGTTTAATTTGTTCAAAACTTTGTTGCTGCTCAGGACCCCATTCAAAATCATTCTTCTTCCGTGTCACACGGTAGAGGGGGCTAACAATCATACTGTAATTTCGAATATGCATTCTCCAAAAACCCACAACACCTAAGAAAGCTTATGTTTCCTTTTTGTTAGTTGGTGGAGACATGACTGCAATCTTGTTTATCACCTCTATTGGAATATGACAACGTCCATCCTGCCATTTTACTCCTAAAAACTGGATCTCCTGTGCAGGTCCTTTGACTTTACTGCGTTTAATGGCAAAGCCGGCCTTTTAAAGAATTTGAATTATTTTCTTTCCTTTATCAAGGACTTCCACTGCTGAGTCACCTCACACCACAATATCATCAATGTATTGCAGATGTTCTGGGGCCTCATCCTCCTCCAGTGTGGCCTGGATCAGTCCATGGCAAATGGTGGGGCTGTGTTTCCACCCCTGGGGCTGTCGATTCCAAGTATACTGCACCCCTCTCCAAGTGAAAGCGAACTGAGGCCTGCACTCTTTTGCTAAAGGGATTGAGAAGAATGCATTGGCAATATCAATGGTGGCATACCATTTGGCTGTCTTGGACTCCAATTCGTATTGGAGTTCCAACATGTCTGGCACAGCTGTGCTCAGCAGTGGCGTGACTTCATTCAGGCCACGATAGTCTACTGTCAGTCTCCACTCTCCAGTAGACTTTTGTACCGGCCATATAAGGCTGTTAAAGGGTGAGTTGGTTTTGCTGATCACCCCTTGGCACTCCAACTGGCGAATCAACTTATGAATGGGTATCACAGAGTCTCTGTTGGTGCGGTATTGCCGACGGTGCACTGTTGTGGTTGCAATTGGTACCTGTTGATCCTCATCCTTCAGCAACTCCACAACAGAAGGATCCTCTGAAAGGCCGGGCATGCTGGATAATTGTTCAATCTCTTCTGCCTCCACTGCAGCCACACTAAAGGCCCACTGGTATCCTTTTGGGTCCTTCAAATACCCTCTCTTAAGATAAACTATGCCTAAGATGCATGGAGCTTCGGGGCCTGTTGCAATGGGATGCTTGTGCCAATTTGTCCCAGTCAGACTCACTTCAGCTTCTAATACAGATAGCTGTTGAGATCCCCCTGTCACTCCAGAAGTACAAATGGATTCTGTCCCTTTATAGATTGATGGCATCAGAGTACATTGTGCACCGATGTCCACTAAAGCCTTGTATTCTTGTGGATCTGATGTGCCAGGCCAACAAATCCACACAGTCCAATAAACTCGATTATCCCTTTCCTCCACCTGGCTGGAGGCAGGGCCACCCTAATACAGGTCATCATAGTCAGCATTTACCGTTTCCCAGGAAACACCAGAGGTCCCCTCGAGGGAATCAAAATTGAAATCAACCCTCCTATCTTGTCTAGAGGGTTGCTCACTGGAAACTGGAGCGGCATTCCTCCAAGGAGAGTTACTTCTTTTTACCCTTCCTTTCTGCAACTCCTGTGCCTGTGCTTTTGGAGTGTGTGATCTTGGAGTAGATGGGATAGGTGGCCTATCCCACTTGCTCATATTCTCTCCTTGATCTTGTGGATGGGACTGTGAAACATCCTGGGGTGTATACTCCTTACGTTCCTGCTCTTGGGCCCGGGGACGTTTATTCTTAACAGCTGGAGTACTGACAGGTGGAGAGCGAGACACGAATTGGTCAATCTTCCATGACATTTTCTCTAAAGCTGAAACAACAGCCTGTAGGGGACAAGACACATTTTCTTCATAAGAAGAAAATCATCATTTTAGCCTTTTGTGCAGAGGTGCCTGAGGCGAGGGGCCCAGACTCTAGTACCTTGTCTGTAGTGGTACCCTGCTTTGCACTGTCAATTTTTGATGAAGCTGCTACCCTCTGTATACCATGTGTCCTCAGCATCCTCCAGCGGTTGTTCCTTCAGATCTGGTCAGCTGGAGTAGACTGTCTCAATGGTTTCCAGGCAATCATGAGTCACTGTTTCCGCTGTAACTCCACTAAAGAAAGATGCTGTTTTGACAATGTTAGTTACTGTTATCTGGACATTGTTCTGTTCTACAGTAATGGCCTGATATTTGAGGAATCTTTGTGGGGATAACCAGTGCCCCCCTTTTGCTTCCAGTACGGTGGACACTGAGACACACTGTGATCTGCTGGCGAGCTTCCTGGATGTTAATTACTACCACCGTCACCACCCTCAGGCAGCTAGGCCATCCTCTACTTACTTCATCCAATTGTTTGGAGAAGTATGTCACTGCTCTCTGGTCTGGGCCAAGGTCCTGAGCCATTATTCCCAGTGTAATTCCTTGCTTTTCATGAGAGAATAACCAAAAGGGTTTTGTAGGATCTGGTAAGCCTAAAGCTGGTGCCTGCATTAACTCTCACTTTAATTTGTGAAAAGTCTGAATGACTTCCCCAGTACAAGTGAGATTCTTTGAGTCACTCCTTAAAAGTTCATAGAGTGGCTTCACCAACAGTCCATAATTATAAATCCATAATCGACACCAACCTGTCATTCCCAGGAAAGTACGGAGCTCCTTATCTGTCTCTGGTCTGGGAGTCTGACAGATTACCTCCTTCCATGCTGCTCCCAGGGTCTGTTTGTCAGCTGTGACTTCGTATCCTAGATATGTCACCTTTTGCTGGGCTATTTGAGCTTTCTGTGGAGAAACTCGATAACCACTTAGTGCAAGAAAACTCAATAAACTTACTGTCCATGCTATATTTTGCTCCTCTGTTTCTGTGACTACCAGGATGCCATCCACATACTGCAACACTGTTCCAACCCCAGATGGTCGGTCTCACTGCCCTAAGTCTTTAGCCAACTGGTTGCCAGAGTTGGGCTGTTTTTAAAGCCCTGTGGGAGTACAGTCCATGTAAGTTGTGTCCTTCTCCCTGTCTCTGGATTCTCCCACTCAAAGGCAAACAGCAGTTGACTCTCAGGGCTCAAAGTTAGGCAGAAGAAAGCATCCTTTAAATCCAGTACAAAAAAACAGGCCAATTCGGGTTTCAGTTTTGTCAGCAAAGTATATGGATTGGCCACCACAGGGTATAAATCCTCAGTTATTTTGTTTATGACCCTAAGGTTCTGAAATAGTCTGTACTTCCCAGATTCGCATTCTACTAGTGTCATGGTTTGAGCTAGGATAGAGTTAATTCTCGTGAGGAACCAGGAAAGGGTACAGCCCGAACAGCTGACCCAGGCTGGTCAGCAGGTATTCCATACCATCCTAACGTCATGCCCAGTATATATGTAGGGGCTAGCTGGAAGAAGCTCTCTTCCAGGGTCAGGGTTTCTGGATAGATCATAGGTCCTGAGCAGTCCAGTGGTTGGTGGTGAGCAAGCACTTGTTAAGCACTTGTTAATCACCTCGTAATAGTTCAATCAATTAGCTAAGCACTTGCAAATAACTCAAACACCTATTGATTAAGTAAGTATTCATTTGAATCACATAAGGATCAAACTGCAAGAGTGACATACCACACCTGATAGGGACCTGTTACCTTGTTAGGTTACCTTAGCTGTTACCTTAACCACAAGACCCTGGTATATGTATTCGTTAGGTTACCTTGGCTGTTACCTTAGTTGTTACTAAAACAAAGGGACAGATATCTTTTTTTGACCAATCACTGTGATTTTGGAAATTTTGTGTTGGTTGGGAACCAATCAAGGTTAAATTGATAGATGGACATTTTATGGATGCTTGTGTTGGCAAATGTGATTCTTTTGTTTGAGCTGTATAAAAACCCTGAAAATGGTAACTAACAAGGAAGCACTTATGGAGGAGCTATTCCCCCTCCCCCCCCGCCCCGTGTTTTCCCAGTGCTGCATAATAAAGAAGTGCCTGCTTATCTGCATTCCTATGTAGATAAGTTTTTCCGTGATTGCAGATTTTCCGTGATTTTCCGTCAACAGTGTCACTCACCAGTTTTCTTTGTAATATCCCCTTGTCTTTGTTATAGTTGTTCCTCTTCAATTTTCCCCTATTAAATTGTTCTTATTTCATCTTACGCGGGCTCTTTTACTTTTTTTTTTTTTTCTGATTCCCTCCGCGTTCTTCCGGGAGGGGGAGGAGTCGCGGGTTTTTTTTTTCCCTTTGCTCCAGCTGGGCAAAATCATGACAGCTAGTAATCCAAATTCCAAAAATCTTTCTATGATTGGGCAAATCCCTTTCCTATCCTCTAACCTCAAGGAATATTGTCTCACTCTTATAGGTTTGGTTCCTGGTTTAATTTTAACTGTTAAGGGTAAGGCTGTTTTTGCCTTGCCAGGCATTTCAGTGGCCCATACCCCAGGGAATACTTGGTCCTCCACTTCCTTTGGCACTCTCATCTCTTCAGAGGGACTTATCAGGGCTAAACTTAAAAGTTCAATTAACTGGTCACCTCCCACTTTAATTTCTACTCCGTCTTTCCCAAATTTTAATTCTGCTTCCAATTTTTCTAATAAGTCCCACCCCAATAGTGGCTTGGATGAGGTTCGCATATAAAGAAACTTATGGATCCCCAATTGTTTTCCCAATTTAAACTTTAAGGGTTGGAGAAAATATGCCTTATTACTTTGGCCAGTAGCTCCCATTACCGTTACAAAGTCATCATCTACAGGCATTAAAGCTTGATTAAATACCGAAAACGTAGCACCAGTATCCACCAAAAATTCAACCCCCCTTGCCGTTCCCCTAGTTTCATTATAACCAGCGGATCCACTAGGGTGGAGTCCCCAGGTCCCCGTCAATCATTCTATTCTACTACGGAGACTCTCTTACTCCTCTTGCTTCTCTGTCTCTTTTGGGGACAATCCTTCCAATGTCCTGTATGTCTACAACATGCACATTGATTAATCCCTAGAGGAGACCTCCTGGGATCCTTGTTCCCAGAGGCTCTGCCCTGCTATAAAGCTGCTATTAGAGCTCCCGTATCCTTTCTCTGATCCTCTTCCACCACCTTGAGGTCCATTCTTCTCCCCTCCTCCTCTCTGTTATTGAATACCTTCCAAGCTTCATCTCAAGCAACTTCTCTATATTACGTCCCTCAGGTATTCCCAGATTTTGTAGCTTCTTCCGTATATCATTAGCAGACTGCCCGATGAAAAGCGAGACTGATTGCTATGTCCCAATATCTGACTCCGGATCTAAAGGAGTCTTGACGCCTCATTGTATCTCTCAGTGTAGTGGGTCTGGGATGGTAGTGATTTTTCCACAGCAGCTCCTGCAGTGCTGTGCTTACTGTTGATATCAATATTATGACTACCGCTCGCACAGCATCAGGGCTGTCCCTCCAGCATTCCTTCCTCCACCTTCACCAATAGCTGTAAATGGGGCAATGGGGCATGGAAGCAGTGGGATAAAAATTTAGCAGAAGCCACTTGGCTGGTTCAACTAACCGTCCTGGTCCTGCCCAAACAAAACCACTACATACTGTGGGAGGAGATAAGGTCCCTGTAGTGCACCCAGGGAAATGGCTGGGGAAGGCAGTATGGGTTGCACCTCCCATGGGAAAGGGCAAACCCATTCGTGGGATTGTCTTTGCTCAAGGGCCTGGGTGTACTTGGTGGATGATGAGAAAGGATGGGGAAACTCGATGTGTACCTCAAGGAGACTTAACCTTGGGGGAAAAATAACCTGTTATGTGAGTTATCTGTTGTAGATGAACTTTGCAAGAAAAACCGGACAAGTGAACAAACCAAGCCGGTGCTGGTGCCCAACACTGAACATACTGTTGGACCTGGTTAAGTGCCTGGTAAGTACCCCTGGTGTGCTGACAGTCCGGGCAAGCTCAGATGATGTATGCTCACAGAAACATCTGAGTTAAATATTGCCATACTGATCTTGCAGAAATATGTACAGTGTATGTGTTTGTAGCACAGACTATAAAGCACAAAAAGTCAACCTGTGATAAAAGAGGTAAACAGGAGTCTCATCTTTCAGTAATACATACGCTGTTGCTCCAGATACTTCACCTAATATTAGTTTGGGTTTGGTAACCTGATGTAGGGTAATTGTCCACACGCTGGAGAGCGATGGCTTCACTTTTTCAGATTGAATTTCAATGCAATGTTGGGTTAACGTTATCAACAATACTGTTACAATATTGTCTCTTCTAGATCAGACACAGGTGTTTTTCAAAGATATCTGAAATACACGAACTCAAGAATCTGATATCAGCAAAGAATGTAAAATAAGAGAAGTTGAGGTACAGAACCATATGGCATTATCAGGGTTTACTATATGAATCTTCACATGCAAACTAATAGGTCGCAGTCCCACCGTGCAATCTGTAGGTGTAAATGATTCCATTTCCCCTATAGTTTCTGTGTATGCTGTGCTTTCATCAGTAAACTAGGCATCTTCTTTATGTGTTAACTTATCATAAGGGAATGCCTCCTCCACAGGAGATATGGGGATATCTCCAAGGGGGTGAGTTTCCCTTAGTATAGGCATGAAAGCTTTACAATACTCTAAACATCCCCAAAAAGGTCTGTAAATGTTTCACTGCAGTTTGTACAGGAAATCTCTGAACTGTTTGCTATACCTTATTTGCTATTTCTCTAATTTGTCCATGCCAAAATAATTCCCAAAATTGTACAGCAGTATGCTCTGTATTTTCTTTGGATTGTCTTTTCTTTGGATTAGTTGTCCAGCCTTGGTCTTGTAAACAGGCTGTCACTGATTCAGCAATCGTTTCAATTTCTGATATTGAATCTGACATAATGAATAGATCATCAATATAATGGTAAACAGTGACACTACTAGACCATAGTGTTACATCAGCTGCTATCACTTGGTGGCAAATGGAGGAACTGTGTTTGTATCCCTTAGGCAATACCTGGAACATATATTGCTTTTGTTGTCAGGTAAAGGCAAAGTGGTCTTGGCTTTTCTGAAGCAACTATAGAAAAGACGGGATTAGTAAGATCTATCACCACATTCCAGGGCTGTAAATTTTTGCTGATTTTTTTCTCTAAGAGTTACTGTGTCCAATAGCCTAACTGCAAGGGGGAGAGAGAAGTAACTTTATTCAATTTTGTATAATCTACAGTCATTCTCCAAGTGCCATCTGTTTTTTTGGAAAGGCCAAATGGGGTGGTTAAAAGCAGTCACAGTTTCCCTAATGATTCTTGATTTTTGAGGTACCTGAATGGTTTGGGAAATTTCATCCTCTGTCCCTGGAATATTATATTTATTTACCATTACCACCTTGGTAGACATGGGCAGCACAACCGGATCCCACTTTGGGGATACTCACAGTATAGTTATAGATTAAATAGCAAATGTTGCCTGGGAAGTCCTGAAGGAGAAAAAAAAGAAAAAAAAAGTGACCATTTGAAGTTTCAACCATGTGTCCTGCCAACACATCAGTACTCCAAACACACTCCTTAATTGGAGCAATTAACACCATAGCGGTAAATGGCACAGCATTTCCTATTGTTAAGGCAACCTAATCCCTCCAATATACCTACTGCAAATGGGCTCTGAAGCCCCTTCTCATTGATGCTTTTCTGCAGCTCTTTAAAAACTGCATACAGCGGGGACTCATGTTGTGACTGTTGGTGGGGTCTTAAAATCACTGGAAATGCCACAGGGACCCTATTAATTAATTCTTCCCTAAAACACGTCTCTAAAACAGACTCTTTTCCCTAGACTTCTACCAGGAATGCCTCAGGACGGGGGGGTTTCAGGATTGAGGGGAGGGTGCGCAAAGCGAGTCAAGCTGCGGCCGCTCAGCTTCACTGTCCATGCACGAGGAGGAGGAGGGTGGCTCGGATTCTAATTCATCATCTTTACCCTTTGTGCCCCAGCTTGTTTCTCTCAGGATGGGGGGGCGGGGGGGGGAATGGGTGTTACTTCTTTCTCTTGTCGAGATGGGATCTCAAAGGGTTCTGTTATCTCTCCTGCCACAGGTTGTAAAGTGATATAAATCAATCGTCATGTAAACACAAGTGAGGTAGAAGCTGCAAGCCCCATCTCCTTTTTAGTTTTAAACTCTTGCCCCATCTTGTACCGTAATGCTAAATGTACGCTCCCTTCTGCCGGGAACCATGTACAATATCTCTGAATACAGTGCAACAACTCATGCAACTGATCATCTGTTACGGAACAGTGAGCAGCCTGCAGTGGCTGCTTTAAAGCTTGCATATACAACTTTTGTTCTTTAGAAAGGCCTGATCCCATGATTTAAGACAGAGGAAGAGAGAGAAAGAGAGTGGTTGTTGGTGGATGGGGAAGGGAGGGGAAGGGCGGAGAGGGGGAAACAGACAAGCTGGCCTGATGAGACAAAAGAAAAAAAAAAAAAACCCTTCTAAACTCATGTATGCCAATAGCTTCTCATCCTCCTTCAAATACGAGCAGCTGTTACACCCTTATCAGGAGGGCCTTTTGTCCTGGAAAGAGAGATAGGGGAGAGCAATGAGGAGGTTGATGATGCAGTTGCAGTGGCCACAGAGCAATCACTTTTAAGCTGCAGTGTTGACTCCTTTATAAGTTGCCAAGTGGTTAATGACTCTAGCAATTTTACCTCCTCTTGAGACATGTTCAAAAAGCAATTTGCCCAAATCCTCCCAGGTATTAACCTGAAGTGCTGTCGTGGCTTCAGAAGGAACCCCCTGTTTTCTTATGGCTTTGTCATCATACTGAACCCCTTTTTTTCTAAAATATGCATTATTATATTTAAGATAGCTTGTTCTTTTGAGGAAATCTGTACACTCATTTTGTCCCCAGCTGCTCACCTTCTCCTCAGGTGCCTTCAGTTTCTGCCTGTCCAGGGCTTGTCGGTTCTCCTCACTGATCCAAATTGTTCAGCTGGGTTCCACTACCACTGCTCATCTACTGCAGTCCTGGGGAGAAAATGTTCTGGCTTGCTGAGATCACGTCGGGGTCACCAGATGTCATAGCAGCTTAGAATCACGCACAGAGACGGGTTCAGTTCATGATGCTGCAGCACAATTTATTGCCAAAGCTTCCCCCTATCCCCTGATCCCACACAGTTTGTTGTATGTTAATTGAATAACAGTCTCAAAGCACATGCCTATGCTAACATAATGATTGGCTAAGCTATATTGTTCACATGCCGCTCTTGCTGTTTCTTTGGTATGCTCACATCCTGTTTTTTATGTTTGAGTTCTTCCATCTTATTGCTTCTTTCTCAAGGCTGTTCATCTGTATGCTTCAAGGGAAGAGCTGTGTCTCAAGGTTAAAGCTGCCTGAAGCCCAATCCTCTCCCACATGGACTGACCCAAGGGCTACTGTCTGAGCAATGTTTGATTAATTTGTGGAAAGCCTTGTAATTCAGGGCCCCATTTGAAGTAATTTTTCTTCTGGGTGACTTGATAGAAAGGATTTACAATCATACTGTAGTTGGAAATGTGCATCCTCCAAAAACCCCATAACACCTAAGAAAGCTTTTGTTTCTTAATGGCTGGGGAAGACACTGCAGTAATTTTCTTGATGATGTCGAATGGGTTATGCCAACGACCATCTTGTCATTTTATTCCTAAAAAATGGATCTCCTGGGCAGGTCCTCTGACCTTGCTTCGTTTTATGGCAAAGTCAGCCTTCAGAAAGATTTGAAGTATTTTCTTTTTTGTGGAATCTTCTTCTCTGTAGAAATTCAAAACCCACCTGGATGAGTTCCTGTGTGACCTACTCTAGGAGGTCCTGCTCTGGCAGGGGGATTGGACTAGATGATCTTTCAAGGTGCCTTCCAACCCATAAGATTCTGTGATTCTGTGATTCAAAAACTTCTTTTGCTGAGTTGCCCTATGCAATAATATCATCAATGTATTGCAAGTATTCTGAGGCCTCATCCTATTCCAATGCAGCCTGGATCAGTCCATGAAAAATGGTGGAACTATGTTTCCACCCTCGGGGCACTCTTTATTCTTTTTGGTAACTTAAGTTCATCTCTCAGACTTTCGCATCCCTCAATGCCCTTTACATAGCAACATCTTAATATTATACTGTTTTGTATTCCTAATCACTTTTATTCAGTGCAAAATTTTTAGTTGTTCTTTGTTTTTCAGATGTAAAACAATGATCAGAAGGGATATTTTTTTTTTCCCTGAGCAGTTACCTCTATAAACTCATTTTGACTACAAGAGAATCTGAGGAGAATTTTTTAATAGTATTTTTTAAGAAATAAAATCTTTTATCAGATACTGGTTTTATTGTTCTTGCTTCTTCATCTATTTTATATGTTCTTGAAGATAACAGACCAGTTTAAACTCTATATACTTCAACAATTCTATAACTTATGAATACTTCTTAAAATGTTATTGACTTTTAATTATATAAATTTGTTCAGATACTTCTCTGCCCCTTCAGAAAGCTCTTCTCCAATCTGAGTAGCAATATTATTTTGCCTTTAAAAGGTATCATTAATTTTTTTTCTCAAAATTATTCATATTTCATATTCGGGCTCTGATTCACACAAAATTACTGAAGCAAAGCTATCTCCCTTGATAAAGAGATATTTATTTGATGTCTTTTACCAAAAAAGGGGAACTGACATTTACTGTTCAAAGACAGAACCTCTAAATTGAGGAAAGGTTATAAAGAGAAAGTAAGTTGATTTTCTATTCCCATTCAACTGACACAACTTCATTTTCATTCGAGCAAGATGTGGGATGTAGTAAGGAATGCAATAAGCATTCAAGATTTCATTCAAACCCTTTCCTTCTTTTTCAGTGAGTGATACCAAAAAAGAGTTTGCCTTCTTGAACAGCAACTGGAGCAAAGTATCTGGAAATAGAAATCTGTAAGATGTATGCTCTAATAGTGTGCATATTTGTTCACAGCTGTCTAAAAGTGACAAGATTTTACTAGTTCTGCAGTTGGAACATTCTAGCCTCTCCCTTCTTTCTTGATGTTTTGCATATGATGAATCTGTTGCTATTATACCATCTTTCAACATAAGATCATAGCCAAGAGGGGATAAAAAACCAGAGGAAAGGCAGATATGACACAAATAATATCTCTTGAATATCACTCTTAAGGGAAAAATAAGCCTTCTCTGAAAACATGTGAGCAGATGAACGTTCTGAAAAAGAAGGACTCTCAACATGAAAAGTCTGGTGGAACAGGCAAACAGTGAGAACAGAAAAAGTAGTGTCTTCCCTCATCTTGAGGGTATGAAGAGCTGATTCAGTTCTAGAAAATGTATGCCTTTTATGATGACTGTTATGCAGAATAAAATGCTACTGTGATACCACCTGAAGGAAGTTCTTCAGGAAAGAAATATTTTATTTGAAGAAAACGACTAATGTTATCCAGCCATGAATCTTTCTCTAATAGCTATGAAGAATGACTCTACAGCGCATGTGGCCTTGACTATTTGTTGTTGTTTGTTGAATTTTTTTTTAATGTAGCACACTTTCCCTTGGTGGACGAGGATAAGGTTACAGACCTGTTGGGCAAGCTTAATGCCGATAAATCAATGGGAAGTCATGGGATGCACCCACGAATGCTGAGGGACCTGGTTGATGTTATTGTTAAGCCACTCTCCATCATTTTCCAAAAGATCTTGGAGGACAGGCGAGGTGCCTGAGGACTGGAGGAAGGTCAGTGTCCCTTCAGTCTTCAAAAAGGGCAAGAAGGACAACCTGGGAAACTACAGGCCAGTCAGCCTCACCTCCATCCCTGGAAAGGTGATGGAACAACTCATCCTGGATACCATCTCAAAACACATGAAAGAACAGATGATTATCAGGGGGAGTCAACATGCATTCTTCTCCCCCTCTACTCTGCCCTGGTGAGGCCTCATCTGGAGTACTGTGTCCAGTTCTGGGCTCCTCAGCTCAAGAGGGACAGAAATCTTCTGGAGAGAGTTCAGCGCAGGGCCACCAAGATGATGAGGAAAGGCTGCAGGAACTGGGGCTGTTTAGCCTAGAGAAGAGGAGATTGAGGGGAGATCTTATTAACATTTACAAATATCTAAATGGTGAGTGTCAGGAGGTTGAGGCATCCCTTTTTTCTATTGTAGCTACCAACAGGACAAAGGGTAATGGGATGAAGCTGGAACACAGAAGTTCCACTTGAATATAAGAAAAACCTATTTTACTGTGAGGATGATGGATCAGTGGAACAGGCTGCCCAGAGGGATTGTGGAGTCTCTTTTTTTGGAGATGTTCAAGACCCACCTGGACGTGTTCCTATGAGACCTGATCTAGGTGAATCTGCTTCTGCAGGGGGATTGGACTAGATGATCTCTAAAGGTCCCTTCCAACCCCTACCATTCTATGAGTCTATGATTCACCAAAAGGAAATCCTGTTTGACCCACCTTATAGTCTTCTATGAGAGTGCCTTGATGAGGTCTCATCTGGAGTACTGTGTCCAGTTCTGGGCTCCCCAGTTCAAGAGGGAAAGGGAGTTTCTGAGGAGAGGTCAGCACAGGGCCACCAAGATGATCAGGGTACTGGAGCATTGTCATGGTTTAGCAAGGAGCAGCTTTCGCTTGGTAACAGGGGGAGTGGATTGCAGTGAAGACCCAGTAAAAAGTTCTTGGACTCTCCCCCAGCTCTTGGGTTCAGACCCACCTCCGGTCCAACTGGACCAACTTGGCTCCTCTGCGATCACTGTTTAGGGATGGAAATTTGAAGTGCTAGGGAGAAGATGTAAGAGTGGTGTGGAGAAAAAAATGAGGGAGCATGGATATCCCGGGGTATAATGCTAGGCCTATTGGGGCAAGGCAGCCTGGGCTCTAGTTATATGGATTTAGTGCACAATCAAGACCAGAGTCAGAGCCATGGTTAAAGCAGTTGCTGTCACGTAGACAGCAGGCCGCTTTCTGTTCCCTCAAGGTCGGACTGTTTTCGGCTAAAGGTGGTAAACAACTTCGAGGAAAAACAAGATGTGAAAAATAAGGGAGCTTGCTTATCGCAGAAACCACAAGTAGGATGAACATGAAAATGTAATCTATTAGCTGCTGTTGCTGAGCTAGCTTTGAAGCTGCTGTGTATATAAGTTAGAGTCTGCTTTCAATAAAGTGAAGATTTCTGCTATCACTCACACTGAGTAGAATTGGATTTCTTCCTACCAAGCTGAGAATCGGACCCTAGGCTGAGAGCCGCATGAAGTAGGCTTCGAGCTGTTTTTTTTAGGCTTCGAGCTGGTTTCTTAGGCTTCGAGCTGTTTTTTTTAGGCCAAGAGCCGAAAACTTCGCAACAGAGTGGTACAAGATGGAGGCGACCACATGGACCCCACAGTCAGCGAAGGAGGAAGGAAGGAGGAACATGAGACCAGAGACCCCTCTGCAACCTGTGATGAGAACACAGGCTATACCCCTGCAACCTATGGAGGGCAATGGCAGGACTGAGAGGCTCCAGTAGCTCTGGGTGAGTGCACCCAGACAGGTGAGAGACTGTGTTAGGAGGCGGCTACGGCGCAGGCTGTGCTGGAGAGCCTGTGGGCCACAGGGCAGACTCACGAGAGACGGAGAGGAGCTGCAGCCTTTGGGATGAATGCACATCAGAGCACCCCATGCAGGGCTGTTGTGTGTGAGGTACCCCATGGACATGCAGGGAGGACTGGTGCGGAGCCCACCTGCCCTTAGGACAAACAGCAGAAGCTATCAGGAATAGACTGACTGAAACCCCCATTCCATGCCCCTCTGAGCCATTCAAGGGGGGAGGAGGTAAAAACACCGGGATCAGGACTCTGAGCCTGGGGTGGGGAGAAGGTGGTCTTAAAGGGCTGTTCAGACTCTTCATCATTGTACCACTCTGTGTTGTTTTATTTTGGTTATGTTTTGGGGTTTTATGGTTATGCTTTAGTTGGTGTTGGATTAAATTATTTTCCGTTTTCTTCCCCAAGCCCGGTAGCCTGGTCTGTTTTGTCCTGGACCATAAGCAGCAATTAAGCTCTCCCTGCCCTTTGGCAATTCTCAGGTACTTGAGGCTAATCGTGGTCATTTGTTCCCTGATAGGCCTAAATCACAACAAGCATCTTCCTTATGAGGAAAGGCTGCAGAACCTGGGACTGTTCAACCTAGAGAAGAGAAAACTGAGGGGGGATCTCATTTACACTTACAAGTATTTTAAAGGTGTATGTCAAGAGGATGGGGCGATGCTTTTTTCTGTTATCTGAAGTGACAGGACAAGGGGTAATGCATAGAAGCTGGAACACAAAAAGTTCCACTTAAACTTAAGGAAAAACTTCTTTAAGGGTGGCAGAGCACTAGAACAAGCTTCCCAGGGAGGTTGTGGAGTCTCCTCCTCTTGGGGAACATTTTCAAAACCCACCTGGATGTGTTCCTGTGATCTAGGTGGACCTGCTTCTGCAGGGGGATTGGACTAGATGATCTCTAGAGGTCTCTTCAATTCCATTCTGTGATTCTGTGATAAGGCCATTGCCAAAAGAATTGGAAGAAGGGCAGGAGTCCTCAGTTTCTGTTGACAACTCCTGTCAAGTGTGAAGGACAGATATCCCTTAAAGGAAGAACTTGTAAATTCCTGAAGCAAATGGACCAACACTGAGGGAGGTATCCAGTATCTGAGGGAATGAGCCATGGTGGTGATGATCAACAACCAGACATCCAAAGACCTGGATGTAATCTTTTGCACGTGGTCCACGTGGCAAAATTTTGTACAAAATGCATCCATGTCATACACACACACTCCCTGGTGATAATGAGCTGGATAGACACATAGACACCAACTATGGAAGGACTGGACCAACAACTCCAAAAATACAAAGAAAATCTTGCTCCCTCCATTTGTGCTGTGGAGAGAATTACCCAAAAAATGTTTGATCAAGCTTACCAGGTTTAGTGGTTTTGCCTGGACCAGTTTTTTTGTAGCAAGGGGCTACAGGGGTGGCTTCTTTAAACAAAGATCTGCAAGAAGCTTCCCCTGTAGCTGGTAGGGCTAATGCCAGTCAGTTCTAAGATGGACTCTGCAGCTGACCAAGGCCTGACCAATTAGTGACTAACGTAACATCCCTGTGATTAACATATTTGAGAAGGAGAAGTTGCTGCACACTTGCTAAACTGCAGCAGCAACAGGGAGGGAGAATGTGAAAAAATCGTTGCAGGCACCAAGGTCAATGGAGAAGGAAGGGAAAAGGAGGTTGCTTAGGCCCTGAAAGAAAGACTCCCCCGTGACCTGTGGTGAGCACAGGGAAAGCAGAGATGTGCAGCCTCGCAGCCCGTGGAGGACCCCACGCCAGAGTGAGAGGATGCCTGAAGGAGGCTGTGACTCTGTGAGAAGCCCGTGTTGGAGCAAGTTCCTGGCAGGAACTGGGAGTCTGTGAGGAGAGAGGATCCCACATCAGAGCAGGTTTGTGTTCAGGACTTGTGATCCTGAGGGACTCACGCTGGAGCAGTCAGTAGCTGAAGGACTGTTCTCCCGGTGGATGACCCACGTTGGAGCAGGGTGTGAGGAGCTGTCCCAGTGGGAGGCCCCATGCCAGAGCAGTTCATGAGGAACTGTATCCCATGGGAAGGATCCACGCTGGAGAAGTTTGTGAGGGATTGTCTCCCGTGGGAAGGGATCCCACACTGTAGCAGTGGGAAGTGTGAGGAGGCCTCCCCCTGAGAAGAAGCAGTGGCAAAGTCCATTTGTAATGAACTGACCGCAACCCCCACCCCCCATCTCCTGTGCCTCTGCTGGATAAGGAAGGGGAGTCCCAGGAAGAAGGAGGGGTAAGGGGAGGTGTTTTTAAGATTCAGTTTTATTTCTCATTTCCCCGCTCTTATTGTTCCTTTCATAAATCAAATCTTTTTCTCCCTAAGTTGAGTCTGTTTTGCCCGTGATGCTAATTGCTGAGCGAACTCTCCATCCTTATCTCAACTTTCTCTCCTGTCCCAGTTTAGGAGGGGAAGTGATATGACTTGGTGGACACCTAGCTAAACCACCACAAGAAAGCATTGCATCAAATCAATTTTAGAGGCATGCAGCAGCAGCAAGGCTTGTTTTTTGCAGTTGAGCAGCCAATCAAAGAGAGCAAGGGGTTCCTGGAGCAGAGAAACCCAAGGAGCAGTGAAGAGACCTGCCAGGAGCCAGTAGCTCTTGCGAGGTGGCGGTCCTGCTAGGAGGCAGAGCTGAGGCAATGGCAAGGGATTTAAATAATCCCTGGGGAGCACGAGCGACCAGGGAAGGTAAAAAAGGCATGGCATAGCATTTGACACAGAAGTTGGCGTAATAGTTGGCACAGGAAGAGTGAGCAGGGAGGAGGAGAAGAAGTGCTACCAGCTCGA
The DNA here is from genome assembly GCF_028858725.1 of Colius striatus. Lineage (NCBI taxonomy): Eukaryota > Metazoa > Chordata > Aves > Coliiformes > Coliidae > Colius > Colius striatus. The sequence goes on from NC_084789.1 coordinate 1,649,665, forward strand.
CAAGAGAACAATGGTAGTCCCTTGGCTCAAAGCCAGAGCTTTGCCCTCTGCATGCTCAGCAGCAACCCAGAGTGAACCACAGAGGGAGTATGTGGCCACCTAGGTGTCTGGATACAAGCTGTGCCCTACTGTCAAGGGTGGAAGTGGAGACCACTGCTGTGCAAGGTGTGCTCAGGTGGAGGAACTACTCTGCTTGGTGGCTGAGCTCCATAAGAAGGCGAGTAGGCTGCAAAGTATAAGGGAATTTGAGCAAGAGACAGACTACTGGGATCATCTCTTACCCTCTCTACAGCAGGTCAAACAGGGGGATAACCCAGGGGATCCCCCCTCCTCTCTCTGCCCAGTTGAATCTCGGGACTCAAGGGACCAAGGACAATGGCAGCAGGTTGCTGCCCGATGCATCTCGTGTGACTACTCCACCCTGCCAGGTGTCCTTACCCCTACAGAACATACAGAGGTATGTGGCTCTGCAAGTGGAGTTCAGCAGTGACCAAGATGAAGGCTCACCCTGATTGGAGGAGTTATCAATGTTCAGGCAGCCAGCATCCAGCATCAAAATCTCTTCTACAAAGAAAAAAAGATGGGTCATTGTCATAGGAGACTCCCTTCTGAAGGGAACAGAAGGGTCAATATGCAGACCCAATCCGCTTCTTAGGGAAGACTGCTGCCTCCCTGGGGCACGGGTCAAAGATGTCAAGAGAAAACTTCCCACCCTGGTATAGCTGACGGATTGCTATCCATTGTTGATTTTCCAGGTGAGCAATGATGAAGTATTGATCAGAAGTCTAAGGGCTATTAAGGGAGACTTCATGGTGTTAGGATGCCTGGTTAAGGGATCAGGAACACAAGTAGTGTTCTTCTCTATCCCTTTAGTTATTGGGAGGGATGAGGTAAGTACCTGGAAGACAAAACAGATTAATACCTGTCACCAAGCTTGACGCTACCAACAAAATTTTGGGGTTTTGAGCATGGGACAGTTTACGGGACACTGGGGCTACTTCAAAGATATGAGATATATCTTTCACAAAACGGGAAAGGGATATTGGGTCAAGAGTTAGTGGGACTCATTGGGAGGACTTTAAACTAGATTTGAAGGGAGAAAGAGGCAAAACCAGGCCTGACAGAGATAAGCCTGGGGCAGCATGCCAGCGTCTGAGGGATGATATACTGTTGACTTCCTTGGGTCTACTGCCTCAGTGGAGGCAGGAGATGGAGACCTTTGTGGCAGCGGGGAGGAAAGTGTTAATGTGTCAGAGGCCATGGAAACATCTTAAAATGGTCATGTAGAGGTCAGGACTTCTTCCCCATAAGACGTGGCCATATCAGTAACCCTTTTGAAGTGCATCTACACCAATGCACACAGTATGCCATTGCACACCAAAGAAAATATGACATAGACCTCATCTGGAGTACTGTGTCTAGTTCTGGGCTCCCCAGCTCAAGAGGTACAGGGAACTTGTAGAGAGTCCAGTGGAGGGCCACCAGTCTCTAGAGGTCCCTTCTAAACCATACTATTCCATGATTCTATGATAGGCAAGGAAGGAGAGGTGGAGATAGCCCTCTATGTTAGGGAGTGTCTTAACTGCTTAGAGGCCAATGATGGTGAGGATAGGGTTGAGAGGTTATGGGTAAGAATGAGTGGGAAGGAAAACAAGGGGGATGTCATGGTAGGAGTTTTCTATATTTATTATTTATATAACTATATAATTATTTGTAGGAGTCTGCGATATAAGGAAGGTCCAAGGCTCATCTTGAACATAAGCTAGACACAACTGTAAAAGACAATAAGAAAAGTTTCTACAAATATATTAGCAACAAAAGGATGTCTAAAGGGAATCTTCATCCTTTAATGGATGAAGGGGCAAACTTGGTTCCACTTAAATAAAAGAAAAATCTATTTCACTGTGAGGGTGACGGAGCAGTGGAACAGGCTGTCCAGAGGGATTTGGAGTCTCCTTCCTTGGAGGTCTTCAAGACCCGCCTGGACATGTTCCTATGAGACTTGATCTAGGTGAACCTGCTTCTGCAGGGGGGTTGGACTAGATGATCTCTAAAGGTCCCTTCCAACCCCTGTGATTCTATGATTCCAAGATTATTAATGCATATATTGAACAGTACTGATCCCAGCACTGACCCTTGAGGGACTCCACTAGATACAGGCCTCCAACTAGATCCTGCCCAATTGATCACCACTCTCTGCCTTCTTCCCTTCAACCAGTTAACAATCCACCTCACTACTGGATCATTTAGTCCACACTTTCTCTGTTTTGCTGAATGGATTTTGTGGGAGACGGTGTCAAATACCTAACTGAAATCGAGATAAACCACATCCACTGCACTACAACTATTGAGGGATCCGCAATTGCGAAAGAACTTATCTACTCTGTATGGATGATGCTTTGTTCCAGCTTTATTGCTTGCGCCATGCGCTTTTATCTGTTAACACAAGCACCTCCTTTCACTCCACCCCGTGCCCGCCTCTTCTGTACTCTCCCCTTCTCACGTCATAGTCCGATATCTTCTGGGCCCCTACACAACATCTCCCTCTCCCTAAGCTCAATGACTCCAGCATCCTGTGGCACGGGCTGATACATAATGTGTCTGCCCAGCACACGTGCTAGCTAAGTCAATTGCAGGAAGATATAAACAGGTTCTAGTCGTGTTCCAATTCACTGCCCAATCTCGCCAATAGTTGAGTGACCCCAGCTGGATCTGCGTCGCGGTGAGCACTCTGAAGAACACGCCAACCTGCAAAAGAAACTCAGTAGACCGTTAGACTCGTATTTCCGGTCGTATTCATTTTGCCAGGACCCACTGCTCGATTCCCTCCTTTTCTACACAAGCATACCCTTGGCCCAGGCATCTAAGCCTCCATCCTAACTCCCACTCCCCAGTGTCGATTTGCCACAATTTGACTGCCGGTAATTTATCTACTGCTACCGATTCTTGCTCCCTAAAGTGTGCTTGCACCGGTATGGGTCCTGACTCTCGAACAAAATGGTTAAGAACGTACAGACAGCATATTTAAAATATTGTGTTGCCTATCGGGAGGAATTCTATGTCCCATGCTCTCCCCCTCCCTAAGATGGCTGACCTGTACTTTAAGAGTAGCATGAGCGCGTTCAACGATCGCCTGTCCCTGACTATTGTAAGGGATGTCATGCAACAAATTAATCAGCCAGGTTCAACAGAATTCCTGTGTCACATGGGAGGTGTAACAAGGCCCATTGTCAGTTTTGATTTGTTCAGGACATCCTAGGATGGCTATACATTGTAGCCAGTGCCTGATCACATGGCACGCTGTGGCTCGGTGCATGGGGGTAGCTAGTATGTAACCACTGCAGGTGTCAATGATGACATGGAGGTGATGGTTGGGGCGAAAGGGCTCATAAATTGTGACATTCGTTTGCCAGATCTGATTCAGGAGCAACCCTCAGGGGTTAACTCCGACTTCCCATGGTGGCGTTGGAGTACATTGAGGGAAAGCAGCAACTATTTGCTTTGCCACTTGGAGAGGGATCTTGGTCTGATGATGTAGAGCCCACACTCCACAATGCAAAAAGACGTGTAGCTGTCTGGCCACTGGGAAATTCTCTTGGGTGGAGATAGGCCATACATGCGTTGCTGCTTTGTCCGCCTTTTGGTTACCTTCGGTGAGAGCCTCTGGAATACTGGTGTGACTGTTGATGTGTACAATAGAGCAGGGGGCAGCACGAGTTTGTAAAGCATTCAATATGTCTGCTATACTGGTGGAGGCACAAATGGCTCATGCACATTGTCGAACTAGTTCAGCGATGAATCTCGAGTTGGTAATGATATTGAGTGGTGTTGAATGCATGTCTCCATGCCTTGGCCTCTATATATTGCACTGATTTTGTGGCGTCAGTATGCAAGATTTTCTCCCATTTATCTCCCTGTTTCCACACCACTGCCACTGTGTTGGTCTTTGATGAGGCATCTGTAAAGACAGTGGGGCCTTCCACTGGTGCCGTGGACAACTGCACGTCAGGTGTGCACTGCATGTTCCACAGCAAGTGCAACAGTGGGTGTTCTATTGGGCCAGACAGCTGACCGGTAAAATCCACTACGGCATTTTGGAGCTCCCACTCCATCTGAAACATCTTTTCCCATTGTGCAACTGAAATAGGCAACATAATGACAGTTGGGTCCATTCCCGACAGTTGCCATGCATGCTGTCTTACCCACCCCGCATAATCGAGTCCAAAATGGCATGGTCACCTTTTCGTGGCTCTGATAGATGCACTGCAGGACGGTGAGATGATGACTACCATCAAGTTGCTCCAGGAAACCGTGCGCTCCTTGTGGAATCAAATGGATAGCGGCGACCAACAGCTGGCCTGGTTGCTATCTGGTCAAGGCATGACTGCACACGGTCGATAATGTTCACCAGTAATGCTTTCTGGCAGTCGGACAGCGTCCTTGGGGCGTGCGCTACCGGCTCGCCTCTGAGAAGTGGGTAAAGTATCTGCATCTCATCCTGGGTCCCCACTAACTGTTGCACCTGTTGTAACTTAGTTATCTGGTCAATTATCAACAATTTCTGTGCTCTCACTTGCCTTTTTGTGATAAGCGTCCCTAAATATTTTATCCCGCTATCCCACTGGGTCTTACTAGGTTCGATAATTAGTCCATGTTTAGTTAATTCCTCCACAACCTCCTGGTGGAGTTGGCGGAGCTCGTCGCAACTGGGCAAGCTCAACAAGATATCATCCATATAGTGGACTATTTTCCATATAGTGTAACCATTTTTGACGAATGGGTCGTAGGGCAGCACTGACTGCCAATTGGCACAATGTTAGTGAGTTTTTCATGCCTTGGGGTAGCACAGTCCACTGATATCTATGTGTCGGCTCTTCATGATTCGACGAGGGGACAGTAAAGGCAAAACACTGTATGTTGCTTTTTGCAATGGGAATAAAGAAAAAACAGTCCTTTTTGTCAACAGCACAGATGTCCCATCCCTCTGGGACCATACTGGGAAGGGGTAACCCCAATTGAAGCGGACCCATGTCCTGAAGCTGAGCATTCACAGCATGCAAGTCTTGCAACATGCACCACTTACCTGATTTCTTTTGAATCACAAAGACAGGTGTGTTCCAGGGGCTCATAGAGGATTCAAGGTGGCCTGCCTGAAGTTCTTGGGTCACGATATTGATCAAGGCCCTCCTCTTTTCCGCAGGCAGTGGCCACTGTTCCTCTCATACTGGCATATCAGTCAACCAAATCATGGGAGGCGGGCGGCAAACAGCGGGCCACTCGACAAAATCTGTGGTTAATGAAATTCCCATCTGGTACAAGGAATCACGCCCCAGAATGGTGAAAGGCGTTACGGCAATTGCAGACTGTAGTGGGTCTGGGACGGTAGTGATTTTCCACAGCAGCTCCTGCAGTGCTGTGCTTACTGTTGACATCAATATTATGACTACCGCTTGCACAACATCAGGGCTGTCCCTCCAGCATTCCTTCCCCCACCTTCACCAACAGCTGTGAGTGGGCATGATCTTGGGAGGGACCATGGCCAGGACAGCTGACCCAGGCTGACCAAGGAGATATTCCATACCATATGACGTCAGCTCAGTAATATAAACTGGGGGAGAGGAGCAGGAAGGGGAGGCGAGATTCATTTCTGGCCTTCCCAAAGCAACCGCTACGCGTACTGAAGCCCTGCTTCTCGGGAGGTGGCCAGACATCGCTGCTGATGGGAAGTAGAGAGTAACAGCTTATCTGCTTTTGCTTTGCTTCCCGCGCGCGCGGCTTTGCTGCTTATTTATTAAACTGCTTTTATCTCAACCCACGAGACTCCCATCTTATTTTCTCCCCTTCCCTGGCTTGCTGAGGAGGTGGGGGATAAAGCGGTGTGGTGGGCACCTGGCATCCAGCCAGGGTCAAACTACCACAGCCCTTTTGGCGCCCAACGTGGGGCACGATAATAGCAGTTTTACATTAACTCCATTGCAATTACAGTAAGCCAATGAGTGCAAAGTTCCCGTGCTGGTCACGGAGCCTTGCTGTTATGCAGCTTATCTTACACTTTCGAATGTTTGGGAACACGATGCTACTAACATTGACGATCTGCTGTGCTTTAACCTTAATAGCTTTGCTAAGCTGGCTATATAATTTTGTGAAAAGGATGAAAGGGCCTGGGAACATGATGGCCCAAATAATAATAGCAAGTCTCATTCTGTTACTGATGAATTTACTGTGCTGTGGGAGCTATCTTGTGGAGGCCATGGGGCAAAGCACCTCTTTCTCCTCAGCTTGGACTGATCTAGACAATTTTGTTGCACAGACTTCCCAGGTCCTTAGTCACCCTTATACGAGAGTTTTAATATTACTAATTAACATGGTTGGTATATTATATATCTTGTGGAATCTGGACTCATCTGGGTATCAGAGAGAACAAATTTGCGATGGAAACATGTTAAAATGCCCCCTGAAGCGGCCAGTCCCTGGGTGGCAGGGTGTGTGGATGAATTTGGGCAAATTCCTAGGACGGTTATCACCTCCTGTAACCTGGGATTTTACACCTGAACAGATACAAAACCCTGCTTTACTGACACGCCACCTGATAGAAGGGTGTCTTACCTACCCTAATGAGGCCCATCAGGTTCAGGCACTATATTGGGGCCTAGCCTCTACCTACCGAGCTGCATTCCAGTCCTCTCAGAGAACTATGATTGAAGTGGAAACTCAAACGGTACCTGAGACCACCATGGTTGAGTCAGTCGCAGTCCAGCCCTCTCAGAGAACTATGGCCGAGGTGGAAATTCAAACTATACCTGAGACTACCATGGTTGAGACAGGGAACCAAACAACAACCACAGTGGTTGCCCCAGTAGTGAAAAAGAAGCAGTGGATAAGGAGGTTAAGTCCATATCATCGATTAGTAAGGGCAGAAGAGGAGGAAGAGGAAAGGCTAGAAGAAGAAACTGGCATGCAAGTGGCCTGGAGTGTGGAGCCAGAGGCCTCTTGATGTTCTGGAACAGAGCTGCTTTCCATCTCGCTCGCCCCTACAATTCTTCGCACTACAGTCCCAAGGCCACTGTGGCCATGCATGGGGCCATATGTATGCAGATATGATGGTAATGTCTGCCCCGGTATCCAAAAGTGCCTTGACTACAATTGTTTGTGGACTTTGCTTTGCGGTATATGTAATCGATATGTATAGCCCTGGCCAGTAACGAAGGGACATGAGCAGGTTTATTGAGCTTCCGATCATGCCACCTGTTGGATCCACATCGTCGCATGGGCTGGATATTGCGATGACCTCTGCGGAGGGGTAGCCTGGACATTGTTGGGGACATCTCGCCGCGACGGGTGCCCCCCTTTCACATTTCCCGACCAGGACCGGCACTCATGGGCTTTGTGACCTTGTTTGCCACAATGCCAACAAATAAGGGTACCAGTAGCGTCACACTGTCCTCGTGGGCAATTTTTTCTCATATGTCCCGACTGTCCGCAGCCATAGTAGGCACGTGCCCCCATCACTGCAGCAGTGACAGCGGTGATCATAGGCTGAGTTGTGGTTTGCACTTCCATTTGTAGCACGTTTTATCAATTCTGTAAGGATCATCCCTGGCATGGTGCTGACGAGATACTCTTGTTTGTGCGTTGCTCTGATTCATGGCACACTCGATTATCACAGTCTCCTGCGCCACCTCAGGGACGCTTGATCCCGAGATCACCTTTTGTAATTGATCTAAGAAAGCAGCAAATTATTCTGCATTCACCCATGATGGTTCCCTCTTATCCAAGTGGACACTCAAAGAAAAGCCCTGGTGGTTGCGATAAAATCTCGTCCCTTCAGGGCCGTCTGTTGTTGTGACGTGGTCCATCGGCCCTCCCCCATTAACTGTTCGATGGCTACCCCATGCATATGATGCTGGGGATTGTCTTGTGCTTCCGTACATAAGGTCTGATTTATGGTGCTCCACTCTTCCTTCCATAACAAAAATAAGGGCCCCGATAGAATAGGTTTCACTAACTGTGTGCAATCATGCGGCAACATAGACTGCTGGAAGACGCATTCCAGTAGCACCAGGGACTCTGGACTGCTAAGTCCGTGTGTCTTTACGGTCCCATGCAGCTCCTTCACAACCTTTGTTTCTAGGGGAGTCCATTCATATCTGCCCCTATCGATCATTTGAACTGGCATCGCTATTGGTACATGCTCAAATTTAACCCCATCTAAAAGGCAATTTTTTGCTATCAGTCTGTAAGTGGTTGGCTCCCTCCCTTGGCTGCATCCTTAATCAACTGCGTTTCCTGTACTACCTTCTGGGCATTAGCAATCACTTCCTGCAGTCGGCTCAGCAACGTTGCCAGCCTACCGCCGCCCCCTCCTGTCTGCACTGTCTTGGCATAGCCCAATCCCTTTGCTCTTCACAGCTGCATGCTATCATGCTCGCCTATCGAATGCACCTCGACATTCTCCCCATACTCTGTCCCCTCCTCCTCTTCAGATAATTCTTCCAAATTTGGTAATGATGAATGCCATTGGCCTCACATATCCGCACCACTCCCCGTCCTCCAGCTCTCATTTCTCCCGCCCCCACTTCCTCCAGGTGTCATCTTTGGTGGCCAGTGACACAGCTGATTGTTCTCCTTTCTCCCATCCCCATTTCCTTCAGGCGCCATCTTTGGTGGCTCGTGGCACAGCTGATATTTCTCCTTTCTCCCGCCACCACTTTCTTCAGGTGCCATCTTTGGTGACTTGTGGTGCAGCTGATATTTCTCCCCTCTCGGCACCGTCTGCCCTGGCATCATCCCTGGCGCCGGCAGCGCAGCCAGCATTCCTCTCTCCTGCATTTTCTTTTTCTTTGTCTCCCCCTGCGGGCCAGATGGTGCCCAGTCTAACACGGGGTCGCATCCCCCCACTCTCCCCGATCATCCTGCGCCAAATCCCCACTCGACTTAGCCTGCTTGGCATCCCCCATTCGCATCCTCCGCAACTCATCCTAGGGGTAACCCAGCGGGCTAAGCTTGACTGGGAAGCAGCTCTCCCATGGGGGCTCTGCTCCGGGGCCACACTCCTTGCTCTCCTCCTCACTGTCAAGTTTATCACATTCCGTGTCCCCAGACTCTCTACTACCACACTCGTCTGAGCCTCCTGATCACTACAAGCTCTCACCTCTGTCTGTGCTTTCCATCCCTCCCCCCGGATAGTTTCCTGCACCAACAACCAGACCTGTTTCTCCTCTGCTGCCTTAGACAGAGTCCTCTTAATCTCCCTGTAGAGAGTTTTGTGGAGACTTGGCTAGAGAAAAGAGGACGTGATAGAATACAGCTGGTTAGGCAGTAAGCATTAAGCGATAAGATATTGGACCCTTGCTCAAGGACGTGGTGTCCTTGAATAAGAGAGCTGTATGATAACAGGATGAGAAAACAGGAACTTAGTTTGGGTTGAGCAGCCACAAGCATCCGAAGTATGTTGAAACAGGGGTGGGGTTGACATTTAACTGGGAACCAATGATGAGCTTAGCTTTTGCAATATGTATGAGCTTGATTATTGTATCTATAAAAGAGTTGTATCTTTGTAAATAAAGTTTGAGACTTGTTGCACTACATGGTGGGCTTATCTCCTGTCGACTTCAACATCTCCTCCCACGTTTTAAGATGCTGATCCATCCCCTTGGTCCCCACCAAAGCAACCTGCAGCATCTCCTCCTCTACCACCGTCCAAATTTGGACACTTAATAAGTCTGTGGGTGCCTGTAACACACCCTGCCTCTGCAACCATAGGATGCAAGTGACCGTGGGCATGCAGTGAACCCGCTTGCCCACCTCAAGCGCTACTGTCTTGAGTACCTTAATCACTTGTTCCATTTGTGCCATGGCTGAGGACATCCTGCGTTCCACCGATCACGTTGGGGGGGTCACCATATTGCCGCTATCAGGAACATCACCAGGCCGCCCGCACGGATCACTCAGCTCACCGACCACTGAGGGGACAAGACCACTGCATACTCAGTATGGATGATACTTTGTTCCAGCTTTATTGTTTGCATCATGCGCTTTTATCTGCTAGCACAAGCACCTCCTTTCACTTCACCCCGTGTCCGTCTCTTCTGTACTCTCTTCCTCTCGTGTCACAGTCCGAGATATCCTGGGCACCTACAACAGCATTGCTTTACCCCCTCTGTTTTTTTTAGTAAGAGGACAACAGCTTCAATAATAATAATGCTAAAGAAATCTGTATTTGTTTATATTTAATCAATATGTATTTCTATCTCATTGACATGAAAAGAGTAATTTGAGACCAAGTCTGACTACCAAATTGCACACTGGCAACATATATATTTACAGGAGAATGGGTATTCTGCATATTTAAAATGTTTTTAGAAGAACTACATAGTGATACACAAAATAAAAAATAAATCAAAAGCCTGTGAGGCTCATTTTTGCAGCTGTCAAACTGTTTTATGAAAAAAAGGTCCACCATGTTTCGTAACATAGCTACCAGAAAACATATCACATATCACATTTAACTTAAAATTGAAACAGTTTGCTAATTTAAAAGAAAAATCTAAATATCACTTTTCTTCCCAGTGTCAATACTTTGAGTATAGTTTCAATTATTTTTTTTCAAATTATTTTTTCCGTTTAACTGCTTACAATCACTTAAAAAAAAAGAAGCTCTAAGTCCACTCCTCTATATCATTTTAAAAAGGACTCTGCTATGTTTTAAGAGGAAAATATTATGCGCTACATAATACAAAGGTGGTAGCAGCAGCTGTGGGTTTCCTATCACAGGTTTGTAAACACAAGTAATCTAATAGATTGATACAAGAACTAAACAATAAAGAATTCCATGTAGATTTTGATTTAAGAGAAACTGAGGTAAGATGCTTATTTAATGTGCACAGGTGGAAACTTTGTAGTCGGTAGGAAGACATAAATAAGTACAAACGAGCTAACCCAGAAGACAGAAGGAAGATAAGGGGAGAGGGTAATAAATAACATAGAAACAGATATATCAGCAACTAACAAGATCTTCATGAATACTCCTGCAACTAACAAGGTCTTTGTGAAAAACAACTCCTTCTAAGGCGAACCATATGGACTAACTACCTTAGGGTCAGAGAGCTGACGCTCCAAAACAACCAGTAGAGACCACCAGACACTCCAAAAGACCCCCGACTCAAATCATGGAGCATGTGCAAAGGGATATGTAAATAATTATCCGGAAGTAAAATGAATATGCATGTATTTTATGAGATATATAATGATTATGTAACTCAACAATAAAGATGGCTGTCTTAGTATGATAAGACATATACAATTTGGAGGAAATATCCGTGTGTCTCCATTGTTACAACTTTGAATAAAAAAATACCTGTTTTCTAAAACTCCAAACTGAGTCTTAGAGAGTTTACTCAGACCAGCTTTTGATGAGCTTTTGTTTAAACAAGCATTTATATGCATTCTGTGATGCATATAATAGAATCATAGAAACATAGAATGGTAGGGGTTGGAAGGGACCTTTAGAGATCATCTAGTCCAACTCCCCTGCAGAAGCAGGGTCACCTAGATCAGGTCGCATAGGAACATGTCCAGACGGGTCTTGGAAACCTCCATGGAAGGAACCTTCACAACCCCTCTGGGCAGCCTGTGCCACTGCTCTGTCACCCTCACAGTTAAATAGATTTTTCTTATATTTAAGTGGAACTTTTTGGGTTCCAGCTTCATCCCCTTGTCCTGTTGCTAGCTACAATAGAAAAAAGGGATGTCCCAACCTCCTGACACCGACCCTTTAGATATTTATAAATGTTAATAAGATCTCTCCTCAATCTCCTCTTCTGCAGACTAAACAGCCTCGGTTCCCGCAGTCTTTCCTCATACGAAAGATGTTCCAGTGCCCTGATCATCTTGGTGGCACTGCGCTGGCCCTGGATGAGTTGAAAAGATTCACATACAGCCCAAGTGATCTATCTGTGAGGATAAAACAACTTTTCTATGACTGAGAATGTAAAATATCTTTATTGACATTATTTCAGTTAAAAAAAACACCTATATAATTATATAGCTGGATTCATTCTGGTTCCCACTGAAATGTACAGTACAATTCACACTAATTTTAATGAGAAGATCAGAACCACTACAGATAAATATTTGTCCTCTGTGCTTTGGTACACATACTTAAAAAATTATTTGAAATAAGCCATTACTGCAAGCAAACAATACAAACTTATGTAATCAGGTATCATATAATCTCAATTACAGATTTCATGTTGTCATCTTCAGTAACACCATACTTTGCAAATATAACTGAATGTTTCATGCAATCTTCCTTTATTGCAAACAAGTTTCTCACATGTTGCTCAGAACTGAGAAAAAACTAACTCCTTCATTTTACTATTATTAAGAATAAATTATATTTCTCAAATATAGAATCAAAAAACACTTGGCTTGATCTTATTTGGCCAAATTTAAATCCATTTTTCCAGAATACGTGATTTTTACATCAAGTTGCCATCAGAGAAAGGCTATGTCTAGTCTTTATTGAATTAGTGTCATCTTCATTGAATTAGCTGTAAGAATACAGCTTCAGAAATATAAACATTTCTTCTTTTTTTTCCAATATCATTTGAAGATGTTCGGAGGCACCATGTGTGTCAATGATGTTAATTGGCAAACTGTCTTTTTGCAATATTTGGCCTATGCAAAGCTTTCCTACAAATATATATAAAGTCCACTTGGAATGCACCTTGACTATACTTTATTGAACTTTGCATTTCTTTGGAATTAAAAGCAATACTTCCTGTTCTCACATTACAGAATTAGATTTTAAAACCCATACAAAATAAGCACTGAAACAGTAAGATTTAATGCATGTTACAATTTAGTCAAATTGCAGAAAATTAGTAGCTGAGGAGGAAGGAAAGCTGTCTCCAGTTTACCACATATCTTATTCTCTATGAAAATGTGGAATAAATTCTTAATTATAGGAAAAAATGCTGAATATTGCATGAAACAGCACAATGGTAGTTTTCATTCCAACAGGAACCTCAATTCGTTAAAAGATAACCCATTGTAAAACTTCAATAACTCAGGAGGACGTGTGGCATAATTAAAACAGAGCTCTTTCCCATAGAGGACTCAGAGGAAAAATACTTCTGACAGAAGTATACCATTTACAATTGTTCTAATCAGAGAATTTATTTTCATAGAATCATAGAATGGTAGGGGTTGGAAGTCCAACTCTCCTGCCAAAGCAGGTCTACCTAGATCAAGTCACACAGGAACGTGTCCAGGTGGATTTTGAAGACCTCTCGAGAAGGAGCCTCCACATCATCCCTGGGCAGCCTAGGGTTCAGTGTCTGTCTCTCTCTTAAGGCAAAAGTTGCTGTGAGTTCCCTGCACTGCAGTGCAGCCCAAATATCAATAGTACCAATATTGTTTGTCTGGGCAGGTTTCCCTTGTGTTCTATATTAAGCTCTGCAATCCAACCCATCACTCCATCCCCCACCCCCTGCTTCCATCAGATACTCCTATCAGCCTCCTAATCCTTTACAGGAAGAAGAGACAGATACTATCAGTTATGGAGGAGCCTCTGGATGATCTCAGCATCTTTCAATGAGACTATCTCTCTCCTCCCCACCTATCTTTAAATGCTTCCTTATCACTTCCTTCTCTCCTCTGTCTTCCCCTTTCTGAGCAAATGTGCCATGGCTGCCCCAGCCAGAATGACTCAGCTCCCACCCTCACACCCCTCCCCTCACTCAACACTGCACCCCCAGTGCTTTGCAGGATTAGGCACCCAAGACTCATCACTGACTTCCATGTTCAGTTATCCCCATGTCCCACCCAGTCTTCAGGTCCCTGGGGTGTCCTGCCTCCACTCAGTACTACTGGACCAGTCCCTTTGCCTCTATGCATCCCTCAGGCTCTTCTGCCCTGTAATCTTCAATACTCATTAAATTAGATGGTGATCACCTCAAAAAAAACCTTGCCATTCCATGGTTCTTCCTAACCCCAGAACCTGGACTATAATTTTCCCCACTGTGATTTTAATAAAGTTTATGTCCAAGAAACCAAACTTTCTCCATGCTCATGTACATGCCCCATGTACAGTCAGAGGCATATCAGGATCTAAATCCTCAAAGCACCAAGAAAGCAGTAACTTAGTGTGTTTTGTAAAAGTCCTTTACTGAAGCTGTAAGGAAGGGAGTCCCTCCTCCCCCTCATGGGTCATAAATGTTAAACAGTTCTCTGCATGTAGTCAACATGAGTCACAATCTTCAAAGGCAATCTATGCTGAGAAAAGGAACATAGTTTTCAAAAGATCTTATTTTCTTTTTTTTTCCTTTTTTTTTTTTTTTTGCAAGTTCTGAAACCCTGCCTGTTCCCTTATAAACCCATCTTAGAAAGCATTGATTCTCTAAGGAGCTGGAATCTTAACACCATTCCTGCATCTCTGGTTTTCCTTGCCAGCCTTACCGCTAGGACATCTGCAATCTTGTTTTCTTCAAACATCTGAAGTCTCTGCAAATCTTAACATTCTTGGATTTTGCTCCCCTAGCGTGCAAAAGTTTTGTCAGCCTTTATACGTTAGTCAGCTTCAAAAGCAGAGATTAGACACTCATACCACCACAGATCTGTACAACCTGCTCTCTCTGTGCAAAAGAGTCGGTGAACTCTGGATAGAACTGGAGTGAGCAGCAGCTGAACAGACTGCTCCTGCTCACCACTGAGATGCGAGGGAATCCCACGCTCTCTGTAACGCTCAACCTGTCCCGAAGAGAGCTCACACCCCATCCTCCATCCCCAGCAAGTAAAATCCCTATAAGTCCTGTGGAAAAGTTGAAGTCCTCCTCTGCCTCAAGCATGAAAGATGCCCAAGAGCAGTAGCAACTGTCTCACTGCCCGGACCATCAAACCATCACTTACCGATGGGACAGCCGGTGAAGAGCTGCGACGCGGCTCAACTGGGGGGCATTTCTGGCTCCCTCTGATCTTCCTGTTGCCTGCTTGTGGTGTGAGGCTGTGGAAGGGAGGGAGGAGCCTCTTGGAAGAGCCGCCAAACATTACAGACCAGAGAAGGGGCAGACTGGAGTGGCTGTGTGAGCTTCATGTTGCGATGAAGCCTCTGCTGCAGTGCCAGAGAGAGAGGGCAAGGGAGTGAGTGAATGAGGAGCAACGTGGTACAGGTGGCAGTCACCATCAATAATTGAAAGCATGAGAGTGGGAAGATGATGATCTCTGCTACAGCCAACAGCTAGAGCCAGGTGAATCACAGAATGGTAGAGGTTGGAAGGGACCTCTAAAGATCTAGTCCAACCCCCCTGCTCAAACAGATCCACCTAGATCAGGTCACTCAGGAACACATCCAGGCAGGTTTTGAAAACCTCCAGAGGAGGTACAGAATGTCTCTCCATGGGCAAGGCTGGGAAGCCTCTGCAAAAACAAGTCCCTTTTCCTGGTAGAAGGGAAAAATAAAAATTTTACTTTATTTCAAAAGACAGTGTTTTATAAGAGGCAGCAACAGGAGAGTGTATGAAATGACTTGTTTCATAAGAGGTTGCAACAGACTGTACGGCCACCCGAAGACCACTGCATCCTTCCTCTTTACTGTCCTCCCAGATTGTAGACCATGAGTACTTTGTCACAACATTGCAAAGCTACCTGTACTCCACAAAAAAGACTGCAAGCTAAGATCAGGGTGAGAAGAAGTGAAGTTCCTCCTTTATGATTATATACATTTGCATACCATTGCACTGGCAAATTGTGTAATGTGACAAATACAGTGGTATGAACATGTGACATGAGAGAAAGGGAAGAAAACAGGATGGGACTTGGCTTTACCTCTCCAAAATATGTTAAATCAAAACTTATACCTGTAGTAGGAAGTTAGGGTAATGGGCAGATACCATCCTCCCCACCTTGTACTCTGCACATATCTAGTGTGTTGTTAAAAGCAAAAAAGTTTTCTTGTGAAAGACTCAGATCAGACTCTGCACCGAAGTATTTTATTAAGCGTTCTTGCAAGAGCAGATGTCCTAGCTAGTAGGTACACCTGATAGATACAAGGATTGACTTTTTATTCCTTACTTCCATCTGCAAGGTCCCTCTCTTGTTTCCCCATTGACTGGGTACTCCAAGGTGTACAACTTACCTGGGACGCCTAAAATTCCTATGAGCTATTTTAGATTTCTCACACTCCTCTTGGATTTATTAGTTCCTTCCTATAATAAGATTTTCAATAGTACATCCTGATCATTGGCACGTGATTGATTTTTTCTTTTTCAATTAACGTTAAGACCCTTTGTCCTATTTCTTTTCACATCTGCTTTATACTGTAAATGGCTATATCTTACACAATCTATATCTACATCTTCCAGACATGACTATATCTCATACATATAGCCATATACTGACAGCTGTATCTAACTTCACAAACACAGCTATATTTTGCAAAAACAACACTGACATCTTCCACAGTGTGTCTTCTACAAAGTCATAAGTAATTTCTGATAGCTCATCTTACTTTCAAATCTTCCTGCAAATAATTCCAAGATTATATGCACGTTCTCCAACACTCTGAAATGCTTTTCCCTTCCTCTGTTGTTGAGAAAAAGACTCAAATAGCAAAGGAAAACAACATTGGCATCTTCCACAATTCCTCCCTTTCTTTTATAATACTATTGTTGCTTTATGCATTTTAAGGTTTTGTTCCATATGAGGCTTCTAAGTTAGACAACATTATTTCACACTCATCTCCTGATGATAAATCCTCTTGACTCCCTCTCTGTTCTCTAAGAAGCATCCTATCATGATATGGTGGTGGCTCCAAATGCATTTTTTGATAAGGCAGTTTCTATAATTCGTTTTACAAGCTCCCTAACACATGGACTTATACAGCATCCAACAGCCATTAATATTCCTGCAACTACTATCAGAGATGTAAGAACAGATGCTACCATTCCTTTCCACTTCCTAAACCATGATTCTAATCATCCTGTAAGAGCTATCTATTCCTGTGTTCTCAGCCAATTCTTCTGCTACTGTTCCTTGTAATGCCCTGGTTATGGTTCAGTCTGATGCTGTGTTGTTCAGGATAAAGGTACAACATTTGTCACCTAACATTGCACAAACTCCTCCTTTTTCTGCTAATATCATGTCTAAAGCTATTCTGTTCTCCCATGCAATTCTACTAGTGGCATCTATTTTTTCTGCAATTCCTTTAACCGCATCCCTTGTGTAATTTATAAAATGTTGCTGATTATAATAAATGTAATTTATTCAATCCACATTTTTGTTTATTGTTACCCATCAGAAAAGAAAATATTCAAAACCTTCTGCTACTTGATTTCTTTCTTTGTGTTCATCAGGAACTCCTCTAGGGACCCCGAATCAATATAGATTCTATCATCAAATGATACTCCCAGATTCCTTTTTGTTCTTTTTCTTAGGATATGTGATCCTTTTTCAAATGCCAGGATGAATGGGATGGACAATTGAACAAGGACACATGTGCCTTTCCAATTTTGAGGGAGTATAGACCTTAGGATTCTTCCTCCACAAAACCACCACAGATCTGCCCTGGGGATACTTATAGTTGAGTAATTTCCTGCCTTGTCTTCAGTCACATTCAATGACTCGGTACACATCTCTAATTCTCCAAGATATCTGATATCACCTACATTCTGTCATGAGAGACAAGCTGTGTGATTACCAGTCACTGCAGAGAAAAACAGGAGGTACTTCGACGTCTTTGGTCTGCAGAGCAGGAAATAGCAGCAAGAGAGATTTGCAGGCCTCATTTCCCTATGCAGTTCTTTCTTGGTATAAGGCAATCATACATCTCATTCCCTGTGGATCTTTACTCCATCCTAAAGGACAGGGAACTACTTGTGCAGTAGGTCTTCCTGAGGCACATGCATAGCAATTACTTTGATTCAGGCTTTGCACTGTATATTTAACCCATTCAACCCAGACATTCTTATCTCCATATCCTGTTTCAATTTTTAATGTCTCTGTGATATTCATCAGTTATCGTTACTGTCTTTAGATCATTTAATGGGTTCCATTGTTTTATTTTGAGTAGTTTAGTGGGGAGTGTTATCTTTTTATTTCAACTTTCTTTTGGTTTCCACACAATTATTCTGAGTCTGGCAACAGGATGTGTTCCACTTATGTCTGCTCCGAGTCCATAGGTTCTGCTTACTAGTCAATTGGCTTCTTTAACAGTAAGCATTATGGGGTTACATTCTAATTTTTTACCGTTGGACTCCACTGCAAAACTAAGTTTTATCTGATTGTTGAAACCTCCACACACCAATACTTGACAAGCATCAAACCTTATCATTTGTGGAATTTTCCCCTCAGTTACATCCATTCATAGTTCAACCAGATATCTCTACCTACCATGATTGCTTTCCATAACCATCCCCTGAATTCCCAACAATCCACAACTCACCATTACAATGATTTCCCTCATCCTCATAAAATGGTTCTCTTTCTTTCCCGTCACTAAAACCCACATTATTCTAGTGGTTTTACCTGGGACAATTTTTTGGTAGCAGGGGGGCTACAGGGGTGGCTTCTTTAAACAAAAAGAGTTTCCAGAAGCTTCCCGTGTAGCTCACAGGGTTAGGGCCAGTCAATTCTAAGTTGGACCCTGCACCTGACCCAGGCCTAGCCAATTAGTGATGGAGGTAATGCCTCTGTGAATAACATATTTGAGAAGGAGAAGAAGTTGTGGCACAGTTGTAAAACTAGCAGCAACAGTGAGGGAGAGTGTGACAACATCTCCGCAGCCATCAAGGTCAGTGGAGAAGGAGGGAGAGGAGGGTGCTTAGGCACTGAAAAGGCTCCCCTGTGATATGTGGTGAGGACAATGGTGAAGTAGGTTGTCCCCCTGCAATCCATGGAAGACCAACAGAATCAGATACCCAATCGCAACTCATGTTGGAACTCACACCGGAGTGGGTGGATGCATGAAGGAGGCTGTGACTCCATAAGAATTTCATCCTGGAGCAAGTTCCTGGCAGGACCTCAGAGTCCATGGGGGAGGTGCCCACACCAGAGCAGATTTGCTGTCAGGACTTGTGATCCCGTGAGGGAATCACGCAGAAGCAGTCTGTCCCTGAAGGACTGTTCTCCTGGTGGATGTCCCATTCTGGGGCAAATTGTGAGGAACTGCAGCCCATGGGAAGAATCCATGCTGGAGAAGTTCATGAGGGACTGTCTCCCGTGGGAGAGACCCTACAGTGTAGCAGTGGGAAGTGTGAGGAGGCCTCCCCCTGAGAAGAAGCAGGGACAAAGTCCATCTGTAATCTAGGGCCAGTCTTGTTCAACATCTTCATCAATGACCTGGATGAGAGGACAAAGTGTACCCTCAGCGAGTTCCCTGATGACACCAAACTGGGAGGACTGGCTGATTCCCCAGAAGGCTGTGCGGGATCTCAACCGGCTTGAAAATTGGGCAGAGAGGAACCTCATGAGGTTCAACAAGGACAAGTGCAGAGTCCTGCATCTGGGAAGGAACAACCCCATGCACCAGTACAGGCTGGGAGTCGAACTACTGAAGAGCAGCTCTGCAGAGAGAGACCTGGGAGTCCTGATTGATAATAAACTAAACATGAGCCAGCAATGTGCCCTCATGGCCAAGAAGGCCAATGGCATTCTGGGATGCATCAAGAAGAGTGTTGCCAGAAGGTCAAGGGAGGTTCTTCTCCCGCTCTACTCTGCCCTGGTGAGGCCTCATCTGGAGTACTGTGTCCAGTTCTGGGTTCCTCAGCTCAAGAGGGACAGGGAAGTGCTGGAGAGAGTCCAGCGCAGGGCCACCACGATGATCAGGGCACTGGAACATCTTTCGTATGAGGAAAGTCTGTGGGAACTGAGGCTGTTTAGTCTGGAGAAGAGGAGACTGAGGGGAGATCTTATTAACATTTACAAATATCTAAAGGGTGGGTGTCAGGAGGTTGAGGCATCCCTTTTTTCCATTGTAGCTCCCAACAGGACAAGGGGTAACGGGATGAAGCTGGAACACAAAAAGTTCCACTTAAACATAGGAAAAAACTATTTTACTGTGAGGATGATGGAGCAGTGGAACATGCTGCCCAGAGGGGTTGTGGAGGCTCCTTCTTTGGAGGTTTTCAAGACCTGTCTGGACATGTTCCTATGCGACCTGATCTAGGTGAACCTGCTTCTGCAGGGGAGTTGGACTAGATGATCTCTAAAGGTCCCTTCCAACCCCTACCATTCCATGATTCTTTGATTCTATGAGTCTTCTTATCTGCAAATATCTGCACACCAGCTCCTTCGTTTTCAACATTCAGGGTCTTCAAGGCCTTTACTGACAGGGGATTCAAATTCCAATGAGCTAAATTTTTCTTATTATGGTGTTACTTTACAATGAACTGAGTCCTTCTAACTTCTTAGGCTTTTTTTTCCCCCTATATATTTGGTTTTGCTCATCAATTCCCCCAGATGTATGTCTGCTTTTGCTCATCAGTGCTAACACTTGATAAGGTCCTCCCTTCCACTTTTCTTGTAAGGGCTCTGTTGTCCACGTTCTTATGTAGATGTAATCCCCAGGTTGGAAAACATGCATGGGATTCTCCCACGTCAGAGGTCAATTCAACACCACTACACTCCAGAGTTTGACTAATTTTTTCCAAGAAAGGGAAATAGTTATACACATCTTGTTTTCCTGTTACATGCATATCTGGATTGGAGTCTTGTTATTTGTATGATTTCCCATACATTAATTCATATAGACTAACTGACATTCCACTTCTTGGCTGTACTTTAACATACCTATTCATACATGTTCTATTTTACTTCTCCCTCCACCCCCCAAACTAAGGGACTTGGGGGGTGGGGGGAGAAGCAAAATGCAACAAGCTGTCCCCTCTAGCTGGGAAACAGGACAGGACAGGGAATGCAATGATAAGTGCCCTTCATCTGCACACTGGGCTGAGATACAGAAGGCTGACCACCCTGAGAAAGAGCCAAACCGGGAAGGAACCTCCTGCACCCGTCCAGGGAAACCTGTGTGTTTGAGTAAGACCCCGTGTTGATAAGCAGACACTTCTTTATTATGCAGCGCTGGGAAAACACGAGGGGGTGGGGGGGATAGCTCCTCCATCACAAGCATGCATAAAATGTCCATCTATCAATTTAGCCCTTCACCTCGACTGGTTCCCAACAAGCACAAAATTTCCAAAATCACAGTGATTGGTCAAAAAAAGATATCTGTCCCTTTGTTTTAGTAACAACTAAGGTAATAGCCAAGGTAACCTAACGAATACATATACCAGGGTCTTGTGGTTAAGGTAACAGCTAAGGTAACCTAACAAATACATTTACCAGGGTCTCTTGGCTAAGGTAACAGGTCCCTATCAGGTGTGGTATGTCACTCTTGCAGTTTGATCCTTATGTGATTCAAATGAATACTTACTTAATCAATAGGTGATTGAGCTATTTGCAAGTGCTTAACTAATGGATTAAACTATTACCAAGTGATTAACAAGTGATTGACAAGTGCTTAACTAGTTATTGTGATGTTAAGTTGTTAACTAAAATAATCATGTATCTGTAACATTTCCTCCCTTTGAAAGTATTGATAATCACATTCCAATACTTGTATTTCCCTTATCTCTGTAACAAAATCGTGATTGTCATATGGTGGTGGATCACCTTTGAACCGATCACTGTCAAGATTCTATTGATCCATCGTGTTCTTTGTATTATTTCTCTTTTGATGCAGCAATAGGCCAAATAGATTGCCAGAAACATTATAATCGATAGCAGAAGTGTTTCAATCAGTGACTTTATCCAGGATTTTAGGTCTACGTCCAGTCCCTCAAAAACTTTATCTATCCAGCTTGTGTTCATGTCTTTTCTATATGTGTTTCCTTTTGTATGTTATCTAGTTGATCTAAATTGTGTTCTGCATCTGTGGTAAAGTTTGGAATGTGTATGCAACAATGGTCTACTCTGTCTTTTAGGAAGCCACACATCCCATGTTCCTTCAGCAGCAGCATGTCCAGAGTCATTCTATTTTGTAACACCATTCTAGAGGTAGCCTGTAATTGTAAATTCAGTTATTTAAATCCCTTTCTTGTCACATTTGCCAATCCTTCAACCTGTCCAGTCAATCGATATAACCACTCTATTTTGGTAGGATGCTATAGGATTTAAGAGAGATTCTAGTGCCCAGCCAATTTTTACTCCAGTACCTGGATCATTCCAATCCCTTAAAGGGAGATTTTTTCCAAATGGGGCATAGTGTAGGCAATCTCAAAGTTATTTGTTTGACTTTTCCATCTACTGGCAGGTGAGATATCCATGTGCCATCACTCATAGCCCAGATCAAATATCCTGGGCTTGGAATCATATATCTTTGGCAGTCAACTCTCCAGAGATTGGTCACATTTAAGTTGTTCTTCAGTCCTCTGCATAAACAACCGATCTTCAGTGCCAATTGGGGTACACACTGAACTGCTTGGCTCACTGTGCTGCAATTGTATATTTGTTCACACTCCCACCACGGAACCTTTTTCTTCTTTTTTCTTGTTGAAGTACCTCTATCTAATAATAACCTGCTTACTGAAAATTCAAATCCATCCCATTCAAAGCACCAAGATGTCTTAGCCATGTATCTAAATTGTAAGTTTACATTAACACCCCAAACTGAATTCCATTCATCCTCCCTGTTTGCTGTCTTGTTAACCTATTCACATTCCCATTCCACAGTCATTCAAGACACATTCCTTGTTTTTGGTTCATCATATCTGCACCAGTCAACATCTCCAAATCTTCCTATGGCGGTAAATTGAAAGTATAACAATCTATTACCGAGGGTTGTCCATTGCTTTCTAATGTAATCTACCCTCTCTTGCCAGCCTATCACTTGTTTTTGTTTACAGTGTGCAGTCTCATTTTTCCTAACAGTATTCATGGCTAATATTCCCCAAGGAATGGATTCTCCCACTGTCCATAGTATAGGTAGGCAAGCTGCAATTTGGGAGACATTTTGCAAATGTGCAAATTCCTTAATTAATCCTATCACCAGATTTTTCTCCTGAGTTTTTCCTGGTATTAGAATTACCTGTTCCGAGTCTATTTCTGTTTGGACTGGAGTCTGGGCCTGAACATTCAGTATGAATCGATTCAATGTTTCCGCCACCATAGACTGAAAAACCAACAAAAACAAAAACTTAGCCATGTTTCAGAGTTAACTTCAATATGTCAGGATCTCCTACAAACCTTCCATTTCCATGGGCTTGATGGTGCTTTTTCACTCAAGCGTAGTGGATCCAGGCATCTGATTCGGCAATCTTGATTGCAGTGAAGGTGGTCAGCAACACCTTGTATGGTCCCTTCCACCTTTCTTGCAGAGGTTCTTTATTCCAAGTCTTTATGTAGACATAATCTCCAGGCAGGATGTTGTGTACTGGATTGTGTACTGTGGTCAATTCCACACTACTGCACTTCGGAGCCTGTTTTAGAGTTTTTCCAAGAGAAAGTAAATAGTTATATACATCTTGTCTTCCCATTACATGCATGTTCGGATTGGGTTCAGGAACCTCATAGGGTTTTCCATACATTATTTCATAAGGACTTACTGACATTCTGCTTCAAGGTTTCACTCTTGTTTGTAGCAATGCAAGTGGAAGTGCCTGAGGCCATTTTAGTTTGACCTCCTGACAAATTTTGCTAATTTGTCTTTTTAGAGTCTGATTCATTCTTTCCACTTTTCCACTTGATTGTGTTCTCCAAGGGACGTATAAATCCCAGGAGATTCCTAGGATTTTGCTTACCTCTTGTACCACATTGACCACGAAATGGGGTCCTCTGTCTGAAGATATTCCAAATGGAACTCCAAACCTTGGAATAATTTCTTGTAGGAGCCATTTAACTGTTTCCTTAGCCTGATTGGTGCGACAGGGAAAGGCTTCTGGCCATCCTGAAAAGGTGTCAACCCCAACCAACACATATTTATATCCACTGCATTTCGGTAATTCTGTAAAATCAATTTGCCAATAATCTCCTGATTCTACTCCAGTTTTTATTTTGCCCATCTGTACTCTCTTTTGTACTATTGGATTATTCTTTAAACAAATTTCACATTTTGCTGGTACTGATTTGGCCATTTCCAACATTCGTACTGATATTATATTTCTTTTTGAAAACTGAGTCATAGCTTCTGCATCCCAGTGATATTCTCTATGCTTTGTTTGCAAAATCTCTCTCATAATTAAGGGAGACAGTACTACCTGACCTGTACTTGTCGTCCACCATCTTTCTGAATTTTTCTCTGCATCTAGTAACAGTCAATTTCTCATCCTCCCCTGAATATTTTGATGGCTCCTTAGGAAGCGCTACTGTTCTGGTGGGGATGATTGCCATTTGTGAGACTGTGTGTTGTGCTATTTTCCTAGCAGTCTGATCTGCTAATCTGTTTCCATCAATTATCTTTGAGTTCCCTGTCTGATGTGCTTTACAGTGCATGATTGCCGCTTGAACTGGTTCCTGCACTGCCACTAGCAGTTGCAAGATTTCCTGTTGATGCTTAATGTTTGTTCCCTGGGAGGACAGTAGTCCTCTTTCTTTCCACAGGGCGCCATGGACATGGACTACTACAAAAGCATATTTTGAATCAGTCCAAATATTAACTCGTTTTCCTTTACTTAATTCCAAAGTACGTGTCAATGCAATCAGTTCTGCCTTCTGTGCAGAAGTTGTACTTGGCAATGCATTTGCTTCTATGACCGTGTTTTCGGTTGTTACTGCATATCCTGCATGATGAGTTCCATTCAAGATGAAGCTGCTGCCGTCTGTGAACAGTTCCCATTCAGGGTTCTCGAGAGGATCATCCTTCAGGTCCTCTCTACTGGAATATGTATGTTCAATGGTTCTAGTTGTTGCTCTTCCTGTGAAGTACTCAGAAACGCTGCAGGATTTAGAAGGTGAGTTGTTTTCAACACCACATCATCCTGCTCAGTGAGAATTACCTGGTATTTCATCATTCAGCTCGGGGATAACCAATGTCCCCCTTTTGCTCCGAGACTGTGGTTACCATATGTGGGACATAGACTGTAATAGTCCTTCCCAAAGTCAACTTTCTTGCTTCTTGGATCAGTGTGACAGTTGCAGCTACTGCTTGCAGGCAAGAAGGCCATCCCCTGCTCACCGAGTCCAGTTGTTTGGAAAAATATCCCACTAGTCTTTTCCAATTTCCTAGTTTCTCTGTCAGAACTCCTGTATGCAGGCTGACCTTTCAGTTGTGGCAATTAAGATGTCATCCATGTATTGGAGAAGCAGATGCTCTGCTCTTGCTGTCACTGTCTATTCATTAGTCCAAATTTCCAGTTCTTTTGCTAGTTGTCTTCCAAAGATAGTCAGGCTATTCTTGAATCCTTGGGGTAGCCATGTCCATGTTAACTGTACCTTGCGTCCTATTTGGGACTTTCCCACTCAAAAGCAAATAGTTTACGATTTTCCTTTTCCAAAGGGGTACAAAAGAAAGCATCTTTTAAATCAAGCACTGTAAACCACTGATAATTTTCTCTCAGAGCTGTAAGTAAGGTATATGAATTTGCTACAACTGGATTTATCAGAGAATCGTAGAATCATAGAATGGTAGGGATTGGAAGGGACCTTTAGAGATCATTTAGTCCAATCCCCCTGCAGAAGCAGGTTCACCTAGATCAGGTCTCATAGGAACATGTCCAGGTGAGTCTTGAACATCTCCAAGGAAGGATACTCCACAACCCCTTGTATGTCTTTCTCAATCTGATTTATGGGTCTTAAATCCTGAACTAACCTATATTCCCCTTTCGGTTTCCGTACTGGTAAAATAGTTGTATTGTACTCTGACTCACATTCTTCTAGGATTTCATATTTCAAAATTTGTAAATTAGTACTTTTAATCCTTGCTTTGCCTCAGATTTTATTGAGTATTGTCTCACCCTGATTGATTTTGCTCTTTCTTTTATTTCAATTTTTACTGGTTGTGTCAATTTTGATTTTCCTGGAATCTCAGTTTCCCACACTGTTGGGATCACTGCATTCTACACTTCTGAAGGTAATTCTAAAACCTTTGTTTTTTATTTTATCATCAATATTTGTCCTGTCTTTGATTCAGATATTTTCAATAACAAGTCTCCCTGTTCAAAGACAATTTGTGCATTTAATTTAGAGAGCAAGTCTCTCCCCATCAGGGATATTGGACATTCTGAAACATACAAAAATTCATGTATTATAACTTTGTTTCCAAATTTCAGATCCAGGGGTTGTAAAAATGGCCAATTTTTATTTTTTCTTTTTTTTTTTTATTCCCTGTGGCTCCAACAATATTTTCTGTTTTGGTTCCTATTGCTCCTCTACATATATTTAAAACTGAATATGTTACTTCCATGTTAATATTGGGTTCTATTCTCTGGTTTTTTGTTTGGTTTTTTTTGGGAGGAGGGTCCACTTTATCTGGGTCCTCCTTATGAGAGTCAGTTATTTTTTTTTTCAGAGAATTAAATCGGAAAGTGAGAAAGGCACTTTCATGTATACTGGTTCACTCTGCCCAACCCCTTGCATTAATGAGGCAATTATATGCTGTTTGACTTTAGATTTTAAGGGGGTCTTTAAGATGATTATTAAATGAGTACAGCATTGAGTTTTCTTGGATACCAATGAGGAGGACTCTGTGCCAGAGTCCCCATTTTTCCACATTACTGCTATCTGGACAGGACTGGGAGCCCTCCCTTGAATCAGCACTCTGGGATGTATCTTTGTCAGGTTTATTTGCTGCTTACTTAATAAATTTGATCCATGAGTCACTTAAATTGGCTAGTGAACTTTATCACAGCAATCTATAACAATTTGGTACCGTGACTCGGATACAGGTAGATTTGGTATTGGACTAGGACTAGGGGGATGCCCCATCTGCGGATGACCCTGGTGTGGGAAATTCCCTTGCCAAACTCTGCATTCCGAACCCCGACCATGGGGAACGATTGTGTGAACAAGTCAAGGGCACTCTAGAAGATGGGACAGAGGAAGAGCAAGCCCTCTGATCCCATGGGTGGCATAAGGATAGGCTGCCAGATATTCCCCCAGAAAGTCCTCTGGGGATGGTGATAAAATTTTGGAATGATTCCCCCCCGTAGAAGACAAAAGAATAAGGAAAAGACAGTACATTACTGTATGGAAGTTTAGGGAGGGGGGAGTCATTAGGAAATCCCCATATTATTTGGCCCATATTTGGGTCTTTTGAGGACTGGTTATGAGCAGACCTCAATTTGTGGATAAATGATAAGACCGTTACCCAAGAGGAAATTGAATATGCGAGTCCCTGGATACCCCAACCTTCTGATAAGGTATCCTTGTTCGCTCTTAAGGAAAAGAAAGCTAAGAGCCCACTCAAAGAGGAGATTTGGTAGAGGATCCTCTGGGTGTGTCTGAGATATTAAATCAGTTCTTAGGGCCGAATCTCTATACCTGGGATGAACTCCAATCGATTTTAGGTATATTATTCACAATGGAGGAAAGGGAAATGATTCGAAGAGCAGGAATGAGAATCTGGGATCAACAGCACCAGGCAGGACCAGATGCAGATGTGAAATGGCCCTTGCAAAGGTCCAATTGGAATAATCAGATGGCAGAGCACAGAGCCCATATAGCAGATCTCCAAGCCATCATTGTCCAGGTAATCAGAGAGTCTGTTCCCCGAGGACAGAATATTAACAAAGCATTCAATGAGAGACAGAGAAAAGATGAATTCCCGACTGATTGGCTTGAGAGATTATGTAAAAGCCTCCAACTGTACTCTGGAGTAGATCCAGCAGCTCCAGTGGGACAGGCATTATCAAAGACCCAGTTTGTGGCAAAATCATGGGTAGATATCCAAAAGAAACTAGAAAAATTAGAAGATTGGCAAGAAAAGGGGCTAGAAAGGGAAACAAAAGCCTGGGAGACAGGTGCATTCATCAGAAAAAAAAAGGAATCAAAGGACGATGGAATGTTTTTATTGTAAACAGAAGGGACACTAAAAAGGAATTGTAGAAGGAGATTCCAGGATGAACAGATGTTTAAAGAAGAATAGGGGGGTCAGGGGCTCTATTTGCTGAGGACCACAGGAGGAACCGAGCCCTTGATAAAACTGAAGTTAGGTCCTCAGCGTCAGGAAGTAGAATTTTTAGTGGACTCTGGGGCTGAGAGATCTACAATCCAGCGATTGCCCCAGGGGTGTAAGATATCTTCAGAGAAAATACAAGTAGTAGGGGCAAAAGGGGAAACATTTAAAGTACCTCTTGTGAAGGAGGTACTGATAGAATCTGAAGTAGCAAAAATATGCTGTAGGATCCTTTTTGTTAGTTCTGGAGGCTGATTGTAATTTATTAGGGAGAGACTTAATTATAGACTTAGGAAAAACCCTGGGCTGCCAGTAAGGGTAAAGCAGTACCCCTTGTCACAAGAAGGTAGACAAGGATTAAAATCAGAAATAGAAAGACTAATATCTAAGGGACTACTTGAGCCCTGTATGTCCCCTTACAATACTCCTATATTGCCAGTAAAGAAATCTGATGGGACTTAAAGACTAGTACATGACCTCCAGGAGATAAACAAGAGAACTATTACTAGGTTCCCTGTGGTAGCTAACCCGCACATCTTATTGAGTCAATTGAGTCCAGAGTACCAGTGGTATAGTGTGATAGACCTTAAGGATGCCTTTTGGGCATGTGCCCTGAAAGAGGAGTGCAGGGATTATTTTGCTTTTGAATGTGAAGATCCTGACACCCATAGAAAACAACAGTTGAGATGGACTGTATTACCACAGGGATTTACAGAGTCCCCCAATTTTTTTGGACAAGCACTAGAACAGATCTTGAGAAATTCTGAGTTAGGCAAATAAGTTATTTTAGTTCAATATGTGGACGATTTATTATTAGCGGGGAGAGACAAAGAAACTGTTAGACAAGAAAGTATTAAATTGCTTAATTTCCTGAGTTTACAAGGGTTGAAAGCGTCTAAATCTAAATTATTGTTTACTGAAGAAAAGGTAAAATATTTGGGACACTGGCTTATAAAGGGAAGTAAGAAACTTGATCCAGATCGGGTAAATGGGATACTGTAAGAAGGTAAGATTTTTGTACTAGAAATTAACTCGAGATGGATTAGTTAAATGGACCGAAGAAGATGAAAGAGACTTTGAGAATTTAAAAGTGGATTTGATTAATGCTCCTGTGCTTTGCCTGCCTGATGTTAGAAAACCTTTTATTTGTTACCTTTGGAGGGGAGTTAAAGGTGTTTTCTCCCCATAACATTCAGGTGAGGTATTAAAACAAAAGGCAGAAAAATGGATAACTGATGCTAGGCTCTTAAAATATGAAGGTATATTAATCCACTCTCTGAAATTAGAAATAGAAACCACCAGTATGGGGAGCCAATACCCCATGGCATCCCCAAAGTTCCGGAAGAGTGGAGAGAATGAATGGAAAAATTAAGAAACAGCTAACAAAATTAATGTTAGAAACAAAAATGTCCTGGATTAAATGTTTACCCTTAGCTTTGTTAAACATAAAGACACAACCAAGGACAGACACGGAGGCTTCTCCGTTTGAAATGTTTTATGGGATGCCTTATGATTTAGAGATCCCTCAGGAACACCCTAGCATAAAAGAAAAATATTTTCAGAAATATACTATTGAAATGTTGAAAAGATGGAATGAATTAAGGAAAAGGGAATGGTGGTACAGAGACCACCCTTAGATATTGCTATCCACATGATTAATCCTGGGGACAAAGTCTTGATAAAAACCTGGAAAGAATCTTTAACCCCCCCGATGGAAGGGTCCTTTTCTTGTCTTATTTAAGGACCAGTTTCCCAGGATCAGTGGGAAGCTGCAGAGGTCCCAGGAGAACTGAAACTTAAGCTGCGTAAAAAGTGACATGTTGACTGAGGAGCGGAGTGGAGTGATTTGCTTTTTGTAAAATATTAGAGTTTAATGTTTAAATTGTGATCGTCAGAAAGGTGTAAGATAATCGGTGGGGCTGTAATACCCATTTTAAAGTAAGAGATCGTGGAATAGAAATACCTTAGAAGTATAAACCAATCTGAGTCAAGTGGGGATTGTAATTTAAGTTTATAAAAGGGTGCTTTATACCATAGAACTGAGACCTGGATGTGAAAGCCAGTGTTTCAGGCACCCCATGGGTGCTGGAGGAAAAGGCAAAAGGAAAGAGGCCTATAAGGAGACAGAGAATACCCCTGAAGATTACAACTGCTGTCGAGAAGATCATAAACCTCACTGCTCTAAGCAACAGAGTAGGTGGAGGCAGAGGCGTACTAGGAGTGGGGTATAGAGTCTCTCAAAGTCTCAAATTGGGAATCCTAAGATCCCAAGCCTACCTCTAAGAAGGGCAAAAGCGTTGCACCTAAAAGAATGTGGGGTGAAAAACTAAAAAGGAAAGTACCATTTTATTTGATAAAGGCCCCACCCATTATCCGGGGATGGTATGTTGTTATCTGGCTGATGGAGTGGTTAACTGTCCTAGTCCAAATGTTACGGAGCGCTACTGGCTATGTTATAGCATGAACCCCCCATTTTATGAGGCAATCGGACTGAATCAATCAGACCTGTGAACGGCTCCAAGTGGGTTTGTTCGAAAATCGGTGTAACCCCATGCCTCTCTTTAAAGGTATTTAATGCCAGCAGTGAATATTGTATTCAGGTACAAGCCGGAGCCTTTCACAGCCCTAACTATAGCTACCTTGATGGCAATTGGGGCAGTGGGAGCAGGGACCGGGATTACATCTCTAGTGCAGCAGAACCAGAAATTCCAAGCTTTCAGAAGTAGCCTTACAAAATTGCCGGGGGTTGGATCTGCTGCTTTTACAACAAGAGGGACTGTGTGCAGTCCTAGGGGAAGAATGCTGTTTTTATGCAGATCATATCGATATAGTGAGAGACACGATGACAAAATTACGGGAGAGCTTGGAGAAACAAAAATGAGAAAGGGAACAGCAACAAGCCTGGTATGAGTCATGGTTCAACTATTCCCCTCGACTCACGATGTTATTGTCAGCTATAGCTGGACCCATCATTCTACTGGTGTTAGTGCTGATGATTGGGCCTTGTGTATTCAATAAGGTAACTGAGATTGTAAAAATCAGGCTAGAAGCAGCCCACTTAATGCTGGTTAGGAAGCAATACAAGCAGTTAGCCGACGAAGAGGACGAAATAAGTGAAACATCTATTTTAGAAATTACTAAAGATGTTCTTAGGAGATTTGATGAACGAAATGAGGAAAAGAAAAGGGGGGATTGTAATGGAAAAGGTCATGTTTGTTAATAAAATCATGAACGAATAGTTGTGCAAGGAACCGTTTAAAGTCATTGTAAAAGTCTTCTAAAGCTTTAACCGTAAAGTTTCTACAATGTGAACAGGTGCAGTTGGCTGAGATGCTTATAGGAGGTACAATAGGTTGCGCATGAGCTGATAAGAGTCAAGAGAAGAGTTCATGAGCAGGTCACTAGAGGAAGACTACTGATTTCATCCCAGCGACCACCCTACGACCACCAGGAGGCAGAAGAAGATCCCCTAGTAACAAGAGGGGCACATGCGCAGAGTACACCAGGGAGCGATGCACCCAATAGATAAGGACTATATAAAAGGACTGTGATACGGGAGGGGGGTCGCGAGTCATTGGTGGAGCAGAGTCTCCCGGCCACCCAGCGCTGTTTTGCTTATTTGCCACTTGCTTAATAAATTTGATCCATGAGTCACTTAAATTGGCTAGTGAACTTCATCACAGCAATCTATAAGATCTCCCCTCAATCTCCTCCAGACTAAACAGCCCCAGTTCCCGCAGCCTTTCCTCATATGAAAGATGTTCCAGTCCCCTGATCATCTTGGTGGCCCTGTGCTGGACTCTCTCCAGCAGTTCCCTGTCCCTCTTGAGCTGAGGAGCCCAGAACTGCACACAGTACTCCAGATGAGGCCTCACCAGGACAGAGTACAGCGGGAGAAGAACCTCCCTTGACCTGTTGGCCATACTCTTCTTGATGCATCCCAGGATGCCATTGGCCTTCTTGGCCACGGGGGCACATTGCTGGCTCATATTTAGCTTTTTATCAATCAGGACTCCCAGGTCTCTCTCTGCAGAGCTGCTCTCCAGCAGATCAATCCCCAGCCTGTACACCCTGGTGCATGGGGCTGTTCCTTCCCAGCTGCAGGACTCTGCACTTGTCCTTGTTGAACCTCATGAGGTTCCTCTCTGCCCAACTCTCAAGTCGGTCGAGATCCCGCTGAATGGCAGCACAGGCTTCTGGGGAATCAGCCAGTCCTCCCAGTTTGGTGTCATCAGGGAACTTGCTGAGGGTACACTCTGGCCCCTCATCCAGGTGGTTGATGAAGATGTTGAAAAAGACTGGCCCCAGAACCGATCCCTGTGGAACTCCACTGGCCACAGGCCTCCAACTCGATTCTGTGCCACTGATCACCACCCTCTGGGCTCTGTCATTCAGGTAACTCTCGATCCACCTCACCGTCCACTCATCCAATCCACAGTGCTTGAGCTTTCTGATGAGGATGTTATGGGAGACAGTGTCAAAAGCCTTGCTGAAGTCAAGGTAGATGACATCTTCTGCTCTTCCCTCATCTAGTCAACTGGTTATGCACACATAGAAGGCTATCAGGTTAGTCAAACAGGATTTCCCCTTGGTAAAGCCATGTTGACTCCCTCTGATAACCATCTTATCCTTCATATGTTCAGTGATAACTTTCAGGATGAGCTGTTCCATCACTTTTCCAGGGATGGAGGTGAGACTGACCGGCCTGTAGTTTCCTGGGTCATCCTTCCTGCCCTTTTTGAAGGCTGGAGTGACATTGGCCTTTCTCCAGTCCTCAGGCACCTCACCTGTCCTCCATGATTGTTCAAAAATGATGGAGAGAGCCTTAGCAATCACATCAGACAGCTCTCTCAGCACTCTAGGATGCATCCCATCAGGATCCATCAGGACTTATGAGCCTTAAGCTTGGCCAACAAGTCTTTAACCTCTTACTTTTCCACCCAGGGCAAGTCCTGTGCTGTCCTGGCCATCCTGTTATTCTTGTCTGACTGGGCTTCCCGAGGGTCAGCCTTGGCCATAAAGACTGAAGCAAAGAAGACATTCAGTACTTTGGCCTTTTCTGCATCCTCAGACACTAGGGCAGTCTCTGTGTTTAGCAGTGGGCCCACATTACCCCTCACCATCCTTCTGCTGCTAATGTACTTGAAAAATGCCTTATTGCTGTCCTTAACATCCCTGGCTAAATTTAATTCTAGACGGGCTCTAGCCTTCCTAGTTGCACCCCTGCATGCCCTGGCAAAGTTCCTATACTCTTCCCAAGAAGCCAGCCCCTGTTTCCACCTCTCATAGATGGCTGCTTTCTGCCTGAGTTGTCCTAGCAGATCCTTGCTCACCCATGGAGGCCTCCAACCTCCTTTTCCTCCTTTCCAGGTACATCCGTAGCCCATACTCCCAGATACACTTGGTTCATGATGTCCTTGCTAATGTTTCCTTCTGTATCGATATTAGTTAATAACAGTTAAATTAGTTAATAACATTATTTGTATATAATTTTGATCATTCACCTCCAAGCTAATGTGATCTTTTTCAAATTTAATTGCAGCTTCCAACTGTTCCAACAAATCTCTTCACAAAAGGACTTTTGGGACATTAGGCATATACAAGAAGCTATGAATTCCTACTTGCTTCCCCAATTTTTACTTTAAGGGTTCAAAAACATATGACTTTTCACATTGACCAGTGGCTCCTGTCCCATAAAATAATCATTACTTAATGGTACTAGTTCTTGGTTTAGGATTGAAAACATTGCCCTTGTATCTATTATAAATTCCACTTGTTTGTTGTTTTTCCCTAGTTTTAGTGTAATCAGTGGATCTGCTAGGGTAGATTCCCCAAGTCCCCATCAATTGTCCTCCTTCAAATGGGCCACCATAGGTCTCCTTCTTTGTCCATTTTCTTTCCCTTTGAACCTCTCAGGGCATTCATTTTTCCAATGTCCCCTCCTTTTACAGCGTGCACACTGATCCTTATCCAGTCTTGGTGGCTCTCTTCTTTGTAGTCTCTGTTCCAGGGCCGCCACTGTAGCTATTGCTATTCTTCATTCCATTCTCCCTCTTCTGCTGCTTTTTCATTAGGAGGGGGCATGGAGGGAGGCATATAACCTTCAAGAGTTTCTAAATCGTTTGCCTGATATACTTTATGGGTGCAGCATTGTCCAACACTACAGGACAAACAGCATCTCTTTAGTTTTCCTCTGTTTCCTTTTTTGTTTTCCAGGGATAATATCAGGGGATCTTGAGGGGGAGTTAACGCACAATCCCGCTACCACTCTGGGTGATTTCTCAGAGTGAAAAACATTTGCATGATAGGTTTCATCCCATTTTCCATCCCTCCTCAAAAACAGCATTAGCTGTAGAAGGATATTGTAATTCAAAGTTCCATTTTGAGGCCATTTTTCTCCATCATCTAATTTATAGAGTGATCACCATTGATTGCAGTATTTAATGAGTGTTTTCTTACTTTCCATTCCCTCAGTCCCCACAGTATCTTTCCAATGCGCCAGTATGCATCCTAATGGACTTTTCTTAACGGTCACACTCTGAGCACTTCTCATTATTTTAACCATTCACCGGGTTCTTTGGGTAATCTTTTCCCTACATCTTTTTCTGCACTTCTGAATTTCCTTCTCTAATTCTTTCTCTGAGATGTTCCACAAAATTGATAATCCTAATTCCTAACCACAGAATAGTTTTTATTTCCGCCTTGCAATGAAGTTGTAGCCTTGCATCTGCACCCACATCTCCAGTTCCTCCTACTTATTCCCCAGGGTGTGAGCATTGGTGTAGAGGCAATGCAGGGGCTTATTTAAACACACAGGTTTCCCTGGACAGATGCAGGAGGATCCTCCCTGGTTTGATTCTCCCTCAGGGTGGTCAGTCTTCTGCATCTCAGCAAAATGTGCAGCTGAGGGGCACTTATCATTGCATGCCCTGCCCTGCCCTGCCCTGTTTCCCTGAATTGGATACTGTTTGATTCTAATCTGTTTCATACCTTCCTTTAACTCAGTCTTCACAGGTTGGGCCAATTTAGATTTTCCTGGAATATCAATTCCCCATATTGTGGGCATTACTGCATGATCCACCTCCGGGGGAATTTCTTGTGTCTTTTGTTTTTTCTTGCGATCTTATCTAGGTGAACCTGCTTCTGCAGGCGGGTTGGACTAGATGATTTGAGCCAGGATAGAGTTAATTCCCATGAGGAACCAGGAAAGGGTACAGCCTGAACAGCTGACCCAGGCTGGCCAGCAGGTATTCGATACCATCCTAACGTCATGCCCAGTGTATAGGTGGGGGCTGGCCGGAAGAAGCTCCTCCGGGGTGGCGGTTTCTCGGTCGCCGGTCCGGAGTGGTCGCTTAGGTCGAGTCCCGGGTGGTGAGCAACTGCATCACTCACCAGTTTTCTTTGTAATATCCCCTTGTCTTTGTTATAGTTGCTCCTCTTCAATTTTCCCCAGTAAATTGTTCCTATTTCAACTTACGCGGGCTCTTTTACTTTTTTTATCCCTCTCCGATCCCCTCCACATTCCGCCGGGAGGGAGAGGGGGAGGAGTCGCGGTTTTTTTTCCCCTTTGCTCCGGCTGGGCAAAACCACGACAATGATCTTTAAAGGTCCCTTCCAACCCCTACCATTCTATGATTCTATGATTACTATTTCCCCTGTCTTTGATTGGGGTATTTTTAACAACAATTCCCCCCCTTCAAAAACAATTTGTACATTTAATTTAGATAAAAGATCTCTTCCCATCAAGGGTATAGGGCATTGTGGAACATACAAAAATTCATGTGTTATTGTTTTGTTTCCAAATTTCAGATCCAGGAATTGCAAAAATGGCTGCTTTTTCCTCTTTCCCTGCGGCTCCAACACTATTTGCTGTTTTGGTTCCTATTGTTCCTTTACATGTATTTAAAACTGAGAACGTTGCTCCCGTGTCTACCAAAAATGTAACTTCCTTTTCTCCCAGCTTAATTGTAACCAGAGGTTCAGCTGATTTTGCCTCTGGTCGCTGTCAATCGGTGTATTCTCCCAAAACCATTAGTTTTGATGTCTCTCTTAGGTCATCTGGTATCTTAGGGCAATTCTTTTTCCAGTGCCCTTCCTCCTAACAAAAGGCACACTGATTTATTCTGAGAGGGGCTCCATCACCTGGTCTCCCTCTCGCACCCCTGTCTAGCACAGCAGCACCACGACAGTCTCTCGCTCAGCGCCCCCATTCACTCCAACCCTCGTTAGGATGGCAGAGGCCCCAGCCAAATGGGAATAAAAAGATAAGCAAGGTTGTTGTGGATTAAGACAAGGACAGCGAGGGCTCGCTGACAATTACGGTTTCGGGCAAAACAGACTCCAGTACTCAACTTAGAGAGGAAAGCAGGAAAGTTTATTCTACAAGAAACAGAACGGAATAAAAGCAAAAAGGGAGTAGGATGATGAGAAAATGACAATCAACACTTTAAGATCTCCCTCCCCCATCCCTCCTTTCTTCCCGGGCCCAGCTCACTGCTCTTGATATCTCTAACTCCTCCCCCTCAATGGCTAAGGGGTCAGGGAATGGGGGATGTGGTCAGTCTCTCACAGATGGGCTCTGCCACTTCTCTCTTTTCAGATGAGGATGACTCCTGGCATTCTTCCCCTGCTCCAACACGGGGTTCCTCTCTCGGGACACAGTCCTTAATGAACTTCTCTGGTGTGGATTGTTCCCAGCAGCTGCGGCTTCTGCCGATATAGGATCCCTCACATGGGGGACAGTCCTTGGTGAATATCTCTGGCATGGATTCTTCACTATGGTTGCAGTTTCGGCAGATAGAGAGCCCCTCCCTCAGGACAAGGTCTCTTCTGGGCATAAGTTTAATGAGCTGCTTTGTCATGATTTCCTCCCCACAGCTACAGCTTCTGTAAATATTGGGTCCCTCCTTCGGGACACGGCCTCTTCCGGCCATAGTTTTAAAGAAGAAAATCACTGCCCCTGGCTCACAGTCTGTAGTCAAGTGATTGGGTCCCTCCCATGGGACACGGTCTCCTCCAGCTATAGTAACTGTCCCTGGTTTGGGGCCTTTAATGAAGTGAATCATTGCCCCTGGTTCGGGGTCAGCTGTAGCAAAATGCGTCTCTGCCCCTGATATGGGGTCATTATCAAAATGAGTCTCTACTGCTCATGCGGGGTCTTTAAACAAAATGAAAATAAATCTCAGCTTCACCAGTTCTCTCCGTAGAATGCAGGGGAGTCTCTGCTACAGCACACCTCCTCCTCTCTTTCATCACTGACCTTGGTGTTTCTTTCACTGTTCCTACTCCTTGCATCACCACCAGCCAGAAGAAGAAGGGACAGAAGAAAGAAGAAGGGAGAAGAAGAAGGAGGAAGAAGCCTCCTCTTCCGACTTCTTCTTAAAAAGTGATCGTGGAGGCTTCTAATTGGCTCAGCCCCAGAAGTGAGTCTGGCTCAGAGCTGGGGAGAGTTGCGAGCAACTATTTACAGGAGCCATCTTTACAGCCCCTTCCCACTTACCAGAATCATAGAATCGTAAAATCATAGAATGGTAGGGGTTGGAAGGGACCTTTAGAGATCATCTAGTCCAACTCCCCTGCAGAAGCAGATTCACCTAGATCAGGTCTCATAGGAACATGTCCAGGCGGGTCTTGAAGACCTTCAAGGAAAGAGACTCCACAACCGCTCTGGGCAGCCTGTTCCACTGCTCCGTCACCCTCACGGTGAAATAGTTATTTCTTATATTTAAATGGAACTTTTTGTGCTCCAGTTTCATCCCATTACCCTTTGTCCTGTTGCTAGATACAAAAGAAAAAAGGGATGTATAGTGGGTCTGGGATGATAGTGATTTTCCACAGCAGCTCTTGCAGTGCTGTGCTTACTGTTGATATCAATATTATGACTACTGCTCGCACAGCATCAGGGCTGTCCCTCCAGCATTCCTTCCCCCACCTTCACCAATAGCTGTGGGTGGGCACAATCTTGGGAGGGACTATGGCCAGAACAGTTGACCCAGGCTGACCAAGGAGATATTCCATACCATATGACGTCAGCTCAGTAATATAAACTGGGGGAGAGGAGCAGGAAGGGGAGGCAAGATTCATTTCTGGCCTTCCCAAAGCAACCGCTACGCGTACCGAAGCCCTGCTTCTCGGGAGGTGGCCGGACATCGCTGCTGATGGGAAGTAGAGAGTAACAGCTTTATCTGCTTTTGCTTTGCTTCCCGCGCGCGCGGCTTTGCTGCTTCTTTATTAAACTGCTTTTATCTCAACCCATGAGACTCCCATCTTATTTTCTCCCCTTCCCTGGCTTGCTGAGGAGGTGGGTGATAGAGCGGTGTGCTGGGCACCTGGCATCCAGCCAGGGTCAAACTACCACAGGATGCCCTGACCTCCTGACATCCACCGTTTAGATATTTTTAAATATTAATGAGATCCTCCCTCAGTCTCCTCTTTTCTACACTCAGCAGCCCCAGTTCGCGCAGTTTTTCCTCATATGAAAGATGTTCCAGTCCCCTGATCATCTTCGTGACCCTGTGCTGAACTCTCTCCAGAAGTTCTCTGTCCCTCTTGAGCTGAGGAGCACAGAACTGGACACAGTACTCAAGATGAGGCCTCATCAGGGCAGAGTAGAGCAGGAGAAGAATCTCCTTGACCTGTTGTCTACACACTTCAGGTAGCCTCTTCCACTCCCCTGATTCTGATTAAAGCAAGCATTTATTTTTGTTTTCTGAGTTCATTTTCTTTTTCACAATTGTTATAAACTTTCCAAACAATCTCTAATCTATCCAAATTTTGCATTTGTCGTCCCTCTAATTTCAGGAGTTTTCTCCTTATATCTTCTTGGGATTTTCTCAAAAAGATTAAAGCCAATCGTGCTTTTGTTTCTTCAGCTTCAGATTGCATATCTGTGTGCATCCAAATTGCCTCTTTTAATCTTTCCATAAAGAGATTTCTTTTTCTCTTTCCGAATGTCATAGTTTAGACCAATTTATCACTTTTGGCATTGTATTTTGAACCCCATGCAAAATCCATTTCTGATATTTTCTCAGCATGTTCATCCCCGTTTGGATCCCATTGAGGGGCACCAGTAGGAAAATTTTGATCTATAGTACCATATATCTGGGTTTGAATATCTTCCTCTGCTTGCAATCCATTGGTCCAGGTCCTGTATCAGTTCGCACTTCCCCCTTAAGGGCCAAATGTTTAAGACATACTTTGGTGGTAGTATATGTGGAGCAATGATTTTGAACCTTTTTGTTTTCTACTGTGAGCGACATTTCCTGATTTGTTAATTCAGATTCTTTCTGTCATTCAGGCTTCTCTCTTAAATAAAAGAACAAATTCAAATATGGGATTTCATCCAATTTTTTTCTCTCTTTTGCAAAACAACATAAATTGCAAGATAGTATTATAATTTAACATTCCATTCAGGGGCCATACTTCCTCTTTTTGAACACAAAATAATACTATATATGTGCACACAACAAATTCCTCAGAGTACTCAAATTACTCAAACACACAAGTTCCAGAAGTTCCACAATTTCCACCCTGCACTACTTTCATGTACGTCTTACACGTGGCAAATGTGGATGTGTCAACTAGGAGAAGAACACTACTGGATCTTGTACTCACGAACAAGCAGGGTCTGGTTGAAGTGGTGAAGGTTGAGGGCAGCCTTGGCTGCAGCGACCATGAGATGGCACAGTTCAGGATCTTGTGCAGTAGGAACAGAATATCAAACAGGATTCAGCAGGGTCAACTTTGGCCTTTTCAAGCAATTACAAGGGGGCATCTTGTGGGACAGGTTATTAGGGGATAAAGAGGCCCAAGATATTTGGTCTCTCTTCAAGGATCACTTTTTCCAGACTCAGGATCAGAGCATCCCAGCAGGTAGGAAATCAAGAAAGGGAGCCAGGAGACCTGCATAGTTAAACAGGGAACTGTTAGGCAAACTCAAGTGGAAGAAGAGAGTCTATAGATCATGGAAGGAAGGAATGGCCACTTGGGAAGAATATAAGGCTGTTGTCAGAGGATGTAGGGAGGAAACTAGGAAAGCTAAAGCCTCATTGCAGTTGTACCTTGCAAGGGAAGTCAAGGACAACAAGAAGGGGTTCTTCAAATACACTGCAGATAAAACTAATGCTAGAGGCAATGTAGGCCCACTGTTGAATGAGGCAGATGCCCTGGTGACAGAGGATACAGAGAAGGTACAGTTACTGAATGTCTTCTTTGTCTATACTGCTGGAGACTGCCCTCAGGAACCCCAGACTCCAGAGGAAGTCAGGTTAAAGGAGGATTTTTATTTGCTTGATGAGGATTAGATTAAGGATCAGTTGAGCAGTCTGAATGCCCATAAATCCATGGGCCCCAATGGGATGCACACCACAGGTGCTGAGGGAGCTGGCGGAAGACATTGCTAAACCACTCTCCATCATCTTCAGTAAGTTGTGGAGAACGGGAGAAGCACCTGAGGACTGGAGGAAAGCAAATGTCACTCCAGCCTTCAGAAAGGGCAAGAAGGAGGACACAAGTAACTAGAGACCAGTCAGCCTCACCTCCATCCCTGGAAAGGTGATGGAACAGCTTATCCTGGGTGCTGTCTCCAGGCAATTAAAGGACAAGAGGTTCATTGAGAGCAGTCAACATGGCTTTACCAAAGGAAGTCATGTTTGACCAACATGATAGCTTTTTATGAAGATGTAACCAGGTGGATAGATGGTGGTAGTGCAGTGGATGTGGTTTATCTCAATTTCAGTAAAGCATTTGACACCATCTCCCATAGAATCCATGCAGTAAAACAGAGAAAGTGTGGGTTGGGTGATCAGGTAGTGAGGTGGATTGTTAACTGGTTGAAGGGAAGAAGGCAGAGAGTGGTGATCAATGGGACAGGGTCTAGTTGGAGGCCTATGTCTAGTGGAGTCCCTCAGGGGTAGGTGCTGGGATCAGTACTACTCAATATATTCATTAATGACCTTGATGAGGGAACAGAGGGCACTGTCAGCAAGTTTACTGATGATACTAAACTAGGGGGAGTGACTGGCACACCAGAAGGCTGTGCTGCCAGTCTCCTTGAAGACCTGGACAGTCTGGAGGGTTGGGCAGGGAGAAATCGAATGAAATTCAACAAGGGCAAGTATAGAGTGTTGCATCTGGGAAAGAATAATCCCATGTACCAGTACAGGTTGGGGAATGAACTCTTAGAGAGTAGTGTAGGGGAAAGGGACCTGGGGGTCCTGGTGGTCAGCAGGATGACCATGAGCCAGCAATGTTCCCTCCTGGCCAAGAGGGCCAATGGCACCCTGGGGTGTATTAGATGGGATGTGGTTAGTAGTCGAAAGAGGTTCTCCTCCTCTTCTACTCTGCACTCGTGAGACCGTATCTGGAATATTGTATCCATTTCTGGGCCCCTCAGTTCAAGAATGATAAGGAGTTGCTGGAGAGAGTTCAGTGCAGGGCCACCAAGATGATTAAGGGAGTGGAGCATCTCCCTTATGATGAAAGGCTGAGGGAAGTGGAGCTCTTTAGCTTGGAGGAGACTGAGAAGTGATCTCATTAATGTTTACAAATACATAAAGGGCGAGTGTCAGAAGGATGGAGCCAGGCTCTTCTCAGTAATGTGCAATGATAGGACAAGGGGCAATGGGTATAAGCTGGAACATAAGAAGTTCCAAAGAAATACAAGGAAGAATTTCTTCACCGTGAGGGTGACAGAGCACTTGAACAGGCTGCCCAGGTGGGTTGTTGAGTCTCCTTCTCTGGTGACATTCAAAACCTACCTGGACGAGTTCCTGTGTGACCTACTCTAGGTGGCCTGCTCTGGCAGGGGGGTTGGACTAGATGATCGCTCGAAGTCCCTTCCAGTCTTTGAGTTCCTGTGATTCTGTGATTTCTAGGCAGAGGCCTAGGCTAACACACACAGGGATCCCCATTCCCACCACGCAAGATTTTCACCCTGTCTAACTGGCAGGCTTACCACAGCCTCATCCATGCAGGGCTTTCACCCAAACTCATAGACAGGCTTGCCACAAATTACACAATAAATAGGATGTATCCGAATTCTCACCCTTCTCCAGTGGAGTGTTTTGAGGAACCTTAAGGCAAGGAGAATGTTTGTCCCCGAGAATTCCTCAGTGCCAGCTGGAGTTCGATCTGCTCTTGATCCCGTTCAGTCTCCTCGCAAGGCTTCTGGCTGGCTTGCCAAAACTGTTGCAAATCTGCTGGGAAAAAAACTTATCTACACAAGTTAGATAAGCAGAGACGTCGTTAATTTGACGATGCACATCGGGGACAAGGGATCATTCCCAAAGAATGTCCAATAGAGCATCAAAATTAACAGATTTTTATACCCAATATTCTTTTGTTCTTTATTACTATGCATATAAAGTGCGCTGATAATTGTTCATGAAATATGCCATTTACCTTGATTTTTTTTTTTTTAATTTTACACATTAAATCACTCTGATTGGTTGGTCTCTTATTACACAAGTTATACATATTCATATACATTTCAAAATCACTTTACTAACTAACTGATTTAAACTATTGATTATTTGGTGTTCTGGACCAGAATGGTACTAATTATCTGACGCTCTGGACCAGAAAGTTATGGGTGTTCAGGACAGTGAATGGCCTAATGGTTAATACAACAAACTCTTTTCTTCCTCTGAAGCAATCACTTCCAGCATTTTTTTAGATGTTTTATGGCTTGCAGGTGCATGGATCTAAACAATCCACCTTGTTATCACTCTCATCCCCATTGTGCCTGATTTCTCATGCATGTTCTTCTCTTTGGGAGTGACTTCACAAAAGAAGGCCTAGTTTTGCTTAGGTATGCTAATTTACTTCTAAATTTTACTTAAAAATAGCTATTTGATACAATTTCTTGAATTTTTATACCTTCTATAAACACTAATATCCCTCCAAATGTCAATTTTCTGCTTTCTTCTACCAAGAGGGCAGAAGCAGCTATTGCCTGTACACATTCTGGTCATCCCTTTGATACTAGGTCCAGAAATTTGGATAAATCATAGAATCATAGAATGGTAGGGATTGGAAGGGACCTTTAGAGATCATCTAGTCCAATCCCCCTGCAGAAGCAGGTTCACCTAGATCAGGTCGCATAGGAACACGTTGCATAGGATAAATATGCTATTGGTTGTCATTTGTTCCCCCCACTCTTGAGTTAATGCTTTTGACTTCTCTACTGTGAGAAACAAATCAAATGGTTTATCCAATGACGGCAACACTAACAGAGGAGCAGTGATTAAACTCTGTTTTAATTCCTGGATTAGCTTTTTTTTTGTCCAAGTTAAAACATTTTGGTTCCTCATTTATCTATCCATAGACGGCAATAGACGGTCAATCCCAAACATTTTCTTAGTTCTTTTTTTGTTCATGGGAGAGGCAATTTCACAATTCCCTTCGCTTTCTCTGGATTAATTTTACGTTTCCTTTCACTGACCAAATGTCCCAAATACCTAGCTTCTTCTTCAACATATTGCAACTTAGTTTTTGATACTCTGAGTCTTTGTTCTCCTAAAAAGTTTAACAAAGAATCTGTGACTTCTTTTACCACATTGTTTTCTTTCCCTGAAATCCAAAGATCATCAACATACTGAAGTTAAGTCAATTTACTTTTGTTTCTTTTTAATCTCTAATCACACGTATTAAATTTTTAACCATTATTTGACAAATTATATTTATCTGTTTGATTATTATAGTCCCAATTACAGTCATCCCAAAGCCAGACTAATATACATTTTCTTTTTCATAGAGTCAATCCCACATTCCCATCAGTTATTCTTTCTTTTCAGACAAAATGATTTTCACATACATATTAACATCAACTTTAGATTATTTTCTGAACAACCAAAGATCACGACACACATTGATTTCCATACACTGTCATGGGCTTGTGAGGAGCCACTTTTGCTTGGTAACAGGGGTAGGGGGTTGCAGTGCAGGCCCAGTAAAGAGTTCTCAGTCTTTCCCTGGCTCCGAGGTTCGGAACCACCTCTGGCCCAGCTAGGCCAACCTGAGGCCTCTAAGATCACTACTTAAGGACAGTGATTTGAAGTGGGTGGGAGGAGGTGGAGGAGTGGTACAAGATGGAGGTGACCATGTGCACCCCACAGTCAGTGAAAAAGGAAGGCAGGAGGAGCACGAGACCAGAGACTCCTCTGCAATCCGTGGTGAGAACGCAGACTGTATCTTTAACTAAAACAACATTTGAGAAATTTGGATATTCTTGGGACATTCCAGTTATCCTGCTTTTACTGTTATATCTCCTGAATACGCTTCACATCTTGTTTGAGGTTGTAAAATTTGTTAAAAGTCTCACCCAAAGATCTGCTGGATAGTAATGGGTGGAATGGCATGTGGGAGATTATGGGCAGGTATCTAGAGAACTTCTCACCTCCAATGTTTGGAACTTCACCCTGGAACAGCTACATGATCCTGATGGAGTGATAAAGTATTTGAAA
Source organism: Colius striatus (assembly GCF_028858725.1). Taxonomy (NCBI): domain Eukaryota; kingdom Metazoa; phylum Chordata; class Aves; order Coliiformes; family Coliidae; genus Colius; species Colius striatus. The sequence continues at coordinate 1,694,230 of NC_084789.1, forward strand.
AGAAAATGCTATGGCTATTCCAGAGAGATACAACTGACTGCACTGTGCTGGGCCCTGGCTAGTATCTCTCAAATGCTGCTCAACATTAGACAGCACCCTCAGGGGGAAGAGGAGAAAAATAGGCTGACAGGCATTGCAGCTAACCCAGCCTCAATGACATGCACTGTGGCTACATAGACCCCAGAAACTGACAGCATGGTTACTCAAACCCTGGTGGCAGGCACTGCAGCCAAATGAGGAAAACAATCTCTGCCAGTATCAGCTGCCCCTATAGAGAAGAAGAAATGTTGAATGCGAAAGTCAACTTGCTTAGAAAGGGAAGAAACTCCAATTACAAAGGGGGAGGAGGAAAAAACTGATGCAGGACCATCACAAGAAGAGGAGGAGGAAGAGGTGGAAGTTATGAATGAGACGATTACCACCCGTTCCCTATCCCTGAGCAAGTTGCGAGACATACAAAAGGACTTCAGCTGACCCAGGGGAGCATATTGTCACCTGAATGCTCTGATACTGGGATAATGGGGCCAGTAGCCTGGAACTGGAGGGCAGGGAAGCCAAACAACTGGGCTCCCTGTCTAGGGAAAGAGGGATTGACAAGGAAATTGGAAAAAGGACACAAGTATGCAGCCTTTGGAGGTGACTTCTCTCAGGTGTAAGGGAAAGATATCCATTCAAGGAAGACATCACATGTCACCCAGGCAAGTGGGCTACCATGGAGAAAGGTATCAAGTACCTGAGGGAACTGGCTGTGCTAGAAGTCATTTATCACGATCCAGACAATGTGCAGTTATCCATCGACCAAGATGAGATCTAGTGCACAGCATCCATGTGGCGAAAGTTCCTCTGGACCACACCACCATCGTATGCCAACTCGTTGGCTGTCATGTTGTGGAAAGAAGGTGAGGGGAAAACGGTGGATGAAGTGGTCAGCCAACTCCGGCAGTATGAAGGAAGTCTTTCTTCTTCTTTATGATCCCGTGTCTCTGCTGTGAAGAAACTATCCCATGAGTTCCAACAATTTAGGAAAGATATCTCCTGCTCTCCACCTGCATGGGCCCATGTCTTTGCTATTAGGAACAAGCATTCTTCTGATCAAGAGAGGCGATACAGAGGGTACACACACCGGGGCAACCTGTGGTTCTATCTATGCAGTAAAGGAGAGGACATCGGGAGATGGGATGGAAAACCTACTGTGGACCTGGAGACAAGAGTATAGGAACTACAAGCAAAAATAAAAGGCAGCTCCTCATGGAAAAATGCTGCCCTGGTTTCCAGTGAGCAGCTCCCCAGAGACTTGATGCTTAATCTTGCTTCTGATCCTCTTGAAGGGACCTCTAGTTCCTTCCCACAGAAAGTATGTGATACACATAACAATCAATATTAGAGGGGCCCTGCCTCCAGCCAGGGGAAGGACAGGGACATTAGGATCTACTGGTCTGTGTGGATCCGATGGCCTGACACATCAGATCCACAAGAGTACAAGGCTCTTGTGAATACTGGAGCTCAATGCAACCACAACAGTGGTTACCTTTGGTCTCCCTCAGCAATAATAGCAACTAATATATTTGCTCCAGGTATGAGTATCTGCTTTATTAACTCAGCTATGCAAATTAGGATGCTGGCTTAGCAAACAAAGTAACCAAACCTCAATGACATTAGAAGGCTTGATTAGTGATGTAAGTAGTATTAGACATGCACTCGTGTATCATTGTATGCATGATATCCTCATTGCTCAGGAGGAGGCATTTACTGTAGATCAAGAGAGAGATCTAGAAACCATGTTATTTAGGGAAACTAACTTTGTTTGCTCCTCGACAGCAGGACTGGTTAAAAATTACCAAGTTACGGAAAACAAGAAACACCCACAACTTAAAAGGAGATTGTGATGGTAAAGTACAATTGTGGTCCATTACGGCGAATGTATTTGCTTCAGCATTTGTACCTGGGTTGGCTGCAGCCCAGGCCTTACGGCAGTTAGAAAAACTAGTATGTTGGTCGGAGTAGCAAGCTAATGTTCCTACTGATATTATTGAAAAATTGTTAGCAGACCAAAAAAGCCTTAGACATGCCTTATTACAAGATCGTGCAGCTATTGATTTTTTGCTATTGGCACAAGGGCATGGATGCCAAGACTTTGAAGGCATGTGTTGTTTTAATCTTTCTGATCATAGTGAATCTATTCACAAAGCTTTGGCATATTTAAAGGTTCATGCTAAGAATATTATGGTGGGTTATAACCCTTTTGTGATGAGACCACTCTGCCTGAAAGGGTAGAATGGCCCTCGAAAGGATTTGCTTGGTAAGGGTTAATCGTTTCTGGGAACCTGCCTGAAAGGGTTGGCTCCTTGAAGCGTAGGAACCTGCCTGAAAGGGTTGGTTTCATGAGAACAAAGCCCTGGTTTTACCAAGCACATTCTGTGTTTAGAGTAAGCGATAGTAACAGTACCAGATGTCTTGTAGTCACGGAACATGCATTAAAAGGTATGTGGTAAACAACATCATAAATTTTGTAAAATAATACTTGATTGTTTTGTAGCATATAGAAACTACACATATTCATATTGTTTGTTGATGTGAACCGATGATCTTTGCGATATGTACTGACTATAAAAGAGCCTATGAAGAAGTAATAAACTATCACTTGCCCTAAGAGCAGTGGTCCGCCTGTCCTTCATCGTCCTGGAAAGAGCTGGTCTCTGACACTTTTGATAATTGGCTTCAATCAGCTTTTGGGGGGTTGTCACCTTGGTTGACTATGTTAATCAAAGAAGGGTTAAGATGGATTTTGGTTATTTTGCTTTTGCTTGTAATGCTTAGAATAGTATATAGTTGTATTATGAAGGCAGTACATACATTGACTGACTCAGTCTTGATTGTGCAAAAACAAAACGGGGGATTTGTCGAGGAGTGGTTAAGGGAGAATGGACATGGACCCCAGGGTATAATGTTAGGCCTGATGGGGCAAGGCAATCTGAGTTCTAGTTATATGAATTTAATGCACAATCAAGACCAGAGTCAGAGCCATGGTTAAAGCAGTTGCTGTCACGCAGACAGCAGGCCGCTTTCTCTTCCTTCAAGGTCGGGCTGTTTTCAGCTAACGAGCTAACAGCCCAAGGTGGAAAACAACTACGGGGGAAAAACAAGATGGGAAATGTGAGGGAGCTTGCTTATCGCAGAAACCGCAAGTAGGATGAACATAAGAATGCAATTTATTAGCTGCTGTTGCTGAGCTAGCTTTGAAGCTGCTGTGTATATAAGTTAGAGCCTGCTCTCAATAAAGAAGAAGATTTCTGCTATCACTCACATTGAGTAGGACTGATTTCTTCCCACCTAGCTGAGAATCGGACCCTGGGTTGATCGCCGCATGAAGTAGGCTTTGTGCCTGGATTTTTCAGGCCTTCGTGCCTGGGTTTCAGGCTTTGTGCCTGGGTTTCAGGCCTTTGTGCCTGGGTTTCAGGCTTCGTGCCTGGGTTTCAGGCCTTCGTGCCTGGGTTTTTCAGGCTTCGTGCCTCGGTTTCAGGCTTTATGCCACGAAGTTTTCGGCTCTTGGCCTGAAAAACCCAGGCTCAAAGCCTGAAACCCAGGCATAAAGCCTGAAACCCAGGCACAAAGCCTGAAACCCAGGCACGAAGCCTGAAACCCAGGCACAAAGCCTGAAACCCAGGCACGAACCCTGAAACCCAGGCACGAAGCCTGAAAAACCCAGGCACAAAGCCTGAAACCCAGGCACGAAGCCTGAAAAACCCAGGCACGAAGCCTGAAAAACCCAGGCACAAAGCCTGAAACCCAGGCACGAAGCCTGAAACCCAGGCACAAAGCCTGAAACCCAGGCACGAAGGCTGAAACCCAGGCACGAAGGCCTGAAACCCAGGCACAAAGGCCTGAAAAACCCAGGCACAAAGCCTGAAACCCAGGCACGAAGCCTGAAAAACCCAGGCACAAAGCCTACTTCATGCGGCAATCAACCCAGGGTCCGATTCTCAGCTGGGTGGGAAGAAATCAGTCCTACTCAATGTGAGTGATAGCAGAAATCTTCTTCTTTATTGAGAGCAGGCTCTAACTTATATACACAGCAGCTTCAAAGCTAGCTCAGCAACAGCAGCTAATAAATTGCATTCTTATGTTCATCCTACTTGCGGTTTCTGCGATAAGCAAGCTCCCTCACATTTCCCATCTTGTTTTTCCCCCGTAGTTGTTTTCCACCTTGGGCTGTTAGCTCGTTAGCTGAAAACAGCCCGACCTTGAAGGAAGAGAAAGCGGCCTGCTGTCTGCGTGACAGCAACTGCTTTAACCATGGCTCTGACTCTGGTCTTGATTGTGCATTAAATTCATATAACTAGAACTCAGATTGCCTTGCCCCATCAGGCCTAACATTATACCCTGGGGTCCATGTCCATTCTCCCTTAACCACTCCTCGACAAGTTATCACCTCCTGTAACCTGGGATTTTACACCTGAACAGATACAAAACCCTGCTTTACTGGCACGCCACCTGATAGAAGGGTGTCTTACCTACCCTAATGAGGCCCATCAGGTTCAGGCACTATATTGGGGCCTAGCCTCTGCCTACCTAGCTGCACTCCAGTCCTCTCAGAGAACTATGATTGAAGTGGAGACTCAAACAGTACCCGAGACCAACATGGTTGAGTCAGTCGCAGTCCAGCCCTCTCAGAGAACTATGGCCGAGGTGGAAATTCAAACTATACCTGAGACTACCATGGTTGAGTCAGGGAATCAAGCAACAACCACAGTGGTTGCCCCAGTAGTGAAAAAGAAACAGTGGATAAGGAGGTCAAGTCCATATCATCGATTAGTAAGGGCAGAAGAGGAGGAAGAGGAAAGGCTAGAAGAAGAAACTGGTCCTTCGGTAAGGAGATCAGGAGAAGGAGTGAAAGAAATCAAAAAGGAAATGGAAACTACTCGGTCCCTCACCTCAACAGGACTTAGAGATATGCAAAAAGATTCCAGTCGCCAGCCAGGTGAGCGGATTGGTGCCTGGCTGCTCCAATGCTGGGATAACGGGGCTGACAGTCAGCAATTGGAAGGTAGAGAAGCCCAACAGCTAGGATCTCTTGCTAGAGACCGGGGAATTGATAGAGGCATTGGAAAGAAGACCTCAATTTGTAGTCTCTGGAAACGGCTCCTCTCAAGTGTAAGGGTAAGATACCCATTCAAGGAAGATCTTGTAAATGCCCGAGGAAAGTGGACTAGAGCTGATGAAGGCATCCAATATCTAAGGGAATTAGCTGTGTTGGAAGTCATCTATGGTGATCTAGATAATGCCGAGGCCTCCATAGATCCAGACAATGTCCAGTGTACAGGTGTAATGTTGAGAAAAGTGATTCAGAGTGCCCCAGTGTTCTGGTTTAGCAAGGAGCAGCTTTTGGCTTAGTAACAGGGGGAGCGGCTTGCAGTGAAGACCCGGTAAAGAGTTTGTGGACACTCCCCCGGCTCCTGGGTTCACACCCACCTCCGGCCCAGATGAGCCAATCTGGCTCCTCTGCGATCACTATTTAGGGGACGGGAATTTGAAATGCGAGGCAGGAGGTGTAAGAGTGATACAAGATGGAGGCGACCACGATGACCCTTCAGCCAGAGAAGGAGGAAGGAAGGAGAAGCAATAGACCAGAGACCCCTCTGGAAGCCGTATCGAGAATGCAGCTGTGCCCCTGCAACCTATGGAGACCCATGGCAGGACCGAGAGTTACCAGCAGCTCCATGTGAGTGAGCCGGGACGGGCGAGGGACTGTGTGGGGAGACGGCCATGGCCCAGGCCGTGTTGGAGAGCCTGCACACCGCAGAGCAGCCCCACACGAGAGGCAGAGACGAGCTGCAGCCTTTGGAATAAGTGCGCGTCGGAGCAGCCCGTGCAGGTCTGCCGTGTGTGTGAGTTACCCCACGGACTTGCAGGGAGGACTGGTGTGGAGTTCACCCATCCTGAGGAGGGACAAACAATAGAAGCTATCGGGAACAGACTAACTGAAACCCCCACTGCCTGAGCCCCGAACCGTTCAGGGGGGGACAGGGTAAAAACACCAAGATCAGGGCTCTGATAAGGGGTGCTGGCCACTTCTCTTGTTCTGCAATCTTTAGAGCTAGTTGGATAGCTTTCACTTCAGCAAACTGACTTGACTCACCTTCTCCTTCAGTGGCCTCGACAACTCGTCGTGTGGGACTCCACACAGCAGCTTTCCACTTACGATGATTTCCTACCACGCGGCAGGATCCATCAGTAAACAAAGCATAATGCCTCTCATCTTCTGATAGTTCATTATATGGTGGTGCCTCTTGGGCGCGAGCTACTTCCTCAGGCAATGCTCCAAAATCTCTGCCTTCTGGCCAGTCCATGATCTCTTCCAGGATTCCTGGGCAATTAGATTTCCCCAGCCGAGATCATTGTGAATCAACGCCATCCACTTACTCCATGTAGCGCTGGTTGCATGATGTATAGAAGGGATTTTCCCTTTGAACATCCAGTGTAACACAGGCAGACGTGGTGCCAAGAGGAGATGAGCTTCTGTGCCAATGACTTCTGAAGCAGCTCGAAGTCCCTCATATGCTGCTAGTATTTCTTTTTCAGTTGGGGTGTAGTGGGCTTCCGATCCTCGATATCCTCGGCACCAAAACCCTAATGGTCGACCTCGGGTTTCTCCAGATGTTTTCTGCCAGAGGCTCCAGGTGAGACCATGCTCTCCAGCAGCAGTGTAGAGGATATTCTGCACATCTGATCCTGTACGGATGAGCCCAAGGGCGACTGCACGAGCTATTTCCTGTTTAATTTGTTGAAAATCTTGTTGTTGCTCAAGGCCCCACTCAAAACAGTTCTTCTTTCTGGTTACTCTAAAGAGAGGGCTCACAAGCTGACTATAACCTGGGATATGCATCCTCCAGAATCCCACAAGGCCCAGGAAAGCTTGTGTTTCTTTCTTATTAGTTGGTTGAGACATAGTCGCTATTTTGTTCACAACATCCATAGGCACATGCCAACGCCCATCTTGCCATTTTATGCCCAAAAACTGGATCTCTTGTGCAGGTCCCTTTACTTTGTTTCTTTTTACAGCAAAACCAGCTTTTAGGAGAATCTGAATTATTCTTTTCCCTTTCTCAAACACTTCTTCTGCCTTGTTGCCCCATACAATTATGTCATCAATGTACTGTAAATGTTCAGGGGCATCACCCATTTCCAGCACAGTTTGGATTAGACCATGACAAATAGTAGGACTATGTTTCCACCCCTGGGGCAATCGATTCCAGGTATATTGGACACCTCTCCATGTGAAGGCAAATTGTGGCCTGCACTCTGCTGCCAGTGGAATTGAGAAAAATGCATTAGCGATGTCAATCGTAGCATAGCACTTGGCTACTTTTGACTCCAGTTCATACTGAAGCTCTAACATGTCTGGTACAGCAGCACTCAGTGGTGGTGTCACTTCGTTCAGGCCACGATAGTCTACTGTTAACCTCCACCCTCCATCAGATTTTTGCACAGGCCATATGGGACTATTAAATGGGGAATGAGTTTTGCTAATTACTCCTTGAGCCTCCAGTTGGTGAATCAACTCACAGATGGGAGTCAGGGAATCTCGGTTAGTGCGATATTGCCTCCGGTGCACTGTCCTGGTAGCAATTGGTACCTGTTGCTCTTGAACTTGCAGCAATCCCACAACAAAAGGGTCTTCTGAGAGGCCAGGTAAATTAGAGAGTTGTTTGATTTCCTCTGTATCTACAGTGGCTATACCAAAAGCCCATTGATACCCCTTGGGGTCTTTGAAGTACCCTCTCCTGAGGTAATCTATGCCAAGAATACAATGGGCCTCTGGACCAGTCACAATGGGGTGTTTTTCCCATTTGTCCCCTGTTAAGCTCACTTCAGCCTCTAATATAGATAATTCTTCACATCCCCCTGTCACTCCAGAGATCCAGACAGAATCTGTGCCTCTATACCTTGATGGCATCAATGTACACTGTGCCCCTGTGGCTACTAAGGCTTTATACCTTTGTGGATCTGATGTGCCAGGCCATCGAACCCACACAGTCCAGTAGATTCGGTCATCCCTTTCCTCCTCCTGGCTGGAGGCAGGGACCCTCTATTTCTGTTCTTCATCAGAGTATTCACTATCTGATCCTTGCAATTTTAGACTTGAAGTCTCCACATTGGCATCGAAGGAAGTAGTTGCAGTTCTTCTATGTCTTGGAGATTGTTGATTGTCCTCTTTTGTTTTGGCAGCTACTATGCTGACAGCCCTCTTGAGTGGTCCTTTTCTAACAGCTGTCTTCCCCCTTAGTTCACGTACACGTGCTTCTAGCTTAAAAGTGGGTTCACCATCCCACTTCCTCATATCCTCTCCTTGGCCACGCAAAAAGAGCCACAGTTCATTTCGCGGTGTACTCCTGCGTCTGGGACTTCCCTTTCCCCTGGTTGGGACAGTGGATGACCGAATTCTTGAGGCAGTTCTGACAGTCAGACCATCATCCCACACTGATGAGGAGGTGCAGAGGCTCTCTTCATAGTTTTGTAACCAAGAAGATACCCTCTCCACTGTTGGTATATCCATGTCTGGGTGATACACCATTGTCAAGATATTAGAATATGTAGCTGGGGCACTCTGGATCACTTTTCTCAACATGGCCCGTGTACACTGGACATCGTCGGGATCTGTGGAGGCCTCAGCATTATCTAGATCACCGTAGATGACTTCCAACACAGCTAATTCCCTTAGATATTGGATGCCTTCATCAGCTCTAGTCCACTTTCCTCGGGCATTTACAAGATCTTCCTTGAATGGGTATCTTACCCTTACACTTGAGAGGAGTCGTTTCCAGAGACTACAAATTGAGGTCTTCTTTCCAATGCCTCTATCAATTCCCCGGTCTCTAGCAAGAGATCCCAGCTGTTGGGCTTCTCTACCTTCCAATTGCTGACTGTCAGCCCCGTTATCCCAACATCGGAGCAGCCAGGCACCAATCCGCTCACCTGGTTGGCGACTGGAATCTTTTTGCATATCTCTAAGTTCTGTTGAGGTGAGGGACCGAGTAGTTTCCATTTCCTTTTCGATTTCTTTCACTCCTTCTCCTGATCTCCTTACCGAAGGACCAGTTTCTTCTTCTAGCCTTTCCTCTTCCTCCTCTTCTGCCCTTACTAATCGATGATATGGACTTGACCTCCTTATCCACTGCTGCTTTTTCACTACTGGGGCAACCACTGTGGTTGTTGCTTGATTCCTTGACTCAACCATGGTAGTCTCAGGTATAGTTTGAATTTCCACCTCGGCCATAGTTCTCTGAGAGGACTGGACTGCGACTGACTCAACCATGGTGGTCTCAGGTACCGTTTGAGTTTCCACTTCAATCATAGTTCTCTGAGAGGACTGGAATGCAGCTCGGTAGGCAGAGGCTAGGCCCCAATATAGTGCCTGAACCTGATGGGCCTCATTAGGGTAGGTAAGACACCCTTCTATCAGGTGGTGTGCCAGTATAGCAGGGTTTTGTATCTGTTCAGGTGTAAAATCCCAGGTTACAGGAGGTGATAACCGTCCTAGGAATTTGCCCAAATTCATCCACACACCCTGCCACCCAGGGACTGTCTGCTTCAGGGGGCATTTTAACATGTTTCCATCACAAATTTGTCCTCTCTGATACCCAGATGAGTCCAGATTCCACAAGATATATAATATACCAACCATGTTAATTAGTAATATTAAAACTCTCATATAAGGGTGACTAAGGACCTGGGAAGTCTGTATAACAAAATTGTCTAGATCAGTCCGAGCTGAGGGGAAAGAGGTGCTTTGCCCCATGGCCTCCACAAGATAGCTCCCACAGCACACTAAATTCATCAGTAACAGAATGAGACTTGCTATTATTATTTGGGCCATCATGTTCCCAGGCCCTTTCATCCTTTTCACAAAATCATATAGTCAGCTTAGCAAAGCTATTAAGGTTAAAGCACAGCAGAGAGTCAATGTTAGTAGCATCGTGTTCCCAAACATTCGAAAGTGTAAGATAAGCTGCATAACAGCAAGGCTCCGTGACCAGCACAGGAACTTTGCACTCGTTGGCTTACTGTAATTGCAATGCAGTTAATGTAAAACTGCTATTATCTCGCCCCACATTGGGCGCCAAAAGGGCTGTGGTAGTTTGAGTCTGGCTGGATGCCAGGTGCCCACCACACCGCTCTATCCCCCACCTCCTCAGCAAGCCAGGGAAGGGGAGAAATAAGATGGGAGTCTCGTGGGTTGAGATAAAAGCAGTTTAATAAAGAAGCAGCAAAGCCACGCGCGGGAAGCAAAGCAAAAGCAGATAAAGCTGTTCCTCTCTACTTCCCATCAGCAGCGATGTCCGGCCACCTCCCGAGAAGCAGGGCTTCAGTACGCGTAGCAGTTGCTTTGGGAAGGCCAGAAATGAATCTCGCCTCCCCTTCCTGCTCCTCTCCCCCAGTTTATATTACTGAGCTGACGTCATATGGTATGGAATATCTCCTTGGTCAGCCTGGGTCAGCTGTCCTGGCCATAGTCCCTCCCAAGATCATGTCCACCCACAGCTATTGGTGAAGGTGGGGGAAGGAATGCTGGAGGGACAGCCCTGATGCTGTGCAAGCGGTAGTCATAATATTGATATCAACAGTAAACACAGCACTGCACTACTATCCCAGACCCACCAAAAGACATTACCTCCGTCAATAATTGGCTAGGCCTGGGTCAGGTGCAGGGTCCAGCTTAGAATTGACTGGCCCTTATCCTGTGAGCTATACAGGAAGCTTCTGGCAACTCTTTTTGTTTAAAGAAGCCACCCCTGTAGTCCCCCTGCTACCAAAAAACCTGGCCCAGGCAAAACCACTACAAGTACGTATGAAAAGTCTATTAGGAAAGACAGTTTGGGTCAATCCTGCCTCAGGCAAAGGCAAGCCCATCCAGGGGATCGTTTTTGCCCAAGGACCTGGTTATACTTGATATATGATGCGGAAGGATGGGGAAGTTCTATGCGTACCCCAGGGGGATTTGATTTTGGCTGAGATTAGCCACTAAATTAAATGGTATTAGTTACTGAATAACCTCCTGCCTTGAGCATGCTTTTCAGGAAGAGGTGATCTCATACAAGAATATGCACCCCGAGCTGAGACCCGAGAAGCTGAAGCAGCAGGTTTGATATCATCTGAACACGAACCTGGAAGACTGCTATGAGAGTTGGAGCCCTGAAGTCATGGACTAAATTAACGGCACATGGACTAAGGGAATAATATCTGTATCAATGACATGAAAATGTTTAAAAAAGTGCCTTATCTGAGCATGACTTCATGGAATAGATTAAAGGGTGGATAATGTCCTGAGTTTGGCTGGGATAGTGTTAACTCTCCCCAGCTGCCGCCAGGCAAAGTGGCCAGGCTATTCAATCCCATATGATGTCATGCTCAGGATATCAGGACCAGCTGGCAGGCCGTGAGGTGCTCTGGCGAGTGCGGGAACTGTGGTTGTGCTGTTGGGCTGCACGTCGGGCTGCGGCTGGTGAGCAGTTACACCGGGCATTGCTCGTTTTTCCGTCCTTTGGCCATCATTGTAACTGCCTACTCTTTGTAGTGTTCTATTAAATTGTCCTTATCTCAACCCACAAAGTTCTAGAACTCTCTTGATTCTCTTCCCCATCCTGCTAAGGTGTGCTTTGATTATTGTTCAGTCAGGGCTAAACCACTACATAGATTAAATTATTTTCTGTTTTTTTCCACAAGTTAAGTAGCCTTGTATGTTTTGTCCAGGACCATAAGCAGCAATTAAGCCCTCCCTGTTCTTTGGGAGTTCTAAAGTCTGTGGTACTTGAGTCTAATCGTAGTCTTTTGTCCCTGGATGGGCCTAAACCAGGACACATACATAAAACACTGTGACACTAATTCTATTTTGCCAAATAACAGGGACAACAGGAAAGACACAGACACCAACAAAAGGACTAGTCCAGATGAAACAACAATATTGTACCACCTTTTTCTTATCCTTCTTCCTTATAGAAGACATGTCTTCCCAATTTCCCAACATCCTCCCCTAGGATTGATCAGAGGAATGTTCCTGGTGTTGACAGATCCCCAATCCCGAAAAACTTATCTACACAGGAATACAGATAAGCAGGCACTTCTTTATTATGTAGTGCTGGGAAAACACAGGGGATAGCTCCTCCATATGTGCTTCATTGTTAGTTACCGTTTTCAGGGTTTTTATACACCTCAAACAAAAGAATCACATTTGCCAACAAAAGCATGCATAAAATATGCATCTATCAATTTAGCCCTTCACCTTGATTGGTTCCCAACCAACACAAAATTTCAAAAATCACAGTGACTGGTCAAAAAAAAAGATATCAGTCCCTTTATTTTAGTAACAACTAAGGTAACAGCCAAGGTAACCTAACGAATACATATACTAGGGTCTCCTGGCTAAGGTAACAGCTAAGGTAACCTAACAAATACATTCACCAGGGTCTAGTAGCTAAGGTAATGGGTCCCTATCAGGTGTGGTATGTCACTCTTGCAGTTTGATCCTTATGTGATTCAAATGAATACTTACTTAATCAATAGATGTTTGAGCCATTTGCAAGTGCTTAGCTAATTGATTGAACTATTATGAAGTGATTAACAAGTGCTTAACAAGTGCTTGATTACTTATTGTGATGATAAGTTGTTAACTAAAATAATCCTGTATCTGCAACACCAGGACTTTTCCCATTGTCCCTCTTATTTTCCCTAGGCCTAGTACTTTTATTTCCTGAGACTTTTCTGTCACTTTCTTTTCTGTAAGTCCTTCTTTTCCGCTTTGTCCTTCTTTTGCTGTTTTTGTCATGGAAAAGAACCATGGATTTGGACTCCACATGTGTTTTGTACCAACTATATGTCTCAGTCACACACAAGTCTCTCAGAATGCCCTGACCACCAAAGTAATATTTAGTCCATTTTCTTACCTTGGTCCGTGCACAGAGTTGCCTGGTCAATACGATCATGCCTACTATTCCTACCCTTTCACCTGTGGTTCACCGGGTCTGCCTTCAAAATTGGTCTCAGGATCCCGTCGATCTCCTCTGGAGCCCCTGCCGATGATTAATGAGACCATTGAAAACAACAAGGCAAGCCTTCCTATCCTCCTCAGGAAGACAACTTAAGATCCCGAATGAGCCCCAATCTGTAAGAAGCAAAAAAGTTTTCTTGTAAAAGACTCAGGTCAGACTCTGCACTGCAGTGTTTTATTAAGCGTTCTTGCGAGAGCAGGTGTCCTAGCTAGAAGGCACATCTCATAGATAAAAAGGTTGGCTTTTTATTCCCTATTCCCATCCTCAAGGTCCCTCTCTTGTTTCTCCATTGGCTGGGTACTCCAAGGTGTACAACTTACCTGGGACGTCTAAAATTCCTATGAGCTATTTTAGATTTCTCGCATCCCTCAGATTTATTAGTTCCTTCCAATAATAAGATTTTCGATAGTACATCCTGATCATTGGCACGTGATTGATTTTTTTTATTAATGTTAGGGCCCTTTTGTCCTACAAAAGCATTAAGTGATCACCTTCTTAAACAATTTGGCTGTATTGGAATCTTTGAAATAACAAAGCAAATTACACGGGGTTGCTTAACGTGTCAAAAGATAAATAAGAAAATATTTCGACAAGTAGCAATCGGAGGAAGAAAAACAGCTTATAGACCTTTTGAAAGAGTACAAGTTGATTTTACAGAATTACCCAAGGTGGGAAGGGTAAAATACTTACTAGTAATAGTGGATCACTTAACACAATGGGTAGAGGCTTACCCTGTGGCACGAGCCACGACACAGATGGTAGTAAAATTTTACTAGAACACTTAGTACCTGGATATGGGATAATCCAGTACATAGACTCAGACCAAGGCACGCACTTTACTTCTAAAGTAATAAAATTATTATGCCAATCACTAGGTATCCAGTGGGAATACCATACTCCCTGGCACCCACAGAGTTCGGGAAAAGTAGAAAGGATGAATCAAACAATAAAACAACAGCTAGCTAAATTGATGATTGAGACCCAAATGTCCTGGACAAAGTGCTTGCCATTGGCACTTTTGAATATAAGAACTAAACCCCACGGTGAAATTGGATTATCACCATATGAAATGTTATATGGGATGCCCTATTCCCTATTCCCAAGGGATGCCTCTAGACAACAATGTAATTGAGGATCAAACTATCCAGAAATATGTGGTAACCATTGGAAAAAGATTAAAAGAATTAAGAGAAATTGGAATGTTAGCCCAGACTCCACCGCAATTCACCAATTAGAACCAGGAGATAAAGTTCTAATAAAAGCATGGAGGGAAGAAACCTTATCTCCTCTCTGGGAGGGACCTTTTCTTGTTTTATTAACTACAGAGAATAACTGTACTACAGAGAACTGTACTACAGAGAATAACAGAATTAACTACAGAGTTTTATTAACTACAGACAATTCAGCTGTGAGAACTGCTGAAAAGGGATGGACCCACGTTTCGCGAGTAAAAGGTCCAGTGAAAGAATGGAAAGTCCAATCTGAGCCTGGAGAGACTAAATTGACCCTCAGACGATCTTGAAAGAACACGCAACAAAGGAGACTTTGTGACAGTAATTGAGAGTGGTGGTAAGATCATTTTGCAAAAAATTCCCTCCCTCAACACCTAAGCACACTTTGAAGATAAAGTGCTATTACAATAAGGTAGGGAGAAACTCCACACAAGTTTAAAGGATTGTTAGGCCACGTGTTAGAAACTGAACTAAATAAACTAGGAAATCCCTTTAATACTGAAGTTTGGCAAAATCCATACGAGACTCGTTTAGCATGATTCATATGAGACCCCTGAAGAATACCCCTGCTGCCGTGAAGATGAATAACCCCGCTGCTGGAAGCACCCCAGTAGGCGGTGGAGGCAGGGGAGTAAAAAGGTGGGGTTTGATTTTGTTTGTATGGATCAACCTAATCCTACTTGGAGTTTCAGCCGATCCGTGCTCCAAATGCTACCAACAAGTGGCATATGGGAAACAAACGGTGTCAACTCTGGCCTCTCATACCCACATAAATGCTGGGTGTTATAAAAGAACTCAATTGGAAAAATGCCAAACAGCAGGATTGACTCTTTGGGTAGCTGAGAATCTTGGCGACAAGACAGGAAGAGTAGTCCATGGCTATGGAACTTGTCCCAAGGGAGAGAAATATATATGCTTCACTCAAGGAGGAATGTGGGGGTATTCAGATGGGGGAGGACAACAAGATAGATTTAAAGAAGAATTAGTAAAGAATGTTACACAAAGATTAAAACCAAATCGCAAACGACCTCCTTCAACTTCAAAATCATTATATGAAAAACTCAAAGAAAGGATGAGCACATGGGATTTACCAACTAAAGGACAGAATTTATTTGCAGAGAATAGCTATAGAATTGAATGTATCCTCTTGTTGGATATGTGGAGGGTCTCAGATGACTGAGCAGTGGCCATGGAGAGGAGAGAGTGTGGAACCCCAACGATTATTAGAATGGAACAATACCCATACATCCAGCACAAACAGGCCTGAAGGTTGGGTGCTAAGTCATGAAGCAATAGGCCAGTTTTTTATATCTAGAAATAGCAGTGATTTTACACAATATGTTGGACATACACCTTGCAAAATGATCTTGACCACTAACTCAACAAGTAGTACCTGGTGGCCAAAGTCACCCGATGGGTACTGGACTACCAATTGCTCCGGCAATCAAACTCAATGTTGGAAAAACAAAATGAATGCAAACCCATTTGAAGAAATTAGGGATTTGAAGTCCTTTTGGGAAAACCCTAGAAAAACAAATAGCAATTGGAAGTCTCCTGATGGGCTATTTTGGATATGTGGGCAAAGAGCATATAACGAGTTAACAAAGAGATGGAGAGGTAGCTGTACCATTGGAATGATCCAACCCGCCTTTTTCTTGCTGCCAAAAATGAAAAATAATCATTTGGGAATACCTTTGTATGAGACCCTGAACCGAAGAAAGAGAAGTATATTAATAGGGGGAGCACAAAAGTGGAAAGATAATGAATGGCCCCCTGAACGAATCATCATGACCCAGCTACATAGGCACAAGATGGAAGTTGGGGTTATAGAACTCCTATCTACATGCTAAACCGCATCATTCGGTTACAAGCAGTAGTTGAAATAATTACTAATCAAACCGCTTGGGCTTTAGAATTAGTAGCAAAACAATTATCTCAAACTCGAGCAGCCGTGTATCAGAATTGGCTAGCCTTGGATTATCTACTGGCAGCAGAAGGAGGCGTGTGTGGAAAATTTAATACATCTGAATGTTGTATAGAAATTGATGATCATGGGGATACAATTACAAAGATTGCAGATGAAATTAAACAAGTAGCACGTGTACCTGTACAAGGATGGGACTCAATTTTAAAAGATGACTGGTGGGATAATTTATTTGGTGGTGTTTGGTGGAAGAAATTAGGATTTATGATATTGCATTCAATGTTAAGCTTATTGTTTTTACCTTGTATGATCCCGTGTTCGATTAGACTGATCCACTCTATAATCCAAGGTATGCAAATTACTGCTATGCCCATAGATCCTGAAAAAGCAACAAGCAGTAAAACCAACCCTTTGATGATATTAAAATTAAAGGAAAATCCAAAATTTATATCGATCAAACAAGTATTAACTCAGTTAGAAGCTAAAACACAAATCAATAGTATCAAAAAGAAAACGGGGGATTGTGAAATGTGTTCCCCTGATTCGTGTCAATGTGGATCAATGAATATGGATGGTAATTTTTGGTAGCTTTATTTGTTCTTGTGTAACTTGTTCTTGCTTTTCGTAACGGCAGCTTGACAGGTGTCTTGGAAGACTAGCTTGAACCAGGTTTTGATAAGGAGGGTGTTTCTGCTTCTTGTAAGGGCAGCTTGGCAGGTGTTTTGGTGAGATTAGCTTGAACCAGTTTTGCAGAGGTATACACACGGAGGTCGCCTGGGGGACACCGTGAGGAAGACTACTGACTTCCTCCAACGACCACCTAAAGAGGGTGAAAAAGACCCCCAAGATGGAACAAAGCATGCACGAGAAGGAGAGGACCCCTTCCCAGAAATGATTAACATTTTCCAGTCCCTTCGAGGAAAAGTCATGAATACGTATAAGGCCCATCCTACTTAATGCGAACTCGGGATGTGCGTCCTGATAGAGCAGAGGCTCTCAACGCACCCAGCGCTGTTTGCTTGCTCTTATTCATTCAATAAATTCCAAAATTTAATTGGAATCCTGTTCGGGGATACTTCATTTATCACATCTCCTCTACCGCCATCCAATTCTGGACAATAACTCTGTGGGTGCCTGTAACACACCCCGCCTCCGCATCCATAGGATGCAAGCGGCTGTGGGCGAGCGGTGAACCCGCTCGCCCACCTCAAGCACTACTGCCTTGTGTACCTTAATCGCTTATTCCATCTGTGCCATGGCCACAGATGTCTCGTATTCCACCTATCACGTCAGGGTCACCATATGTTGCTGTTACCGGGCTGCCCGAGAGGATCACTCAGCTCACCGACCACTGAGGAGACAAGACCACTGCATACTCAGTATGGATGATACTTCGTTCCAGCTTTATTGTTTGCGCCATGTGCTTTTATCTGCTAACACAAACACCTCCTTTCACTCCTCCCCGTGCCCGCCTCTTCTGTACTCTCCACCTTTCGTGTCACAGCCCGAGATCTTCCAGGCACCTACAACACTTGCCCTTGTTGAATTTCATTTGATTTCTCCCTGCCCAGCCCTCCAGCCTGTCCAGGTCTTCAAGGAGACTGGCAGCTCAGCCTTCTGGTGTGTCAGTCACTCCCCCTAGTTTAGTATCATCAGTAAACTTGCTTACAGTGCCCTCTGTTCCCTCATCAAGGTCATTAATGACAGAATCAGTCCCAGCACCAACCCCTGAGGGATTCTACTAGACACAAGCCTCCAACTAGACCCTGCCCCATTGATCACCTCTCTGCCTTCTTCCCTTCAACCACTTAACAATCCACCTCACTACCTGATCATCCAGGCCACACTCTCTCAGTTTTGCTGTGAGGTTGGTCAAACATGACTTCCTTTGGTAAAGCCATGTTGACTGCTCCCAATGACCCTCTTGTCCTTTAAATGCCTGGAGACAGCACCCAGGATAAGCTGTTCCATCACCTTTCCAGGGATGGAGATCAGGCTGACTGGTGTATAGTTACCTGGCTCCTCCTTCTTGCCCTTTTTGAAGGCTGGAGTGACGTTTACTTTCCTCCAGTCCTCAGGTGCTTCTCCTGTTCTCCACAACTTACTGAAGATGATGGAGAGTGGTTTAGCAATGTCTTCCGCCAGCTCCCTCAGCACCTGTGGGTGCATCCCATCAGGGCCCATGGATTTATGGGCATTCAGACTGCTCAAATGATCCTTAATCCAATCCTCATCAAGCAAATAAAACTCCTCCTTTAACCTGACTTCCTCTGGAGTCTGGGGCTCCTGAGGACAATCTCCAGCAGTATAGACAAAGAAGTCATTCAGTAACTGTGCCTTCTCCGTATCCTCTGTCACCAGGGCACCCACCTCATTCAACAGTGGGCCTACGTTGCCTCTAGCATTAGTTTTATCTGCAGTGTATTTGAAGAAGCTCTTCTTGTTGTCCTTGGCTTCCCTTGCAAGGCACAACTGCAACGAGGCTTTAGCTTTCCTAGTTGCCTCCCTACATCCTCTGATGACAGCCTTATGTTCATCCCAAGTAGCCATCCCTTCCTTCCATGATCTATAGACTCTCTTCTTCCACTTGAGTTTGCCTAACAGTTCCCTGCTTAACCATGTGGGTTTCCTGGTTCCCTTGCTTGATTTCTTACCCGCTGGGATGCTTTGATCCTGAGCCTGGAAAAAGTGATCCTTGAAGAGAGACCAACTATCTTGGGCCACTTTATCCTCTAATTTCCTCTCCCACGATATGTCCCCTAGCAATTGCTTGGAAAGGCCAAAGTTGGTCCTGCTAAAGTCCAGGGTTGTGATCTTGCTTGGTATTCTGTTCCTACTGCACAAGATCCTGAATTCCACCATCTCATGGTTGCTGCAGCCAAGGCTGCCCTCAACCTCCACCACTTCAACCAGACCCTGCTTGTTTGTGAGTACAAGATCCAGTAGTGCTCTTTTCCTAGTTGGCACATCCACCATTTGCATTGAGAAGTTATCATTGATGCACTGAAGGAACCTCCTGGACTGTAAGTGGCTAGCCATGTAAGTCTTCCAATAGATGTCTGGGTAGTTGAAATCCCCCACGAGACCCAGGGCCTGTGATTTTGAGGTTGCTCCCAGCTGCCTATAGAAGTCCTTATCAACTTCCCCAGCCTGTTTAGGTGGCCTGTAATAGACACCTGCAACAGTGTCACACGTGCTAGCCTGTCCCTTAATTCTAACCCACAAACTCTCAACTTACTCCTCATCCTTTCCTGGACAGAATTCAGTACATTCCACCTGTTCTTTTACATAAAGAGCAACTCCGCCACCTCGCCTGGCTGGTCTGTTCTTCCTAAAAAGGACATAGCCATCCATGACCACATTCCAGTCATGTGAGCTGTCCCACCAAGTCTCTGCAATTGCCTCTAGATCATAACTTCTTGCCCGTACACAGACTTCCAGCTCCTCCTGTTTATTCCCTGTGCTGCGTGCATTGGTCTACAGGCATTTTGAGAACAAAGACAATCTTTTAGGATTCATTTCCTCATAAGAAAATGCTCCAGTCCCCTGATCATCTTGGTAGTCCTTTGCTGGCCTCTCTCCAACAGTTCCCTGTTTCTCTAGCTGGGGAACCCAGAACTGGACACAACTCCAGATGAGGCCTCACCCAGGGTAGAGGGGAAGGAGAACCTCCCTCAGCCTGGTGGCAACACACTTAATGCATCCCAGAATGCCAAAGCAAAACCTTTTTACGAAACTCCGTGTGTGGGTGTGTACTTTGGCAGGAAAATGGGATTTGAATGTTTAATATACGGTGATAAGTCCAATTTTTCAGGCAGGTTCCTGTATTACCAAAAATATCTGAAAAGGGGTTGCACTGGAATGATTTAACAGCAACTGAATTGATGCAATTTCTGTGTGCTTTGGGTAGAAACTGGGAGGTGTCTGTAAAAGCACTTTCCAAGCAGCCTTCATACAGGGGCTCTTGAAATCATAGGTCTGGAATTTTCTCCCAGAATGTGCAATTTAACTGCTTGCAGATCCTGGTCTGATTCTGCTGGGGAAGGAGAATATTGCCTGCAATGGATCTGTATCATGAGCTGCAGCGCTCCAAGCAGACAGTGGGCTCCAAGAATGTTCTTAGACCTTGCTGAAGATGTGGAAGGAGACATTGAGCACACTGCTGCTGGTTGAAGCACATGGTGCAAAGCCCTTGAAAGTGGTGAAACAGACCCTGAGGTCCTTGATTGCTGATTGCAAGTAGAAGGGATGCCCTGAACTCTCAAAGGTACAGCAAAGCAAAATCTCCTTGTGCTATGTGAAGTCACACGGGTTTCTCCTGGTGTTCCTCTGGCTGAAGCAGAGAAAGGATTTGGATGTGAACTGTAGACTAAGTCAGCTCTTTTCTGGATCCTCCTGAGCAAGGGCTGCTGGAGGGGGAAGGAGGGACTGTGTAGCTGGGCTAGTAGGTGAGAACAGGGTTTCTGGTGCCCAGTAACATACAGCTGTGGAGGGCCTCGAGGCAACTCAGGAGTGCTGCTCCCAGGAGGGCTGCAGCTCCACCCCCAGGCAGCTTCTGATGTGGTAAGGTTTCCTTCCCTCTGCCCAGGCACAAAGTTGTGCCCAAAGCCTGACTGTTCCATTTTCATAGAGATTTCTGATACTTTCATGCTGTTGCTGATGTTTTCAGCGCAGAGGATACAGTGGAGGAAGGAGGGGAGTTGTGGTGGTTTAGCCCAATGTCCACCCAGTCATAAAACCACTCCCCCTCCTAATCTGGACAGGAGAGAGAGAGAAATATAACAAACGGCTTTTGAGTTGAGATAAGGACAGAGAGATCACTCAGCAATTAGCATCATGGGCAAAACAGACTCAACTTAGGGAGAAAAAGGTTTGATTTATTAAAGAAACAATAAAAGCAGGGAGATGAGAAATAAAATAATCTTAAAAACACCTGCCCCCACCTCTCCTCTTCCCAGGATTCCCTTTCTTTGGTCAGTTCATTACAGATGGACTTTGCCGCTGCTTCTTCTCAGGGGGAGGCCTCCTCACACTTCCCACTGCTACGCTGTGGGGTCCCTCCCACAGGAGACAGTCCTTCATGAACTTCTCCAGCATGGGTTCTTCCCATGGGCTCCTCACAAACTGCTCCAGCATGGAGCCTCCCACGGGGGCAGCTCCTCACACCCTGCCTCAGCGTGGGTCATCTACCGGGAGAACAGTCCTCAGGGACAGACCGCTCCAGCCTGGGTCCCTCACGGGATCACAAGTCCTGACAGCAAACCTGTTCCAACGTGGGCACCTCCCCCACGAACTCCTAGGTCCTGCCAGGAACTTGCTCCGGGATGAAATTCTTATGGAGTCACAGCCTCCTTCAGGCATCCACCTGCTCCAGCGCGGGCTCCTCCACGGGCTGCGAGTGGGTCTCTGCTTCCCAGTGGTCCTCCATGGACTGCAGGGGGACAACCTACTTCACCATGATCCTCACCACATATCACAGGGGAGCCTTTTTAGTGCCTAAGCACCCTCCTCCCCCTCCTTTTCCACTGACCTTGGTGTCTGCAGAGATGTTGTCACATTCTCCCTCACTGTTGCTGCTACAGTTTTACAACTGTGCCACAGCTTCTTCTCCTTCTCAAATATGTTATTCACAAAGGCATTACCTCCATCACTAATTGGCTAGGCCTTGGTCAGGTGCAGTGTCCAGCTTAGAATTGACTGGCCCTAACCCTGTGAGCTACACGGGAAGCTTCTGGCAACTCTTTTTGTTTAAAGAAACCACCCCTGTAGCCGCCCTGCTACCAAAAAACCTGGCCCAGGCAAAACCACTACAGGAGTGAAGGGAGCAAAGCCTCTGAGATTATGTAGCACAAATAGGAAATGATGGACAAGAGCACCCGGGTCTTGCAGTGGTTTGTAGTGTTTTCAAACAGCTGTTTGGTCTCACTACACAGATCTACAAAATACTGCAGCCTAAAGATGGTTTCTCAGACATTCCCACTGGATAATCAGGAGCTGTGCATGGGCAGCAGCAAGAGAGGGGGAACATGAAAAAGGACGCATTCTTTTTTCTTTTCTGGAATGGGGTATTTTAGAGAAAGGAGCCTGAGTGCTGCTTAGCATGGACCCCAGGAGCCAGGTTGTCAGGGTGAGGAGAGGCCTGGGGGGTGTAGGGTGGGCTGAGGGCAATGTGAGGGCTGTGGTGGCAGAGGCAGCGCTGCAGGTACACTGAGCACAGGCCAGGGGATGCAGCAGAACTGCCTTTTGCTGCCCACAAAGAGCCATCCCAAGCCCTGCTGGGCAGGGGCAGAGCTCAGGGGCAGAGCATGTGACTGCAGATCAAGAGTTCCCTGGTTCAAATTTGGTGCCCCCTTAGTATCCAATTTTAACTAGCATTTGGGACATTTTTTCACTGCCAGGCCAACTGGGAAGAGCAGCTAAGCTTCCTCTACTAGGAATTCTCCTTTCTCATGCCAGTCAGAGCTAGAGAAATGTCCAAGACATGGGGGAAATGTCCAAAGCTCCAAGGCAGTTGTGTTGAGGCAGAGGCAAGCAGGAGAGAAACAATGGCAAGTGGGAGGGGAAGCAGAGGTGGGTGGAGAGGTGCTGGGCCAAGGTCCCTGGCAGATGAAGTTGAGAGACTGTGTCTGCAGGGACCACCTCGCGGGACGGGATTCACGGACCACACATCAGACCAATATGATCAATGCAGAAGCCATATATTTTAGCATTCAATCACATTATATGTTATTCTTTTCTAAATACATGATGTATTCTATTCTGATTGGATAGCTCGGTCTATCATGCTCTGTTCACGCGCCTAATAGCAGAATATGATTTGTTAAGCTTAACTATGTTAGTATCTTGATGGTAGCAGTTTCTACATTCTTTTACCTAATTCCTTCTTTAATTTCTATTCTAAGCTTAAACAGTTTCTTTCCCACACACAACTGCCTTCATATCTACATTCTAATAAGCAACTCATCCTTGACTACTCTTCAGGCCCATTGTTCACTGTCTGATATAGCTAAAGTCTGAGGCCTGCATCTGAGGCCTGTGTTGCTTACGGTCTCATATAACCTGTGCAGCAGGATGCAGTTGCTGAGGCACAGAGAGGCCCCAGATGGGGGAAGGCCAGACTGTATCTGTTTTTTAGTTGGTGAGCAGACAGGTGGTATGCAGGGGATATAGCTCAGTGGTAAAGCATTTGACTGCAGATCAAGAAGTCCCTAGTTCAACTCCAGATGCCCCCTCATTTCTCCTCCTTTACTAGCCTGCCTTTTGCCAAAATCTCACTCAGAAAGAAGGTAGAGAGCTCTTCTTGGATTTGTGAGCTTGTGCTGTGCAGTGACCCTTCAGCATTCAAGGTACTGAGGCCCTGACTTGCAGGAAACTGCAGGGGTTGTGCAGTGGGTGAGAAACTCCTGTCTCTCTGTGTCAACTTCTCTGGGTTTATGACTCACTGCCATAATTCTCTGTACAGTCTTTGGCAGGCCCATGAAGGTACAGAAGGGACTGTCAAATAAAATAATCTAATTGGTGGGAAAAAAACCCTGTCTTTCTTAGAGGAATGTTTTTAAAGCCTCTTTGTAAGGATGCTGTGCCAGTGGGTATAGCTCAGTGGCAGAGTATTTGACTGCAGATGTAGTGGGTCTGGGGTAGTGGTGATTTTCCACAGCAGCTCTTGTAGTGCTGTGCCTTCTGTTGGTACTGATAGCACATCAATGTCGTGACTACTACTCGCACAGCATCAGGGCTGTCCCTCCAGCATTCCTTCCCTCACCTTCACCAGTAGCTGTGAGTGGGCACGATCTTGGGAGAGACCATGGCCAGGACAGCTGACCCAGGCTGACCAAGGAGATATTCCATACCATATGACATGAGCTCAGCAACATAAACCCGGGGAGAGGAGCAGGAAGGGGAGGGTAAGATTCATTTTGTTCTTCCAAAGCAACCGTTACACGTACCGCAGCCCTGCTTCTCAGGAGGTGGCCGGACATCACTATCACTGTTGATGGGAAGTAGAGAGTAACAGCTTATTTTGCTTTGCTTTTCTTCTCACATGTGTGGCTTTGCTATTTCCTTATGAAACTGCTTTTATCTCAACTCACAAGACTCCCATCTTATTTTCTCCCCTCCCTGGCTTGCTGAGGAGGGGGGTGATAGAAAGGCGTGGTGGGCACCTGGCATCCAGCCAGGGTCAAACCACCACAGCCGATCAAGAGGTCCCTCAACTCACAGCTGAGCTTCGACACAAACGCGCTGCGCCGCAGGGAGAGACATGCTGTTGGGACTCTTGCCCTCGGACATACAGGCTCCAGGAACTGTGTCCCGTGCTAATTACTGGTCCCAATTGCTTCCCAGGCAGTTCTTTGGGTGTTGTCACCTGCCTCTGAACCGGGCTTGAGTATTAAGCTAGTGTTAAGGAACCTGCTGCTCATCGTGCAAGTGCTGGAGGGGAGCGAGGACACGGTGCCAGTAGGGTTGGAAAAGGATGTTGAGATCACAGAATGTGATGGAACCCAACGCTGCTCCAGTGGGTGTTTGGAGGGAGGGGATTTATTTTGCTGAGCTGGGATGCAGCTGAAACCTCTGCTCCACTTTCGCACAGGGCCCCCAAATTCCAGCTGCGCCCCTCAGGGCATCAGCCGCTCCTCTAGGAAACGCAACAACCTGCCAGCCCGGTCACGGCGGCACCGAGCTCCGTTCTGATGGCCCCGGCGGCGCTCCGACACCGCTCCGACGGTTAGTCCCATGCGCTCCCCACTGCTCAGCCGGCTCCTTCACCCGCGGAGCTACCACTCAGCCTTTTTCCCCCTAAACGGCTCCGGGAAGTGCCGTGGGGCTGGCGAAGCCCCGCTCTGCTCCGCAGTCACTGCCCACCATCTTGCTGGCTGCCCCCAGCACCGTGCCAGCAGTGACAACTCTGAACCGTGCCGCTGGCTGCGATACGTGTCAATGACTCCCGTGCAGGCCCGGTAGCTGTGGGGTGAGCATTCCCCTGGCTGCCGCAATTTGGGGAGGTGACCTGGTGAGGAGGGCCCTGGCTTGCATCGCACTGTGGGGGAGCTTCGTGGAGCTGGGAGAAGCTGAGAGTCTTCTGCAGGGCTTGCAGGTACCGGCCCAGCCTGGCTCGGCAGGACCTGCAGTCATTCCTCACCACATGTAGCGGGGCCTCTGTTCCCCACGAGTCTTGGTGGGGCGGGACTGAGCATGTTGAGTTCTGGGGGGCTTGGCAACACGGTGGAAGGACTGCGGGCAGGCGTGGGCTCCAAGCGGACCTTTTCAGTAGTCACTGGTGAGGGAAGGCCTCTGGGGTTTGGAGGAGGGCGTTTGCCGGCCCTTTGTTAGTGGCATTGGTCCAGTCTCCCCCTTCTTACAGAACTTGAAGAACTGGTACCCGCAGACCCTGCGCAATGTGGAGAAGGTGTGGAAGGGCCAAGCAGAAGCATGAGGCTGAGCGGAAGATCTAGGAGCTGCAGGAGGAGAGCACACGGGAGGAGATACAGCAATATGCTGAGGACATGGGTATTGTCAGGTGAGGTGATGCCTGTGGCCTCCAGGCTGGTAGTAACCAGCCCTTGCCATCCTTTGTGGGCAAGCCCTGCCTGGTGAGGTGGTGCAGGTGCTCCCTGTGCCCTTCAGAGCACCCTTGGTTTGTCATATCTGATGAAAACCTTTCTGCTCCCCTTTGTAAGTCAGTGCCTTAAAATGTACCTTTAGAACTGTGAGAAGGCAAATAAGATGCTCTTGTTCGCAACAGGAAAAGAGGAGAGAAGTTAGAGTGGATGTACCAGGGTCCTGGAGGCATGGTGAACAGAGATTAGTATCTTCTGGGTCATCCTATGGATAAATACTTCTTTGAGAAGACAGAAGACAAGGATGCAGGCTGTTCCAACAAGACAGGACTTCTCCCAGGCTCTATTTTTGCCAAGTTGGGTGCCAATTCTGTCCTGGATATGGCCAACAAAATCCGGGAGGATCCCCCTTTGATAATAAGGTACTAAATGTGAAGCTGAAGGCAGCAGTAGATGAGCAAAGCATAATATTAGCAACTTACTAAGATCTGTCTAATTTCTCTGTGTAAAAACTGGTATTGTGTCTGTTCCTCAAAGCTATGTCTGTCTATTTGTGAGCTCTGGGCTGCAAGTGGCAGTCCTGGCTGCAGGGAGGTCACCATCCACTTCTGTGACTAGTAGGATTTGAGTTGTGTGTTCTAGACACAGCAGCATAACATCAAATAAGATATTTGAATCAGTTTGTTGCTTTTTTGATAGTTTTTCTGCCTTGATTTCAAGTCTTAAGTTTTTTTGTCATCCTAATGTAGTGGTTTTGCTTGGGCCGGGTTTTTTGGTACTGGGGGGGTTACAGGGGTGGCTTCTTTAAACAAATTGCTGCCAGAAGCTTCCCCTGTAACTGATAGGGTTAGGGCCAGTCAATTCTAAGGTGGACCCTGCACCTGACCCAGGCCTGGCCAATTAGTGTCTAAGGTAATGCCTCTGTGAATAACGTACTTGAGAAGAAGTTGCTGGGCAGTTGCTAAACTGCAGCAGCAACAAGGAGTGAGAATATGAAAACATCTCTGCAGACACCAAGGTCAGTGGAGAAGGAGAGGGGACAGGGAGCTTAGGCCCTAACAGAAAGACTCCTCTGTGACCTGTGGTGCAGCCCATGGTGAAGTAGGTTGTCCCTCTGCAGTCCATGGAGGCCAGTGGGGAGCAGAGATCCACCCACAGCCCGTGGAGGACCCCACGCCAGAGCAGGTGGATGCCTGAAGGAGGCTGTGACTACGTGGAAAGCTCACATCACTGGAGCAAGTTCCTTGCAGGACCTGAGAGTCTGTGGGGAGATTGAAGCCCACATAAGAGCAGGTTTGCTGTTAGGACTTGTGATCCCATGAGGGACCCAGGCTGGAGCAGTCGGTACCTGAAGGACTACTCTCCCAGTGGCCAACCCACATTGAGGCAGGGTGTGAGGAGCTGCCGCCGTGGGAGGCCCCATGATGGAGCAGTTTGTGAGGAACTGTATCCCATGGGAAGGACCCACACTGGAGAAGTTCATGAAGGACTGTCTCCCGTTGTAGCAGTGGGAAGTGTGAGGAGGCCTCCCCCTGAGAAGAAGCAGCGGCAAAGTCCATCTGTAATGAACTGACTGCAACTCTCATCCCCTGTACTGCTGGGGAGGGGAAGGAAAGGGGAGTCCTGGGAAGAGGGAGGGGTGTGGGGGTGTGTTTTAAGATTCAGTTTTATTTCTCATCTCCCTGTTCTTACTGTTCCTTTATTAAATCAAACCTTTTTCTCCCTAAGTTGAGTCTGTTTTGCCCATGATGCTAATTGCTGAGTGATCTCTCTCTCCTTATCTCAACTCACAAGCCATTTGTTATATTTCTCTCTCTTCTGTCCGGTTTAGGAGGAGGAGAGATATTATGACTTGGTGGACACCTGGCTAAACCACCACACCTAACAAACTGTTGGTCACCATATAGACCATCTAGCTCGAAGCTAGTAAGTAGATAGAAATGCAAAGATTCTTAGTCCACGTCGGTTTGTCTCTACCAGCTTAGCTCACCCTTTTGTGTGTATCTGAATCTCTGGTCTGCTCTGAGAGTTCAGGCATTTATTGGTGTCATAGGCAGATCAATGGTAACAGACTTGTTTACCCTACTAGTTGTACTCTTTTAGTTTAGAAGACACGAACAGACTCCTCCTTAGCTGCATCCCTTTTGCTGAATGTACAAAACTTGCCCATTTTCCTGCTTTATGTGTTTTTAGAGCTTGAACTTTGACATCTGTCATGAAAATGTGATGTTTTCATTTGTTTAAAAATATTAATTTGTCTTTTTATGCTTTAGAAAGAGAGAGGAGAAAAAGAAGAGAGAAGTTTTGAATAATCCTGTTAACATGAAGAAAAATAAAGGAATTGGTTGGTGTCTTTCTACTTCCTTACAGACTCAGAGCACATAATACACTGAACCAAGGAGAGGATCATAGGTTAATCTTAGTATCCTTTAGGATAAGGTTCTGAGTTCTGTTTCCTGACCCTTTCACAGAAAAACAGAATCAATTCAGCTTACCGTAATCCTGATGTGTTGCCGCTACCAGAAACACCACCAGGCCTCCTGCATGGATCACTCAGCCTACACCACTGAGGGGACAAAGATCACCACACACTCAGCATGGATGATACTTTATTCCAATCCCTTGTTTACACCATGTGCTTTTATCTCCTAACACCAGCACCTCCTCTCCCTCCACCCCATGCCCACCTCTTCTGTACCCTCCACCTCTCACATTACAACCCAAGATCTTCCGGACGCCTACTACACTGATGTAATAGAACAAGGTTCATTGTTGGACTCTCAGCAGGAAGTAATTTCTTTTATTTTCAAATTCAGTGTTATTTTACTCTTCTTGCTTTTATGATGTGCTATTTTGTTGTCGCTTTGTTATAGATGGTGAATAAATGCTGCTGAGAAATTTTGCGGCTACAGACGACCTATGGGAAGCCCAGTCCAGCAAGGATAACAGGATGGCCAGAACAGCAGAGGACTTGCCCTGGGTGCAAGAGGAAGAGGTTAAAGACTTGTTGGCCAAGCTTAAGGCTCATAAGTCAATGGGTCCTGATGAGATGCATCCTAGAGTGCTGAGGGAGCTGGCTGATGTGATTGCTAAGCCTCTCTCCGAAATTTTTGAAAAATCATGGAGGACAGGCGATGTGCCTGAGGGCTGGAGAAAGGCCAATGTCACGCCAGTCTTCAAAGAGGGCAGGAAGGACGACCTGGAAAACTACAGGCTGATCAACCTCACCTCCATCCCTGTAAAGGTGATGGAACAACTCATCCTGAATGCTGTCACTAAACACATGAAGGAAAAGATGGTTATCAGGGGGGGTCAACATGGATTCATCAAGGGGAAATCTTGTTTGACTAACCTTCTATGAGGGCATAACTGGTTGGCTAGATGAGGGGAGAGCAGAGGATGTCACCTACCTTGACTTCAGACACTGTGTCCTATAACATCCTCATCAGCAAGCTCAGGCAGTGTGGCTTGGATGAGTGGACGGTGAGGTGGATCGAGAGCTGGCTGAATGACAGAGCCCAGAGGGTGGTGATCAATGGCACGGAGTCGAGTTGGAGGCCTGTGGCCAGTGGAGTTCCACAGGGATCGTTTCTGGGGCCAGTCTTGTTCAACATCTTCATCAACCACCTGGATGAGGGGACAGAGTGTACCCTCAGCAAGTTCGCTGATGACACCAAACTGGGAAGACTGACTGATTCCCCAGAAGGCTGTGCTGCCATTCAGCGGGATCTCTACCAGCTTGAGAGCTGAGAAGAGAAGAACCTCATGAGATTCAACAAGGACAAGTGCAGAGTCCTGCATGTGGCGAGGAACAACCCCATGCACCAGTGCAGGCTGGGGGTTGAACTGCTGAAGAGCAGCTCTGCAGAGAGAGACCTGGGAGTCCTGATTGATAATAAGCTAACCATGAGCCAGCAAAGTGCCCTCGTGGCCAAGAAGGCCAATGGCATCCTGGGATGCATCAAGAAGAGTGTTGCCAGCAGGTCAAGGGAGGTTCTTCTCCCCCTCTACTCTGCCCTGGTGAGGCCTCATCTAGAGTATTGTGTCCAGTTCTGGGCTCCTCAGCTCAAGAGGGACAGAGAACTTCTGGAGAGAGTCCGGCACAGGGCCACCAAGATGATCAGGGGTATGGAACATCTTTCATATGAGGAAAGGCTGCAGGAACTGTGGCTGTTTAGTCTGGCAGAGTCTGAGGGGTGATCTTATTAACATTTACAAATATCTAAAGGGTGGATGTCAGGAAGTTGGGACATCCCTTTTTTCTATTGTAGCTAGCAATAGGACAAGGGGCAATGAGATGAAGCTGGAAAAGAAAAAGTTCCACTTAAACATAACAAAAAACTATTTCACTGTGAGGATGACGGAGCAGTGGAACTGACTGCCCAGGGGATTTGCGTAGGCTCCTTCCTTGGAGGTCTTCAAGACCCGCCTGGACATGTTCCTATGTAGTGGTTTTCTTTGGACAGGACCAGGACGGTTAGTTGAACCTCTGCTGTTAACCAGCCAAGTGGCTTCTGCTAAATTTTTATCCCACTGCTTCCCTGCCCCATTGCCCAGTGCTCTCAACATGGTCTTTAGTAATCCGTTATATCTCTCAATCTTTCCAGAGGCTTGTGGGTGATAGGGGATGTGGTATATCCACTCAATGCCATGTTTCTTTGCCCAGGAGTTTATGAGATTGTTTCGAAAATGAGTCCCATTATCTGATTCAATTCTTTCTGGAGTGTCGTGTCGCCACAAAACTTGCCTTTCAAGACCCAAGACAGTATTTTGGGCAGTGGCATGGTTTACAGGGTATGTTTCTAACCAACTGGTAGTTGCTTCCACCATGGTGAGTATATAACGCTTGCCTTGATGTGTTCGTGGTAGTGGTCCAACATAGTCAATTTGCCAGGCCTCACCATATTGAAAACCCAGCCATCGGCCTCTGTTCCAGGGAGACTTGATTCATGTGGCTCACTTGATAGCAGCACGTTTCACATTCGTGGGTGACCTGTGTAATGGCTTCCATGGTCAAGTCCACCCCTCGATCACGAGCCCATCTATATGTTGGATTTCTCCCCAGATGTCCTGATGTTTCATGGACTCATCAATCTATAAATAACTCACCTTTATGCTCCCAGTCTAGGCCTACCTGAGCTACTTCAATTTTGGCAGCTTTGTCTACCTGTTGGTTGTTCCATTGTTCTTCATTGGCACGGCTTTGGGGCACGTGAGCATCTACATGACGTACTTTCAGAGTCATGTTTTCCACCCGAGTGGCAATGTCTTGCCATAATGCAGCAGCCCAGATGGGTTTACCCTTGCGCTGCCAGTTGGTCTTCTTCCATTGCTGTAGCCATCCCCATAGGGCATTAGCCATCATCCGGGAGTCAGTATAAAGATAGAGTACTGGCCACTTCTCTCATTCTGCAATCTTTAGAACTTTTCACTTCAGAAAACTGACTTGTCTCACCTTCTTCAGTGGCCTCAACAACTCGTCGTGTGGGACTCCACACAGCAGCTTGGACATGTTCCTATGCAACCTGATCTAGGTGAACCTGCTTCTGCAGGGGGGTTGGACTACGTGACCTCCAAAGGTCCCTTCCAGCCCCTACCATTCTATGATTCTGCAGTGGATCTGGGATGGTAGTGATTTTCCACAGCAGCTCTTGCAGTGCTGTGCTTACTGTTGATATCAATATTATGACTACTGCTCGCACAGCATCAGGACTGTCCCTCCAGCATTCCTTCCCCCACCTTCACCAATAGCTGTGGGTGGGCATGATCTTGGGAGAGATCATGGCCAGGACAGCTGACCCAGGCTGACCAAGGAGATATTCCATACCATATGACGTCAGCTCAGTAATATAAACTGGGGGAGAGGAGCAGGAAGGGGAGGCGAGATTCATTTCTGGCCTTCCAAAAGCAACCGCTACGCGTACCGCAGCCCTGCTTCTCGGGAGGTGGCCGGACATCGCTGCTCATGGGAAGTAGAGAGCAACAGCTTTATCTGCTTTTGCTTTGCTTCCCGTGTGCGCGGCTTTGCTGCTTCTTTATTAAACTGCTTTTATCTCAACCCACGAGACTCCCATCTTATTTTCTCCCCTTCCCTGGCTTGCTGAGGAGGTGGGGGATAAAGCGGTGTGGTGGGCACCTGGCATCCAGCCAGGCTCAAACTACCACACCAAGTCTCCACAAAATTCTTGACAGTTGAAAGCTGCCTCACAGTCACAATCCCTGGTCCTCATGGAGGACTTCAACATCCCTGATATTTGCTGGGAAAGCCACACAGCCAAGCACATGCAGTCCAGGAGGTTCCTACAGATTGTTGACGACAACTTCCTGTCGCAGGTGATTGAGTAACCAACAAGGAGAGGTATGCTACTGGATCTGGTGCTGACAATTAAGGAAAGTCTGGTTGGGGATGTGAAGGTTGGAGGCAACCTTGGCTGCAGCAATCATGAGATGATAGAGTTTGAGATCCTGTGTGGACGAGGCAGGACACAAAGCAGGACCGTGATCCTGGATTTCAGGCAAGCCGACTTTGGCCTGACCTGCTTGGATGGATCTCATATGCCCAAGAGAGCTGGTCAGTCTTCAAGCACCACTTCCTTTAAGCCCAGGATCAGTGTGTCCCAACATGCAAGAAAGCAGGAAAAGGAGGCAGGAGGCTTCCATGGATGAGCAAGAGTCTTCTGGGACAACTCAGGCAGAAAGCAGCCATCTATGAGAGGTAGAAACAGGGACTGACTTCTTGGGAAGAGTATAGGAACTTTGCCAGAGCTTGCAGAGGTGCAACCAGGAAGGCTAGAGCTCTTCCAGAATTAAATTTAGCCAGGGAAGTTAAGGACAGTAATAAGGCGTTTTTCAAGTATATCAACAGCGAAAAAAAGATGAGGGGGAATGTGGGCCCGCTACTAAACACAGAGGGTGCCCTGGTAACGGAGGATGCAGAGAAGGCCAAGCTACCGAATGCCTTTGCTTCAGTCTTTATGGACAAGGCTGGTCCTCGGGAAGCGCAGTCCAGCAAGGATAACAGGATGGCCAGGACAGCAGAGCACTTGCCCTGGGTGCAAGAGGAAGAGGTTAAAGACTTGTTGGCCAAGCTTAAGGCTCATAAGTCAATGGGTCCTGATGAGATGCATCCTAGAGTGCTGAGGGAGCTGGCTGATGTGATTGCTAAGCCTCTCTTCATAATTTTTGAAAAATCATGGAGGACAGGCGATGTGCCTGAGGGCTGGAGAAAGGCCCATGTCACTCCAGTCTTCAAAAAGGGCAGAAAGGATGACCCGGGAAACTACAGCCAGGTCAACCTCACCTCCATCCCTGGAAAGGTGATGGAACAACTCATCCTGAATGTCATCACCAAACATATGAAAGAAAAGGTGGTTATCAGAGGGCGTCAACATGGATTCACCGAGGGGAAATCCTGTTTGACCAACCTGATATCTTTCGATGAGCGCATAACCTGATGGCTAGATGAGGGGAGAGCAGAAGATGTCATCTACCTTGAATTCAGCAAGACTTTGGACACTGTCTCCCATAACATCTTCATCAGAAAGCTCAGGCAGTGTGGGTGGACTCAGTCTTGGATGAGTGGACGGTGAGGTGGATAGAGAGCTGGCTGAATGACAGAGCCCAGAGGATGGTGATCAATGGCACAGAATCGAGTTGGAGGCCTGTGGCCAGTGGAGTTCCAAAGGGACCGGTTCTGGGGCCAGTCTTGTTCAACATCTTCATCAACCACCTGGATGAGGGGACAGAGTGTACCCTCAGCAAGTTGGCTGATGACTCCAAACTGGGAGGACTGGCTGATTCCCCAGAAGGCTGTGCTGCCATTCAGCGGGATCTTGACCGGCTTGAGAGTTGGGCAGAGAGGAAGCTCATGAGGTTCAACAAGGACAAGTGCAGAGTCCTGCAGCTGGGAAGGAACAATCCCATGCACCAGTACAGGCTGGGGGTCAAACTGCTGAAGAGCAGCTCTGCAGAGAGAGACCTGGGAGTCCTGATTGATAATAAACTAAATATGAGCCAACAATGTGCCCTCGTGGCCAAGAAGGCCAATGGCATCCTGGGATGCATCAAGAAGAGTGTTGCCAGCAGGTCAAGGGAGGTTCTTCTCCCTCTCTACTCTGCCCTGGTGAGGCCTCATCTGGAGTACTGTGTGCAGTTTAACCCTAGCTGAACAATAACCAAATCACCCAGTTACTCACTCCTCCCCAACTCAGCAGGATGGGGAGGAGAATCAAGAGAGAGTTCTAGAACTTTGTGGGTTGAAATAAGGACAATTAAATAGAACACCACAAAGAGTAGGCAGTTACAATGATGGCCAAAGGACACAGAAAAACGAGCAATGTCCAATATCTGGAGTACTGTGTCCAGTTCTGGGCTCCTCAGCTCAAGAGGGACAGGGAAGTGCTGGAGAGAGTCCAGCACAGGGCCACCAAGATGATCAGGGGACTGGAACATCTTCCATATGAGGAAAGGCTGCGGGAACTGGGGCTGTTTAGTCTGGAGAAGAGGAGATTGAGGGGATATCTTATTAACATTTACAAATATCTAAAGGGTGAGTGTCAGGAGGTTGGGACGTCCCTTTTTTCTATTGTAGCTAGCAACAGGACAAGGGGTAGTGGGATGAAGCTGGAACACAAAAAGTTCCACTTAAACATAAGAAAACACTATTTCACTGTGAGGGTGATGGAGCAGTGGCCCAGGCTGCCCAGAGGGGTTGTGGAGTCTCCTTCCTTGGAGGTCTTCAAGACCCGCCTGGACATGTTCCTATGCAACCTGATCTAGGTGAACCTGCTTCTGCAGGGGGGTTGGACTAGATGATCTCTAAAGGTCCCTTCCAACCCCTACCATTCTATGATTCTATGGTATAGAGGAAGCCAGCGCATATATCCATCCCCTAGTACAGCCAGCCCCAGGGACGGTGTGTTGCTGGCCAAGTAGTCTCCACAAGAGCCATGCACAGCCTGGCATGAAACTACTATCAGATCAGGAGGCAATGGTATTGCTTCTCCTGGGAAAACGAGAACTTTTCCTGCTGGAAGTGATGGAGAGAGTCCAGCACAGGGCCACCAAGATGATCAGGGGACTGGAACGTCTTCCTTATGAGGAAAGGCTGTGGGAACTGGGGCTGTTTAGTCTAGAGAAGAGGAGCCCAATATGTAGCCCAATACTCTCCCACAGTACAGGAGCAGTTCCGATCTACAGAGGTGCTAGGTCTTCGTGCTGCAGCCCACTGTGTATTCTGGACTTCTGTCACCGTGAATACCTTTGTAATGAGTATGACCTTGCAAGTAAACCTTTGCTGCAGAACTCATGAGCCATTGTATTCTATTTTTAACCTATTGTCAGATATTCTTATCACCAAATTATGTCAGGTGGCAACTGCTTTCTACCTTGGGCAGATTAGATTTTTCATACTCTTTATGCAACAGAGCAACAGACTTATTTTTGTTAATCTTTAAAAATGGGAGCAGAACAAATTCACACGTAAGTTTTTTTCATGGAATTTGATAAAGTTATGGGAGTAATGGACAATTTGGGGTATGGGGTTGGAGAGTGGTGTCAGACAATCCTGCAAAATGCCCATATGACCCAAAGGAAGCTGCTTGGAAGGGAAAAGAAACGAGCAGAGCTGATACAGCAAATGTTTCTCTGGGATTTTGTAATGTAAGCAATGTGCATATGTACAGCTGTGTAGATCTTTTTCTTTATTAAATTAAGAAACTTCACGTTCTTTGTATCTTTAGGGAGTGGGAGGGACCGGGCCAAACTTCCCTGTCAAAAGCAAGAGTTGACAGGACCCCGCAGGTTGTTGCTGGCAGTAGCGGCCCTTCTGCCTGTGTATCAGAGCGCCGGCCCACCAGATCCGTCCCCGGTGCTGCCAGGTCGAAAGATGTCTCCCACCGAGTCCCCATGCAGCCGTGGCCCCGGTCCTCGCCCTTTAAACAGCGGTGCGTGACGTGTGCGTAAGTCCATTCATAATTCCAGGCATCTCGCTGCCCGTTTTGAACAGGGCGTGGCCCGGGTGGGAACGTCACACCAACTGGGCAAGACCATCTCCGGGAAGAGGATGATTTCTTTCTCCGTCCGACCTTTTCTGTCGTTCCCTCTCAGCTCATACCGTGCTGCGGTTCTCCCTCTTCCTGCTGCAAGTTGAGTCGGAGCCAGTCAGCGCCACGTTCCCCCTCCTTACCATCCAGGACTTCCCCCTCCCCGGCGGGGACATGGCACCTCCCTCTCCCCGCCTCCTCAGAGCGGGGCCGGCGTGGGTTTGGCCGGCCGTAGCGGCTCCTCCTCAGCGGTGGAGCGAACCACCGCGGGGGTGAGGGGGCAGGGGGAGGCGGAGATGGCGAGGGAGAAGCTAAGGGGCCCAACTGGACCAATGGGCAGGGGCTGATGGGGCGGGCGGTACCACTGGGAGGGGGGCCGTGTGTCGGGCCGGGCGGAACCATGCGGAGGCGCTGGTAGGGGGGGAGCCCGGAGGAGGGGGTTCGATCCGGCTTCTGGTGCCGCTGCTGGGGTCCGGGTCCGCCATGGCCTCAAACTGCGCGGGGAGCTCGTCGGCGGTGGGCGTCGGGGCGGCGCTAGGGTCGACTCTTAGCGCTAGCAAGACCAAGACCAAGAAGAAACACTTCGTGTGCCAGAAGGTGAAGCTGTTCCGGGCCTCGGAGCCGCTGCTCAGCGTCCTCATGTGGGGGGCCAACCACACGGTGAGCGCGGCCCGTAGCGGGCCCTCCTCCCCCCGCCCCTGGGCCCTCCCCAGTCCCTCGGGACGGAGCCCTCAGGCCAGGCCTTTTCCCTCAGAGCGCCCGCGCCCCCCGGATCGGGCCTCTCCCTCAGGCAGGGCCTTTTCCCGCCCTGCTCAGAGCAAGGCCTTCACTCCCCTCATCGGGCTTTGTCTCCCACGCCTGCTTTCCCCTTAAATCGGAGCCTTCTCTCCTGGCATCCGATCCCTAATCCTGGTCCTTGTCTGGATTCCCACTCCCAAGGCACCCCGGTGTCCGGACCTGCTGGATGCCCGTCTTGCGAGGAGGCTCTCCGGGGCATCTCCTTCCCACCTCTCTCCCTGTCCCTGCTGGTGCCTTTCTCCTGGGTTTGGAGCTCCTTTCCCAGAGAATCACCATCTCCGAGCGGTTTGGATTCTCCCTTGCTAGGTCTGGATGTCCCTCTCGGGCATCACCATCCTCATGCCAGGACTGGCATTAGGCTTCTCTGCAGCTAGATATTTTTCTTTGCCAGAGAATGCCAGCCCCCTCACACCCACCTGTCTGCCTGTGTCCTCTTCCCCAACACTCTTTTTTTCCCAGAACCAGGGAGGGGTAACGATGCCATTTTGGTTTGCATCCCTTTGTGTAGGGTGCTGTTACTCTGGCACACCCCTCTGTGGTTTTCAAGGCCCTGCAGACATTTGTTTAGCACCCACAGTGCTGTCCCCTCATTCAGGGCAGTCCTGACAGCCCAGAGGTCCCACACGCACAATGACAATCCTGTTCCTCAGTTGGCTTGTATGAGGACGGTTAACGTGTATCTCTCATCCCAGTCCCAAAATACAAAAGGGCCTTTTGGCCCCATCTGTCCCACCCTGTCTCCCTCTGACTTTTCGCTTCAGCTACCAGAACTCAGGCCACATCCTGGGCTCTCTGTCTCGGTTTCTCTGGATAGTGGTTGGTACAATTCTTAAGAGGGAGCTGAGAGAAAGACCTTTATAAATGTCTATGATGGCTCAGCTCTTTATCTCCTACAGAGGTTCCTAACACCATCTTTATGTTTTTTCACTGGAAAATTCTCTTGTCTGTGATGGCAGGCACAAATCTTGTGCTGGAAAGGAGGATTGATTTACTACTGCTCTCTGGGATGTGGGCAATGAATGCTATTCTAGGAGAATGTTCAAGTGGTCAAAGGATTCAGAAACCTCATCCCTTCCCAAATTAATATGTTTTTTAGGGCTTACAGACACCTATTTCTCCAGTGGATTAGTAGGTGTTTCGTAGAGAGTGAAAAGGATTTAGGCTTAATCTTTGCAGAAACAAATAAAACATACACAAAAAAGTTAGAATTGCATTTCTGGTTTGCCTGACAACAGAGTGAAAGCTTCCAAATGTAGTTCAAGACAGCGCTGTCTGAGTGAAAGGATGATCCAAGTGCTGCTCAGAGCCTTGCCCAGGAAGCAGGATAATTAATTTAATTAGACTTTGATTAGTGATGCTATTAGAAGCCCTGAAGAAATGGAAATCTGTGGGATTCTTCTGCATTTCATTTGTGGCCTCTTAGGGGCAGTTGTTGCTTGGTGGCAATTAGCCTTTTCTTTTCCTTTTTGGTGGCTACCTGGGTTTGAGGAATATGGCAAGTTTTTTAGGCACTGGATCAGAACAATATGACTTTTCGGAGCACTTGGCTGTGAAATATTTAGGCAAAGGGAGGAAGGCAAGCTGACAGTTCTGTATGATCGCTAAGCTAGTAATGAGATTATATGGAATGCACCTTATGAAGAAATTGCTGCCAGAAAGGACAACAGTATCCTGAGGGGCTAGGAACGAGGTTAAAAATTGTTCAGCAGTGACCTCCTCACCTTTGGACAGGCATCCAGGATTTCCCAACAAATCTTTACCAGTTCATTTTCCTCCACCTCTCTGCCACAGATCTCAGCGTGTGTTTGGGTGAGGCTCATGAGTGCCTGGGAGGGCTGGTGCTGGTGTGGCAGTGCTGCAGAGCAGGCTGCCAGCTGAGATGGCTTTGCTCAGCACACCAGCAGCTGCTCATCCTAGTCTGTGTTTGGGAAGTGATGGTGCTCTGGTTATGTGGGAAGTGGGATGGCTTATGTGCATCCAGCAGATGGGTCTGAACAGTTTAGAAATATTTTCAGGAGTATCTTTGGACTTTGTTAGAAACCTTTTGGGGAGGATGTTTAATGTTTGGCTTCTGAAGCACAGTTTTACCCAGAGGGATGAATCCCATATCTGTGGAGCCCTGCCTTGGGATCCTTGCAGTGGGAGAGGGAGAAAACTGCTATCAGCATAACCAGAAAGCTGTGCCAGGAAGATCCTGTCAAAAAATACTTGCAGTTGAGATTATTTTTTTTTGTGGACAGATCAACCAACCAACCATTTTATGCAATCCATCATTTCTTTTGACTGGAGAAATTCCCTTGGGTCCATTAACCGAGTCTGGCAACAGTTCGGCCCTGCCTTGTGTTTAAAGAAGCTTGTTAGCAGCTGATATGAATGCAGACAGTGATGGGTCTGGAGAGGATCAGGAGCAACGATGTTAGCACACCAGGAACAGGAAACTGGTTTCTGGAACACCAGTTCTGAGTATTTCTGTTTGAATAACAAGCTGGGTCTTGGCTGTCTTGGTGGTCCCCAGCCAGCATTTAAAGTGAATTAATCAGGATTGGGATGGGTCTGTGGCTGGTGTAAGCAGGGCCAAACGTGGATGATATTAGTCCAATAGCTACATTTCAAACTAGAAAACCATGGAAGGAAGGGGAGAACTCATAGAGATAGGAGAAAAACTTGGAATTACTTGATTTCTGAGCTTTCTGTAAGGCAGTGTGAAATTCAGCAAACGTAGGGACGGTTCCTGGGGAAGCTTTGCTTGCAACAGCTGTTGTCGTGGCATTGGAAGAGGGGATGCAGCTTCTCACTGTTGGTTACCTGCATGTTGCTCCGTGCACGTTCTCCATGGAGTTCCCCATGGCATGGGAGGGAAAGTTGTGATGGTTCTGGAAGGGAGAAGCCATCTTGCACCGAAGAGCAAAGATGAACAAGGCAGTGTTGTGTGATGCTCTGGAAACCATAGAAACAGCTGTAAGGTGCTGATTATAGAAGGCACGGGAAGCCCAGTGAATTTAGAGGATGTTATAGAGAGGTGACATTTGAGTTCATAGGAGCCGTGATGATGCTTCTCTAGGTGAGAGTTCATCGCCTGGAAATGATCCCCGGGGCTCTGTGGATGTTGGCAGGGGATAGACATAAACAAATCCTATTTTGTGTGGAAAAGGGTAGATCTGCTGGCTGTGTGTATCTTGCCCGAGGCAACCTCCTGCACTCCAGAGCCTCTGACTACTGGCTGAAACACCAACCCATCTCCTAGGACCTTTAGGAGTGGTGCCAGCCAGTACAAAAAAACAGCTCTTTAGTATTCAAGAGAAATAGCAACGTTGGGATTTGCAGCACACTTCTCCCATCTCTGCAGTGTTGTTTTTGGTGTTGCCATGTTAATTCTAGCCAGAGCAGCATCTGCCACATATCAAACATTGAAGTCCTATAAATTGGTACTGGCATCAGGTAAACAGCCCGTGTTTGTCCTTTCCAACACTTGTTGTGTGCTATGGCTCTAATTTACCTCGGGAGAGTGCAGCATATGGTGATGATGATGATCACCCGTGTCAATGATTGAGGCCAGTGTCTCTGAACCTTCTGATCCTGGAACTTCCTGTTAAAATAGAGATTCCCGGAGCCCTTTTCCTTCTTGGGACATGGAGAGAAGGTTTTTCTGGGTAGCTCAGCCAGGAAAATGAGACTCAGTTGCCTGCTCTGTTGCTGACTTGTGTCTGTGGGCAGGTTGTTGAACCTTTCCATTCCTCAGCTCTCGTTTGAACCCAGGGAAGCTGTAGCTCTCCCTACCTGCAAGTGGGCTGGGATGAGGAAAGATGCTTTGCAGCAGCCCCGAGGCCATGCTGACACAGTGGGTGACAGGTTGCCCTGTGCAAGCAGAGTAGCCCTGACTCATTCATCTGCCTGTGATGCAGCATTGTGCTGGAATCCTTTCCCACAGACTTCAAGGAAAGGCACTTCCTTGTTTGGGAAGAGGTGGGTTCACTGTCACTGGGGAATGCCTTTTTTTCTCCTCTTAAAGCATATGGGTCTTCCCAGAGCACTGCTAGAAATTATTGACTACAAGATTCATGCTTCCATAGCATCGTAGGGGGTATGTTAGCTTGGATACTGATTAATCATGCTCTAATTCATGGAAAACAGCTTTTTTTTTTTCCCCCTCAAACCATAGCCCAATTGCTGTACTGTGTTAAGCAGCAGCAGATTTTGCTGCAGACGTGGGTTTGTCTCCCTGCTGGTTAAAGTGAATTTGCTATGTGTCTTTTGCCTACTTCCCCAGAGCATTATAAAGTGTAAATAATGCTCGCAAAGTACTTTGACAGGCCTGATTGAAAGACTTTGAGAGGAACAAAGTCTTTTTATTTTCCTGAGCAAGTTCCTGTCGTAAAGAGCCCTAGAGAGTAGGCTCACACTCCATCATCTTGATTTTGTTAGTAAACAAATTGCATTTTCCCATCAATTTACTAATGGTAATTGCCACTTAGAGGCTACAGTCAGGTTTTGAAACAAAATTAGGCCTGGCCCGTTCGTTCTAACAGCTGTCCCCGAATGATGCAGAATATTGATGTGTCTTTCATTGAAAGAGGAATTGGCTTTGGTGAGGAAGCCAAATTATCAACTACAGATAAACCCAGACTGGTGTTGGTCAAGAATTTGAGTGACAAAGAAATAAAAGATGAACAGAGGGGAGGTGGTGCTTTCACAGCTCTATAAGGCCAGGGTTGGCTGTAGACTTCTCAGCAAAAATGAGTTGTGCTGACTGAGGCTGAAGGGCCATTCCTGCAGGGGGAAGGGGAGAGCTGCTGCCTGGGGAGCTGGAGAAACAGCAGAGCTGAGCTAACTGGGCAAATGGAGGAGGGGGGGGGGGGCAGTTGAAGCTTTGGAGAGATGAGGATCTCCCCTCCCTCACCTTCTGCTGTTGCCCCAAGCCCAGGTCCCTCCTTCAGTGGCATCTGGCTGCCTTTCCCTCCGTGGCTCTGGCTGGGATTGCACTGAGTGGTCTGCTGCCTTACCTGTCTTCACTGGGATGACCTGCCTTGCTTGGAAAATTGCTCCTTTGTTTTCAGAACATGGTGAAACCAGCAGAGAAATGTGAAGCATCTCTTTCTTAGTGCCCCTGCTGTTGCTTTGTGAAGATGATGATTGGTTTGTCTAAAATGTATCTTGGTTTTAAATCCTCTGAGCTTTGCTGAGAGCCTCCACGCCTGGTGCGTGTCTGAGCCTTTTGTCAGGCTGATGGACATGTGCTCTTCACACTGTCTCTGACCTGGGGAGGAGCAGGACCAGTGTCTCTAAATTAGCTGTTCTTAACTTTTTCTACTTTGAGGAGCTTGTAAAGCCATTGTAGTGGAGATTTGGAAATACCCCCAGTGCAGAGCACTGTGCAGCAGGGACCTGCTCTCCCCAGCTGCTCTGCTTCTCAAAATAGCCCGTGACTCCTCCAGTGAGGGACTGAGGTATATGACTGTGGTGCTGTCTGCTATTGCACCTCTGCTTTCCACTGCTGCCTCTTCCAGAACAACTCGCCAAGCCCAAGATCTTGCTGTCCATCTTGTGGCCAGCGCCAGCCCCAGAGATCTCCAGGTACAGGCAAACTTACTCCAGCTGGGTGACATCTCTTTGTGGGAGACAGACAGGTCAGACCCATGAGAGTGGGCTCCCCAGGAGCCAGCGATTGCTGGGTACCTCATTGCTCTGCACCTTGCTGTGACCTTGCATTCTGTATCATAAATACAGACACACACACTCTCTGCTATATATAATCTCCTGCTACACGTCTCTTCCTGGGGAGATGGTGAGAGAGCAAGCATGTGCCAGGCATTAGTCATGTTGCTCTCAGAGGCTGCTCAGATTCCACCATGATAAGCACAGGAGAGGATCCCTACAGAGTGGTGCTGTCTGCTGCTCTTGTTTGGGCAAGGTCTTCTAGGGTTTCACTTGGCACCATGCTGCAGGACCTGGCCTAATAACCCTTAGGAAAGGGGAACTGGATGCTGAGGATTGTACTGTGAAAAGGGAGGGGTTGGGATATCCCTTTTCCAAGCCAGTGTGGAGGCTTTTCATTCTCCTTTTTGGCATCCTGAGGAGAGTGTCAAGCGTGGGAATTGCTGTGGGAACATTCGGTGCATGTCCCTCTTGCTTAAGAACTAAACAAATAAAGAAAAAAATCCAAACAAAAACTGGAACAAGCCCACAACAAAACAACCCTAACCAAACCCATATTTGCTTTCGAACTGGTGTCAGGAGCACAGGCTTGGTGGCCATCTGACCAAGAGCTGTCTTGTGCACCAGAGGGCAGACTGTCAGTGCTGAGACTAGAAATGACTGGTTCAGCTCCTCGGTGGTGATTCTGGTCCCCAGCACAAACTCCTTCCTTCTC
The DNA here is from genome assembly GCF_028858725.1 of Colius striatus. Lineage (NCBI taxonomy): Eukaryota > Metazoa > Chordata > Aves > Coliiformes > Coliidae > Colius > Colius striatus. The sequence goes on from NC_084789.1 coordinate 1,737,194, forward strand.
CTTCTCTCCTCCAGAGCCGGAATCCTGAAGCATCCAGAAAGCTGTGCTGGATACAGCTGGAGGAGGGGAAAGGCTTCTGGGGTAGGGGGGAGGATGTTTTTGGCTGTTGTATCTTGGGAAGAGTGGGGGCATCTTTGAAATGAGACATCGTATCCTGGTGCATCATTTCTGCAGGTCAGGAGAGTTACAACAGATACAACATTTGCTTTGAGGTTTCTGCTTTGACAGAAGTGAGGACACCCAGTGATGTCTTGACATCTCATTTTGCTGACATTTGTGTCTAAATTTCTGGCAGGGAGGAGACAATCTCCAAATTGCCGTTCTCTCTCAGCATCAGCACCCTTCCTCCACCCTGGAACAAGCTGATAATAGCTTGTTTGTGCCTTACCCACCGCTGAGAAGAGGGCTGAGAACAGGCGTGTCTGAGGAGCTATGCTGCCGGGCTTCCCCTCCTGTTAGACAGCAATAATTAGTGGCTGGAGGCAGCGCCTCTTGCTTGATACAGATTTAGCTGTTTTCCCTCACCCATCACCCTGGGGGAGGAAATCACTGCATGATGCTCCCTGATACAGCTCCCTGCAGCAACTGGGAGCTGGACACCAGGATGGGGGAGATCCCTTCCTCACCAGCACTCCTCTTGCCTTTCCTCTCTTCTAACTGTGACTTGAGGAGCCACTTGCTCAGTACAGGATTGAGCCTTTAGCTTAAACCAGAGGGTATGGGCCTCCCTGCTCTATTGTGATTACAAACAAGGGGAGGTATGTGACATTATTTATTCATTCACCTGTGCAGCATCCTCTATACATCCCAGTGCTCCTGGGTGCTGCTATAAAGTGAATAACAGGGCATGCAGGACTTTGAACGGCCACCATGTCTGCATCTCACGGAGCCATGGCCGGTTTCCTTTCTGTTTATCTGCTGTGTGGGATGACTGTCTCTGAAAATAGTCATCTTTTCTCTTTGCAGCCTGTGTGTCTTTCCTCCAGTCTGACATTTGTTAAATCTGGTCTGGTTTCTCCATTGGTAATGATGGAGAAAGGATGTGGAAAATATGTACCTTGTCAAACACACTTGCTCATGTAATTAGACAGCTCAGTGCATATCTCCAGAGCTGAGACCTCTATGGTCCTTGCAGTATTAAACCATGCCACAGGTCCTGCTGCAGAATGGCTCTCTCATGCCTCCTTTTGTCTCTGCCTCCTTGGAGGAGATGTGACAGCAGCTATTTGGATGTTATTGTGTGTCCTGTTGCATGCAAAGAACTGGAGTCTGTTTCCTTAGGCTGATGACTTGGACCCTATTGCCAGTCAGCAGGGAGATGCTGTGTGCTTTCCAGGCATGCTGGAAGGCACTTGACCTGCCTAAAACTGTGTCTGTGTTCGGAACAGACCCCAGGCCTGACTCCCCGCTGCTGCCAGTGTAGTCTTGCTTTTCTCCAGCATTACCTGCTTGGCACAGTAATTATGGGAATGGAGTTGTAATGAAATTGCTTCCTAAATCCAGCCTGTTAATAGCAGTTCAATCAGATGGGACTTCTGTGAAGTCTATGAATGAGTGATGCTGGGGCTATCCTCAGAAAAGGCAACTCAGAAATGTGCTGTTTCTTGACCTACTCTTGAACACTGGCACAGCCTTGTCAGTGCATGAGCTTGTCTGGAGCAGAGGAGCCAGATGGAGTCCAGAGGTGGATTTTTTTTTTTTTTATTACTGATACTCTCACTGCTGGGTGCTGTAGCGTGAGCCTGTTTGTACAATAGTAGCTGAACATTCATTCTTTTGCTTCCCTGTATTCCTGTGGCTGGCACACATGACTAAGGAGCAAAACCAATCTAGTGGAATGACTCATCCCTTTAGAGAAGGTGGGATAAGAGCAACAAAAGACAGTGAGCATAGAAACAGCATCCACAGGAGAGCTGTGCTGTACTGCACTAAAGCTACCCAGAGCCTGTTATGACTGGTAACGTCCAAGACTTTGGTTATCTGTGATTCGTAACAGTGAGATCTAGTTAAGAAATTGTTTGATGCAACGTTTCCTAAATAAAGGCAAAGGTGTTTTATGTCAACCAGAAAATCTACTGTTTCTTAGTGTGTAGGTTTGTCTCAGTTCTGTGCTGTGGAAGGTGAACAGATGAAAGAGCTGAGGCTGGCTCAGGAGTACTTGCCACATGATGGAATGAGGTGCTTCTGTGGCTCATAACCACAGTGTTGTCCAGGTTGTTTCAGCACAGCAAGTTGCCCTGAAAGTCTAATGGGGTATATTGTTTCAAAAACAGCTTCTGGGGTATTTGGCATCCCCATAAGTTCACTGACAGTAACTGAAGAACAGTGGGACCTGGGGTTTGAGTCTCCATTTCCTTTCTCTTTTAGATCAACGAGCTCAGCAATGTTCCCATCCCTGTCATGTTGATGCCAGATGACTTCAAAGCCTACAGTAAGATTAAGGTGGACAATCATCTATTCAACAAGTAAGTAGATGCTTTCTAACTTGTCTCTGTGATTAGAACTCTTTGCTGCAGGGGAAACTGGCATGGTGAAGGCCTTCTGGTTTGTTTCCTGTTGTAATGCCAAGAGGATCTGGCATGCCTGGACACATGCCCCAAGTCTGTACCCTACCCAGACCACCCACCAGGATGTGGCAGGAGTCAATCTGTCACTGAGATGCTGTCTGATGTGGTGAGATTTGTATCCTTTGAGCAATGAGGAGTCTGGTGAGGCCAAGCTTAAGAAGTGGCACTACTACAAAACTAGTTACACATAGATATGCACTGGACTGGGTAGAAGACAAGTAACGTTTTAGAGTGCTAGGGCTGGAGTTTGCTGTACCTCTGGGTTATGCACAAAGCTGATGCAGGACTGGCTCTTGACTCCTGCTGTGTGCTGTTTGAGTGTCCTGTCTTCACCATCAGAACCCAAATCCCCAGACCAAAGAGGAAAGGACAGGAGTTTGCTCCTTACTATCTGCCAGGTTCCTTCTCTGAGACTGTTCACAGAAGAACTATGAAGCTGCATTATACCCCTGGCCCATGGGGCTTGTATGGAGTTACTCCCTTCTCCTTTCCCCAAAAGATCACCTTTTAAAGCCATGATTGTGACTGGTGCTCAGGGCTGTGTTCTCTGCCCTGGCTCCATGTGTGCAGGTCTGCAATGCTCCCTGATTAATGCTTAAGCTTCAGGGATCAGCTTTTGAGAGTGGGAGTGTGATTCAAAAGTTTGTCTTCTCTGGCACCTACAATTTGCAGTATTTGCTCTTCCCTCTTCTCCTACACAGATTTTAGTTTCCTGTACACTAGTGCAAAGGATTCTCATTGAGAATGAACTGACAAAATGTCCAAGTAGGACCATCCTCTCTACTTCTTCCCACTGGGCAGAAAAAGAGCTCTGGTAGGCAGTAGATGCTGGGAATGCTGTCTGTTGTCCACTCTCCTGTGCTATGGGGAGGCCCCATTCCCAGCTGGTGAGATCTGGCAGCAAAGCTCATTCTGTAACGGATGGGACTGGTCTGGTGTCACACTGGAGCTGTTTCACCCCCTCTCCTCTGCACTCTGGGTGAGATGGTTTATCTTGTGTTGACCTTTCTATTGATGCATGAGTGATCTGATCTGAAATCAGAGGGCCTTCCTCTTCCTTTTCCTTCAGCTTTTCATCTTAAATAGTGTTGTGGTTTAGGCCCATACAGGGACAAAAGACCACAATTAGACTTAAGTACCATAGACTTGGAGAACTCCCAAGGACAGGGAGGGCTTAATTGCCGTTTATGGTCCCAGACAAAACAGACCAGGCTACTCAGCTTGGGGAAGAAAACAAAAAATTTAATCCACCATAAACCAAAACATAACAAACAGAAAACAACACAGAGTGGTACAATGATGAAGAGCACAACCAGCCCTTTAAGACCACCTTCTCCCCACCCCTCCCCTCTTCCCGGGCTCAGAGCCCTGATCCCAGTGTCTTTATCTCCTCCCCCGCTGAATGGCTCAGGGGGGCAGGGAGTGGGGGTTTCAGTCAGTCTATTCTGGATGGCTCCCGCTGTTTGCCTCTGCACGGGCTGCTCTGACGGGCGTTCATCCCAAGGGCTGCAGCTCCTCTTTGCCTCCTGTGTGTGTCTCTGTGGCCCACAGGCACTGCACGGCCTGTGCTATGGCCCCTCCTCACAGTCTCCTGACCATCCAGGTGCATTCACCTGGAGCTGCTGGTGCCTCTCAGTCCTGCCATTGCCCTCCATGGGTTGCAGGGGCACAGCTGTGTTCTCTCCACGGGTTGCAGAGAGGTCTCCGTTCTGTCGCTCCTCCTTCCTTCCTCCTTCTCTGACTGAGGGGTCTCTTACACCTCCTCACACGCTTCAAATTCCCATCCTTAAATAGTGCTGGCAGAGGCGCCAGATTGACCCAGCAGGGCCAGAGGTGGGTCTGAACCCCAGAGCTGGGGGAAAGTCTGAGAACTCTTCACTGGGCCTGCACTGCAGCCCTCTTCCCTTGTTACCAAGCAAAAGTGGCTCCTCACAAACCATGGCAAACAGTAACAGTGTGCTGCAGGGGGCAGCTGTGTTACTGAACAGAACAAAGTAACAAAGGAGGAGGAAAGAGAGAAATGATTCTGTCAAATTTGTTCTTGTGACAGGGGAGATTGTTCTATAAGACAGACATGCTCATCCAAAGAGCCTGTTAGTCAAAAGCTGGATCCTACCAGCATTTCTGGGAACAGATGATTTTTGTAGGCATCCAAAGCAGCAAGGTAAACTAATGATGGTAAGTACTTGCAGAATAGGGCCCTCATAGGTAGGTGGGGGCTTGGATATCCTGAGGGTTTAGCAGTAAAGTGGGAGAAGAATTGAGCTTGATTTCACAAGCTGATCATTACACAATGTCATGATTTGACATGACAGCCTTTTCTGGTAAGGGGAAGGGACTGTAAAGATGGCTCCTGTAAGAAGCTGCTCGCAACTCTCCCCAGCTCTGAGCCAGACCCACTTCTGGGGCTGAGCCAATTAGACACCTCCACGATCACGTTTTAAGAAGAAGCTGGAAGAGGAGGTTTCTTCCTCTATCTTCTTCCTTCTTCTGCCCCTTCTTTTTCTTCTGGCTGGTGGTGGTGCAAGGAGTAGGAACAGTGAAACAACCATGCAGACTCCAAGGTCAGTGAGGAAAGAGAGGAGGAGGTGTGCTGGAGCAGAGACTCCCCTGCATTCTATGGAGAGAACTGGTGAAACTGAGATTTATTTTCATTTCTTTAAAGACCCCGCATTGGCGGTAGAGACTCATTTTGATAATGAGCCCATATCAGGGGCAGAGACTCACTTCATTAAAGGCCCCGAGCCAGGGGCAGTGACTATGGCTGGAGGAGGCCGTGTCCCATGGGGGGGGGACAACCACTTCACTGCAGACCCCGAGCCAGGGGCAGTGATTTTTTTCTTTATCACTATGGCCGGAGCAGGCCGTGTCCCGAGGAAGGGACCCAATTTCCACAGCTGTAACTGTGGGGAGGAACCCACAACAAAGCAGCTCATTAAACTTATGCCCAGAAGAGGCCTTGTCCCGAGAGAGGGACCCTGTAACTGCAGAAACTGCAACCGTGGCAAAGAATCCACGCCAGAGATATTCACCAAGGACTGCATCCCGTGTGAGGGACCCTGTATCGGCAGAAGCCGCAGCTGCTGGGAACAACCCACACCAGAGAAGTTTGTTAAGGACTGTGTTCCGGGGGAGGAACCCCATATCGGAGCAGGGGAAGAATGCCAGGAGTCGTCCTCATCTGAGAAGAGAGAAGCGGCAGAGCCCATCTGTGAGAGACTGACCACATCCCCCACTCCCTGCCCCCCTGAGCCGTTGAGGGGGGAGGAGGTAGAGATATCGGGAGCAGTGAGCTGGGCCCGGGAAGAAAGGAGGGATGGGGGAGGGAGATCTTAAAGTGCTGGTTGTCATTTTCTCATCATCCTACTCCCTTTTTGCTTTTATTCCCCTCTGTTTCTTGTAGAATAAACTTTCCTACTTTCCTCTCTAAGTTGAGTACTGGAGTCTGTTTTGCCCAGAACCGTAATTGTCAGCGAGCCATCGCTGCCCTTGTCTCAATCCACAACAACCCTGCTTATCTTTTTATTCCCATTTCGCTGGGGCCTCTGCCATCCTAACGAGGGTGGGGGTGAATGGGGGACACTGAGCAAGAGACTGTTGTGGTGCTACTGTACTAGTTGGGCCAAACCATGACACACAATAATATCTTTTCTGCTTTGCCCTAGGGAGAACTTGCCAAGTCGCTTTAAATTTAAGGAGTATTGTCCACTGGTGTTCCGAAACCTCCGAGAGAGATTTGGGATTGACGATCAAGACTACCAGGTATTGTCTCTTCTCTCCTTGCCCTCCTAACACCTTTCCCTAGGACAGAATAACCAAGCTGACAGAGGAATCATGATATCATGATCCTTGTGTGGTGAGTGTTTAGGGGGTTACAATCATGGTGAGGCCTCACAGGAATTGAGTAGATCTCGCTGTGCCAAGCACTGGGCAATTGCAGCGTGAGAAGATGGTGCTTGCTCCAGCAAGCTTACAGTCTGGGCACAAAATAAGAGGCAGCAGATAGTTGAAGACAGGCAGGAACTGGAGGATAATAATGATCTAGTGCAGAACATCTGCAAGGAAAATGAGTCTGTTGTGTTTCTACAGCTTGAGGTGCTGCTTTAACCAGGTGCGCGTGCCAAGCAGCAGTACTGTTGAATTGAGTTCATCAAGGTGGCTGCTGCTTTGGGATGTGTCTCCTAAGGCCAGAGGCTCAGACTTGCCTTGGAGGGAAGAGACGTTTTCTTGTATTAATACTGCTGGGCTTAAATCTAGTGAAACAGAGATGTCACAACATTTGCTGCTACATCAGAGCCATCCTTCTATACACAACTCTTGGTCTTACAGACACAGGAGAAGTGTAGTAACAGGCTGCTCAGAGATCTCTTAAATGAGGGAAAAGCCAGTGCAGAAAAAGAGGATGGCTTTGATAGCTGCATGACCTTTAGCAGGCCAAGTGTTAGGTAATTAAACCCAATATCTTTGGCACTCTGCTGTGGTTGATAACAACTGGCGATGCACCAGCACGTTCTGGCCAAGGGCTTCAACTAAAATATTCCCTGGAATCCACCAGCCCAGAGACACTTCAGCACTGGTGAAAGCTTCTTGCCCTCTTCCCTTGCTTTACCTGCAAGCTCAGCCATGCTTCCTGCTGACTGTTTTGTGGGGAGAGGAGATGGGAGCAGAGCTGCTCTTGCTAATCCCACCAAACTGCTTTCTTCTGGTTGTGTGTGTGTGCGCCCACAGCCACATACATTTGTATATACGACCTCTCTGACCATGTCAAAATTCTCCCTGATTAGATTATTACCTGATATCACCCTGTTTCAAGGTTAATATAATAAAGAGATCTGATTTCTTGCTCCAGCTACATGGCTTCTTGCACTGAGTGAGGTACTGGATCTACGGGATCCAGTTTCTGGTCTCATGTGGCATGGGGTGAGGAGCAGTTGTGTAGCACCTGCTACACCATGTTCTGCCCCTTGTTTCCGGACCAAGGAGGGAGCGCGCTGGTCCCTCTGTGAGAAAGAGTGACCTCAGAGGATACCAAGAACAGTGTTTGGGGGCTTTTTGCTTCTTTGTGTAACTGCATCTCAGTTGCTTCTCTCCTGGTTGCCAGGGCCCATCCTACTCTGCTGCCTGTTCCCAGGCATGCCAGGCACTCTGAGGGTTTCTGCTCAAAGTAAGACACGTTTTTTCCAGCAGAACTGACAGTTTTCTTTGCTTTTTTTCTGCAACGGGCTGGCCACCCCCAGGAGGAACAGCAAATACCGTCTGTGTGTCATAGCTCCAGTCTGGGTAACTTCCTATCTGTTGATGGAGAAAGAGCTGAGCCCAGCCTTAGGAGGCAGGTGATGTTCCCTGTGCCTACCTGTGCTCAGCACCTTGGAATTACCTGGGAGCCATGTGTTGCACACACAGATCTCTCCTGCTCCTTTTCTTTTCAAGACACAGCAGCTCAGTCCATGCTTTTCTTGAGCACATGCATGTGAGATTATTAGTTTTATTTTTTCCCTCTTACCATCAGGCCTGTTTTCTAGGCAGGAAAAGTTCTCGTTTTCCCAGGAGAAGCAATACCATTGCCTCCTGATCTGACAGTAGATTCATGCCAGGCTGTGCATGGCTCTTGTGGAGACTACTTGGCCAGCAACACACCGTCCCTGGGGCTGGCTGTACTAGGGGATGGATTTATGCGCTGGCTTCCTCTATACCATAGAATCATAGAATGGTAGGGGTTGGAAGGGACCTTTAGAGGTCATCTAGTCCAACTCCCCTGCAGAAGCAGGTTCACCTAGATCAGGTCGCATAGGAACATGTCCAGGCGGGTCTTGAAGACCTCCAAGGAAGGAGACTCCACAACCCCTCTGGGCAGCCTGGGCCACTGCTCCGTCACCCTCACAGTGAAATAGTTTTTTCTTATGTTTAAGTGGAACTTTTTGTGTTCCAGCTTCATCCCATTACCCCTTGTCCTGTTGCTAGCTACAATAGAAAAAAGGGATGTCCCAACCTCCTGACATCCACCCTTTAGATATTTGTAAATGTTAATAAGATCTCCCCTCAATCTCCTCTTCTCCAGACTAAACAGCCCCAGTTCCCGCAGCCTTTCCTCATATGGAAGATGTTCCAGTCCCCTGATCATCTTGGTGGCCCTGTGCTGGACTCTCTCCAGCACTTCCCTGTCCCTCTTGAGCTGAGGAGCCCAGAACTGGACACAGTACTCCAGATGAGGCCTCACCAGGGCAGAGTAGAGAGGGAGAAGAACCTCCCTTGACCTGCTGGCCACACTCTTCTTGATGCATCCCAGAATGCCATTGGCCTTCTTGGCCACAAGGGCACATTGCTGGATCGTGGTTAGTTTATTATCAATCAGGACTCCCAGGTCTCTCTGCAGAGCTGCTCTTCAGCAGTTTGACCCCCAGCCTGTACTGGTGCATGGGGTTGTTCCTTCCCAGATGCAGGACTCTGCACTTGTCCTTGTTGAATCTCATGAGCTTCCTCTCTGCCCAACTCTCAAGCCAGTCAAGATCCCGCTGAATGGCAGCACAGCCTTCTGGGGAATCAGCCAGTCCTCCCAGTTTGGTGTCATCAGCCAACTTGCTGAGGGTACACTCTGTTCCCTCATCCAGGTGGTTGATGAAGATGTTGAACAAGACTGGCCCCAGAACCGGTCCCTGTGGAACTCCACTGGCCACAGGCCTCCAACTCAAGTCTGTGCCATTGATCACCACCCTCTGGGCTCTGTCATTCAGCCAGCTCTCGATCCACCTCACTGTCCACTCATCCAAGCCACACTGCTTGAGCTTTCTGATGAGGATGTTATGGGAGACAGTGTCCAAAGCCTTGCTGAAGTCAAGGTAGATGACATCTTCTGCTCTCCCCTCATCTAGCCATCAGGTTATGCACTCATAGAAGGATATCAGGTTGGTCAAACAGGATTTCCCTTTGGTGAGGACATGTTCACTCCCCCTGATAACCATCTTATCCTTCAGTGTTCTTGCATGCGCTGAAGTCATTAGCTTTTAATTATTTTTTCTTCCAGTTCATCCATTATAGTATACTTTAGAATTCTTTTTCTGAGTTCCTTTTAAGAAATTTTAAGAACCACGGGAGCTTACATAGAAGAACCCACACTCTTTTTGCTTCGCAGTATCTGGTTTTTCATTTACACATTACCTGTTGCTCTGAAGGATTACTTCTCCCATCTTTGGGGTAGAGCAGTTTGGCTCTTTAGAACTGTCCAGTTGGAACAGAAAGCAGAAAACATTCATTGAGCTAAATTCAGGTGGGTGAAATGTGATGGTGTGAGTGGGAATGGAGCCAGAGTACTAAATGTAACACCTGAACTGTGGAAGAGGTGGGAGTGACAGGAAGGGAATGAAATAAACCTGAGGGCTGTGAATTTCGTAATGTCCATATGTGGTCATGGTTTCTTCCCATCTCCTCTAGAAGAAGAGCTCTGTGGTTTTGAGGTGAGAGATGATTAAACCGTGTAGCATGGACTCATTTGTGAATGTCAGCAAGAAGTGAGGTGGTTTTTTTTTTGTCTGGCTTTATTTTTCTGATGATTTCTAAAGCCATTAGCAGGAGGACAGTTTTTTCCCTTGCTTCATTAAAGTTTTAAAAGCTTTAAATGCTTCATTCTGAAAGGAAACCTCTCGACTCCCTTGCAGCATGACACAGTAAATCCGTCTTTCACAGCAGGCTCTGCCTGCGGGTCTGCATCTGCAGGCTCCCTCTGCTGTCTGCTCTTCAGAAAGCTGAGGGAAGGAGAGAACAGTGTCACTAGCAGCTAAAAAAATACATCATGAAATGCATAGTCCAGCTCTGAGATCTACCTTGAGCCGAAGACTGCTGTGCAGGGATCAGTACCACTGTGTTTCAGAGCACAGCCCTCCCCATCTGCTAGCACCAGTAGTGAGGAAATGGCAGTGAGAGCCTATACTGTTGATTAATACGTCTTCTAAACAAACACTGGAGACTGGGCTGGTGGAGTTGGAAAGCAGTTGCTGAGAATTGATGGAGGAAACAAAACTGGTGACTGGTGACCTGCTTAACTTAGTCAGGAAGGTGTGAAGAGCGGTGGCTCTAACGGTGAGTGAGGCTCACAGAAAGTCCCCCTACCTGGGGAAGGACATCAGAAACAAAGAGCTCATGTGATGGCTCAGGGAAGGTGTGTCATGGTTTGACATGACACCCTTTTCTGGTAAGGGGGAAAGGGCTGTAAAATGGCTCCTGTAAGTAGCCTGTAAGAAACTCTCCCCAGCTCTGAGCCAGACCCACTTCTGGGGCTGAGCCAATTAGACACCTCCACGATCACTTTTTAAGAAGAAGCCGGAAGAGGAGGCTTCTTCCTTCTTTTTCTTCCTCTTTCTTCCTTCTTCTGTCCATTCTTCTTCTGGCTGGTGGTGATGCAAGGAGTAGGAACAGTGAGAGAAACAACCATGCAGACTCCAAGATCAGTGACGAAAGAGAGGAGGAGATGTGCTGGAGCAGAGACTCCCCTACATTTTACAGAGAGGACTGGTGAAGCTGAGATTTATTTTCATTTCTTTAAAGACCCCGCATCGGCAGTAGAGACTCATTTTGATAATGACCCTGTATCAGGGGCAGAGACTCATTTTGCTAAAGCTGACCCTGGACCAGGGGCAGCGACTCATTCTGCTAAGAACCCGAGCCAGGGACAGAGATTCACTTTATTAAAGGCCCCAAGCCAGGGGCAGTGACTATGGCTGGAGGAGGCCATGTCCTGTGGGAGGGACCCAATCACTTCACTACAGACCCTGAGCCAGGGGCAGTGATCTTCTTCATTAAAATTATGGCTAGAAGAGGCCATGTCCCGTGTGAGGGACCCAATATTCATAGAAGCTATAACTGTGGGAAGGAACCCACGACTAAGCAGCTCATTAAACTTATGCCCAGAAGAGGCCTTGTCCCAAGGGAGGGACCCTGAAACTGCAGAAACTGCAACCGTGGTGAAGAACCCACGCCAGAGATATTCACCAAGGACTGCGTCCCATGTGAGGGACCCTGTATCGGCAGAAGCTGCAGCTACTGGGAACAACCCACACCAGAGGAGGTCATTAAAGACTGTGTCCTGGGGGAGGAACCCCATATCGGAGCAGGGGAAGAATGCCAGGAGTCGTCCTCATCTGAGAAGACAGAAGCGGCAGAGCCCATCTGTGAGAGACTGACCACATTCCCCCACTCCCTGCCCCCCTGAAGCATTGAGGGGGGAGGAGGTAGAGATATCGGGAGCAGTGAGCTGGGCCCGGGAAGAAAGGAGGGATGGGGGAGGGAGATCTTAAAGTGCTGGTTGTCATTTTCTCATCATCCTACTCCCTTTTTGCTTTTATTCCGTTCTATTTCTTGTAGAATAAACTTTCCTACTTTCCTCTCTCAGTCGAGTACTGGAGTCTGTTTTGCCCAGAACCGTAATTGTCAGCGAGCCCTCCCTGCCCTTGTCTCAATCCACAACAACCCTGCTTATCTTTTTATTCCCATTTCGCTGGGGCCTCTGCCATGCTAACGAGGGTGAAGGTGAATGGGGGCACCAAGTGAGAGACTGTCATCATGCTTTGCTAGCAGGGCCAAACCACGACAAGGTGGTAGATACTTGCTCTGAGGTTTGCATGGGATTTTCCAATTGTGCTGCATGTACAAAAAGAAGCTGCAATGTTTCGTTGCTAAGGGTGGAGTCAAGGATGTAAAGACAGATGCTGCTACCGAGCTATTTATACTTAAAATCTTTTCTGTCCAATTGTAAGAATAGCAGAATCTGAGAGTGGGTTTTGGTTTTGGGATGAGCAGTAAAGAGTTTCCAAACAAACGAGACTTTTGCCAGTTTAGACTGCTTTTTGATGGAAAAGAAGGCAGGCCATTTCATTCATTTTGCTGTGTTTTTCCTTAAACCTTGGAAATATTCCGACTAATCTTAAAAAATATCTTCAAAAATCCATGTCAGGTGTTGGAACAAAAACACATAAACAAATAGAAGGCCCAGATGAAAGCCCCAAACCCTGTATCCAGACTTCTAAACCATTGGGTTAATCTTGGTAGTGCTGAACACCCAAGGATGCTTTTTTATTAATGCTCAGGATTGGATTGTGTTTGCAAGTGTGCTCTGAAGCTTGTCCAGGACACTGTCACGATAACAGAGGCAGAGCACAAAGTCCCTTGGATGCCTTTTGTTCCATAGCCAGGTTGTGGAGCTGGCCCTGGTCACCCATGTCTCATCTGCTTTCCAAGCCTACTCCTCTTTCTTCTCCAGGGAGGTAGCAGCTTCTGCCTCTCCTTCCCACTTCTTTTTTCATTCTTGTTCCCTCAGAACTCGGTGACACGAAGTGCCCCAGTGAACAGTGACAGCCAGGGCCGCTGTGGGGCCCGATTCCTCACCACCTACGACAGGAGGTTTGTCATTAAGGCTGTGTCGAGCGAGGATGTGGCAGAGATGCACAACATCTTAAAGAAGTACCATCAGGTACGGTGAGTCTGGAACCCTGGGAGGGGAGGTGGCAAACACCTTGAGGAGCATCTTGTGATTTGATTCACAGTGTGCAACCTGGAAGAGCTTGCAGATAGCTTTTGCAGAAGAAAACAGTGTTCCTTGGTATCTGAGAGACAATTCTGGCACAGCTGCATGTTTCTTCACAGTGCTGAGTCCCTTCACAGCTCACTCTGTTCCATACATTAATGAATTATGGATCCCTGGTACCTGAGATCTGTAACCATACTCCTAATTCAGTTCTTTGAATTAGACTTTCTAGAGGGGCCAGGGAGGAGACAGTTATGTGCAACAGGGAACTGGGGGGAGCAAAGTGGGACAGCTGGAAATGTTCTACCCTGGTCCACCTTATCTTGCCAGTCCATCTGCTCTTTACTTTCAGATGCACTCACATAAAGTGAAGTTAGCCAGTGCCAACAACAGGCTCGCCCCACTGAGACCGAATGATAGACATGCACACACAGTGAGATGCTCTCTCTCAGCTGAGGGCTGGAAGATGCCCTAACTTGCCTTTCTTGAGACTCTGGGAGCCATTTGCAAGCCTACTTTCCTTTCACATTGGTGTCAGATGGCTGGAAGCTGGAGGCTTTGCTATCACCTTCTTGCTGAGCTTGTGTTGTGTCAGAGGTGGGGTTTGTATGACAGTACTGTCTTTCACTGCCCTTCCCTTCCCCGCTCTCCTCCAGTTCATAGTGGAGTGTCACGGAAACACCCTCCTGCCCCAGTTCCTTGGCATGTACCGGCTCACCGTGGATGGGGTAGAAACCTACATGGTGGTTACCAGGAATGTCTTTAGTCACAGGCTGACTGTGCACCGCAAGTATGACCTGAAGGTGAGGGTTTGGAGGGCAGCCATGGAGCTGAGGGCTCCTTTTCCAGGAGGGTGGGAGTTGGTCTTTGTGACACCGACTTGACAAGATTCTGGGCTTTACTTTTTGTTCAAGGAATTAGCTTTTTGGGGCTCTGGATGGGGCTTCACTTGAGGCTCAAATGTTGTTCCATTCCCCTATCCTGAGTGGCCTGCACTACACTGTGTAGATATCAGTCTGTCTCAGGCATGAAAAAGGGACTGAGCACTGATTTTAAAAAGACTCTCTTCTTCTGCATGGAGGAAATGAATGATGTCTATGAATTCTTGGAGAACATGGCATAGTACAGCAATGCTCTTTTCCTTTATTCTTTCACCAGGGCTCAACAGTATCCAGGGAAGCAAGCGATAAAGAGAAGGTATGAACCATTCCTGGCCAGCCTTTCCTTCCTCCTGGTGATTGGAAGCAGATGAAATCCAACTGACTTCCCTTTTTCAAAGGGGTATTGAGCAGAGGATATTAGATGGGCCCTAAGTGATAACCTGGTTCTGTCCCACCTTTCAGACTGTGCCCAGTAACTGCTCAGGGAGAGATGGTGCAGATCTGGTGCTGCCCTGCCCTACTCTGTTATATTGATGCTGTCAGGAGTGGGGGGAACTTCTTGGGGGACAACCCCACAAGTACCAAATGCCACATTAGTGCAATGGTGTCTTAATGGAAGGATTTCTCCATAGTAGTCCCTCTGTACCAAACTGAGTCAGGTCAGCACTTAGCTTTTGCAACAGATGCTTTTATAAGCTAGCCCAGCTCCTCTCAGGTTCTTGGCATATCTCAGCATGTTTTTAAGTTTGCCTTCTGTTGCCATTAGAGAAACTTATGACTAAGAATCCTACCCCTGCAAAACTTTGGCTATGATGCTGCCATGGAAAAGCCCTGTTGAAATCACAGCAGTAACTTATCGTGCTACATGTTTACACATGGGATTTTTAGGTTTGGGACTGCAGAGTAAGTCTACTCCAGCCTGCCCTAAAATTAGATCTTTGGCACAAGCCAAGGAGCTCCCATTGACACTGAACACTCTGGCATCAAGGCATGGTTTCGTTGTGCACCAATGTCCCCAGCTTCCTGCCTGTTTACTCTGTAGCTTTCTCTGCTTATGCTGTTTCTCTCAGCCCATTCATAATAGATCTATATAAAGCCACCACACGCTCATATGTCATTCTAAGAAGAAAATAATTGAATTCCCAGCTGCACAAAGAGATTGTGTGTTCTTCCATATCCGTGGGAACTCCTCAGGGCCTGCTGCAAGCAGATGCCTCAAAAAGCAGTGGATTTCATTTTTTTCCTCAAGCCTTTAGGGGGAGAAGCATTTTTCTTCCAAGCTCTCACCCCTTCCCCCACAGTCAGAAGCCAATACAATGCATTTTTTTTTCTATTCTGAGAGCTGATTGGACCATCTCTGTCTGGAGCCCAGCTGTCAGGCTTTCAGCCTGCAGCACATCTTCCCAGCAGTGTTTAAAGTTGAGTTTTTCTCTGTGTCTCCCTTCAGTTTCCCCCTTAGGTACAGCTCAGCACATGGATTCCTTGACAAATGTTGTGCTCTGCCTGATGCCATTTTCATACTTAGTGGGGAAGATGAGCCACTTCACCTTATAAACAGGCAAAAGATCCTGGTGCAACCTCACACTCAATCAGAGACTCTGTGCAATCAATATATTGCTAAGGAATCAGTGTACCAGCCCTCTCAGGAAGCAGAGGTTTGGAAAATTTGACACAAACTTTTTTGTTGCAGGCCAAGGACCTACCAACATTCAAGGACAACGACTTCTTGAATGAGGGTCAGAAGCTGCATGTTGGAGAAGAGAGTAAAAAGAACTTCCTAGAAAAGCTGAAGCGGGACGTAGAGGTAGAGTCCTGGGGGACAGCTTTTACTCTCTCCCTCCTCACTGGGTCCTCACTGTGGCCTCTGGCTCAAGGGGTGCAGCAGTGACCAAAGAGCAAGTCATTCCTAGATCAGTCAAGCAAATGCAGTCACAGTTACACTGATGGCAGTGTGCCTGTGAGGGGGGTCACGTGTAGATTCTCTGGAGTCTAGTAAGGGTTTAATTCTCACAGCCTTATCTATTCAGGGAGATGCTGGTATGGTATCATAGAATGGTAGGAGTTGGAAGGGACCTTTAGAGATCTAGTCCAACCCCCCTGCAGAAGGTAGGACTGAAGATTTTGCAAACCACGTGGAAGCAGTTTCTCTTACTCATCTCTTTCTCCTAGTTTTTAGCTCAGCTGAAGATTATGGACTACAGCTTGCTGGTTGGGATCCATGATGTTGACCGAGCAGAACAAGAAGAGGTGGAAGTGGAGGATCGGGCAGAGGATGAGGAGTGTGAGAATGATGGTCTGGGAGGCAACCCTATTTCCTCCTATGGCACACCCCCTGACAGCCCTGGTAACCTCCTGAACTACCCTCGCTTCTTTGGGCCTGGAGAGTTCGATCCTTCTGTTGACGTCTACGCCATGAAAAGCCACGAAAGTGAGTATCTTGGAATATTGCCCTCAGGAAGGTCTGGAGGGCAGAGGAGGTGTCTTGTGGTCTGGCTGGGCTACATGGAGTAGGACAGGGGTTCCTGGAGCACAGGGAGTAGAAGAGAAGGAAGGAGAGCTGGCAGCTCTCGCAAGAGGAGGGTGATGGTAAGTGCCCCTCATCTGCACACCATACTGAGATGCAGAAGACTGACCACCCTGAGGGAGAGCCAAACTGGGGAGGATCCTCCTGCATCCATCCAGGGAAACCTGTGTGTTTGAGTAAGCCCCTGCTCTGACTCTACACCAATGCACACAGCCTGGGGAATAAGCAGGAGGAACTAGAGATGTGAGTGTGGATGTGGGGCTACGACCTCATTGCGGTCACTGAGACATGGTGGGACAGCTGCCATGGCTGGAGAGCTATGGACTGTTTAGGAAAGACAGACTGACAAGGCGTGGAGGTGGAGTTGCTCTCTGTGAGGGAGCAATTAATGTGTACTGAACTGTGCCTGGGTGGGGATGAGGAGCGGGTAGAGTGCTTATGGGTAAAAATTAAGGGACAGAGTAAGGTAAGTGATACTGTTGTAGGAGTTTGCTACAGGCCACCTGATCAGGAGGAGGAAGTGGATGAGGCCTTCTACAAACAGTTGAGAGGTGCCTCACAGTCACAATCCCTGGTCCACATGAGGGACTGACACACAGTCCAGGAGGTTCCTACAGATTGTTGACAACAACTTCCTGTCACAAGTGATTGGGGAACCAATGAGGAGGAATGTGCTGCTGGACCTGGTGCTGACAAATAAAGAGGATGTGGTTAGGGATGTGAAAGTTGGAGGCAACCTTGGCTGCAGTGACCATGAGATGGTAGAGTTCAAGATCCTGTGTGGAAGAGGCAGACCACAAAGCAGGACCGTGACCCTGGATTTCAGGCGAGCCGACTTTGGCCTCTTCAAAGACCTGCTTGGAGGGATCTCATGGGATAAGATCTTAGAAGGTAGAAGTGCCCATGAGAGCTGGTCAATCTTCAAGCACCACTTCCTTCAAGCCCAGGATCAGTGTGTCCCAACATGCAAGAAAGCAGGAAAAGGAGGTAGGAGGCCTCCGTGGATGAGCAAGGATCTGCTGGGTCAACTCAGGCAGAAAGCAGCCATCTATGAGAGGTGGAAACGGGCTGGCTAGATGAGGGGAGAGCAGTAGATGTCATCTACCTTGACTTCAGCAAGGCTTTTGACACTGTCTCCCATAGCATCCTCATCAGAAAGCTCAGGCAGTGTGGCTTGGATGAGTGGACAGTGAGGTGGATCGAGAGCTGGCTGAATGACAGAGCCCAGAGGGTGGTGATCAATGGCACAGAGTCAAGTTGGAGGCCTGTGGCCAGTGTAGTTCCACAGGGATCGGTTCTGGGGCCAGTCTTGTTCAACATCCTCATCAACCACCTGGATGAGGGGACAGAGTGTACCCTCAGCAAGTTCCCTGATGGCACCAAAGTGGGAGGACTGGCTGATTCCCCAGAAGGCTGTGCTGCCATTCAGCGGGATCTCGACCGGCTTGAGAGTTGGGCAGAGAGGAACCTCATGAGGTTCAACAAGGACAAGTGCAGAGTCCTGCATCTGGGAAGGAACAACCCCATGCACCAGTACAGGCTGGGGGTCAAACTGCTGAAGAGCAGCTCTGCAGAGAGAGACCTGGGAGTGCTTGTTGATAATAAACTGAACATGAACCAGCAATGTGCCCTCGTGGCCAAGAAGGCCAATGGCATCCTGGGATGCATCATCTGGAGTCCTGTGTCCAGTTCTGGGCTCCCCAGCTCAAGAGGGACATGGAACTTCTGGAGAGAGTCCAGCACAGGGCCACCAAGATGATCAGGGTACTGGAGCATCTTCCTTATGAAGAAAGGCTGCAGGAACTGGGGCTGTTTAGTCTGGAGGAGACTGAGGGGTGATCTTATTAATATTTACAAAATATCTAAATGTTGGGTGTCAGGAGGTTGGGACATCCCTTTTTTCTATTGTAGCTAGCAACAGGACAAGGGGTAATGAGATGAAGCTGGAACTCAAGAAGTTCCATTTAAACATAAGAAAAAACTATTTCACTGTGAGGATGAGAGAGCCCTGGCACAGGCTGCCCAGGGAGGGTGTGGAGGTTTTCAAGACTCTTCCTTGGAGATTTTCAAGACCTGCCTGGACACGTTCCTGTGTGATCTGATCTAGGTGGACCTGCTTATGCTTGGGAGTTGGACTAGATGATCTCTAAAGGTCTCTTCCAACCCCTACCATTTTATGATTCTATGACTGTCCACAGAGACAGAGACCTTGCCAAGCTTCTCTCCTTTGCCATGCGGTCCCTTGTGGATGGTGTGAGTTGGAACAGGTAGAAGTGATGCTTGGAGAGTAGTAGCATGTTCAGAGAGCATGTGGGCCTCTGGAGTGCAGTTTCCAGTCGTTCTTCTCTGCCCTCCTGCAGTCTCCACCTGCCTTGCTTTCTCTGCTAGTTGGATCAAAACAGATCTGCCATGTATTCGTTAAGGAAGAGGGTGCAGCTGGGCTTTGCTCACAGCTCAGGGTGTGCTAGCAACTTTCTTGCCTTGCTAGGTTCCCCCAAGAAGGAAGTGTACTTCATGGCCATTATAGACATTCTTACGCCATATGATGCGAAGAAGAAAGCTGCACATGCTGCCAAAACAGTGAAACATGGGGTAAGCAGCCTGTCACCTGCAGGGAGGATGGGCTTTTGAGCTTCTACTTTGCCTGCATGCCTGTGTGCCTATGTGTGATGTTTCCTGATGCTGATTTTTCTACCAGTATGGAAATTCTCCAGTGCTCTCATGCCCAAGAACAGCTCTTCCCTCACTTACTATCTCCTCAGACTGTCTTGGAATACATTTCCCTTTGGTTGGTTGGAGATGACCTGCACCTGATCCCAGTTTTGGGAGGTGCTGGATTTCCCTGGTATGGCACCAATAGCTTCACAGAGCAGGAACAGACCAGCTGCAGGGGGACGTACTTACCCTGCCCCCTTCTTGGGGCCAGTTCCCTGGCAGCAATCTTGAACTTCCCAAACGAGCTTGAGAAAAGCTCAGGTTAGTGGGACAGGGAGTTTTTCATGCTCCTTCCAAATCTCCTCTAAACCATGGAGGAACAAATCCAATGCTCTGACTCAGTGGTCTTCAGAAGATCCATCTGGAGCTAAAATCAGTTTCCTTGGGGATCTCTCTAGACCTCTCTGGGTGTTATTTTTCTTCCTAGACCTTACAAGCTGTTATGGGTCTTTGCTGGCAGACAGGCTGTGCTGCCACGATTGCTCCCTGCTGTCCTCCTTCCTCTACCCTTTGCAGTGCTGCAGGGTCTGCCTTTCCAGGAGGATGTTGTGACTTGTGTCTCCTCTCTGCCTTGCAGGCTGGGGCAGAGATCTCCACCGTGAACCCAGAGCAGTACTCTAAACGCTTCAATGAATTTATCTCCAATATCCTGACATAGTTGTAATCAGCCTTCAGCGAGAAAGGAAGAGAAGAGGGGCTACTTACAAACACAGAATGCAGCCTCTGACACTAAAACAGACACTGTAGCAGCATGTGGGGTGTGTGTGGGTGTGTGCAAGAGTGAGTGTGTGGCACTGTGTGACTCGAGAAAACTAATTCTAGGTGCACCCTCCAACAGTCCACTTGACCCAGGTGGAAAAGTGGGTTTTTATGTTACAGAAGTGCCCAGACATAGATTTGAGGGCTTTTAAAAACAAGAAAAGTGCATTGTTTCAGCACTGTTCTTTCTAATGACATTTTCTCCTTCCTCTCTGATCAAGAGAATCCCGTAGGGATATGATGTGTGGCACTGGATTAAAAGGGGTCGCTCTAGATCATGTTCAGTGGGAGTGAAGCAGTGACTGATTCCACAAACTACTATATTATTATTATTATTGGACTGTCTTTACCAGAAGGACATACAAGCCCTTTTTATTTCCCTTTTGGTAGGAATTGGAAGGAAAATAGCTCACCATTTCAAGGATGGAAAATATTACTCTGATAAGGAGGAGTCGCTGAACTTTAGGTAAATTCAGACTGGGACACTTTTTTTGTTGTTGTTGTTAATTTAAGTAACAAAACCTTATTCGTTTTTGTAACTGCACTTGATTTACAAGAAAGACAAGGGGAATGAACATCTACCAAAGATGATCACTTAAAAAGGTGTAACTCCTAGAACCTAAAGATACCACCCAGTATAAAACGTAGCGGAGGAATTGAACAACCTCGGATAATAACGTGCTCAGACCTGTTGTGCTTTAAATTAGCCAACTCTGAAGATTTCCTAAAAGAAATGTAGATATGAGATAGTATTTGACTCTCTGGAACAGTTTCCCTGTGGCACCTCGGTCAGGATTTACCGTCTCTCTTAGATTACAGCTTCCCATCACAGTTCTGCCAGTGTTAATCTAGCTAATGTTCAGTCTTCCTTACTTTGCCCAATCTGCAACAGGTACTTGAATGTTTCCTGACAGAGGTTCTTTGGTTAGCTTGGTGTATTTTTTTAAATGACAATGTGACTTGCACATGAAGGAGTTGGACTCACTGCCGGTGGAGAGTGCTGGGAGCTGTGACTGTGGAGCAAGTTCCACTGCTCAAGAGGACTCAGGACTTGAGCTGTGATTGGGTTTACTCTTCTCTGCTCCATACCCCTCTAGAGTGACAGCCAAGGAGTGGAAATATTTGAACACTTGTGCCAGATTATTCTTCCCCCCTCAAAGGAATTTGAACTGATTTGAGTGACTGAATAACGTCCTGTTTTGTCTCCAGAACACTTGTAATATTTTTCACAGCCAAACTTGTCAGACTTGCTTTGATTTTTGTTAGCTCTGCTGCACAACAGTTACAGATCTTTTGATGGTTCTTTGTTTCTTTCTTTCTTTCTTTTTCTTCTTTTAAGCAGGATTTAGCATTTTGAACAAAACTCTTGCAGTTGAAACATGTCGCTTCTCTGCCTTGAAACTGTTTTCACATATGCCTTTGTTTCGGGAATAAGCCGTCTTGAATGTCTGTCCTGTTCTGTAATGCGTGCTACAGTTTGCTGTGTGGAATTTGGTCCTTTTGAGGATAACTGGTGCTCATCACATCCTGGTAATTTCCCTAGGCTTAACACTAGCTCTGATCTGGATTCTGAATGTGAGTTTAGGGGTTTTTTTGATCTTCATACCCGCATTCATCACAGGAATCCCACAGGTCTCAACTTTGAAGGGGACAAAATTCAGCCCATTGAGAGTGCACTGTAAATAGTCTGTAAGAAATCAAAACTTAATCTTAAGGGTCATCATGGGATAGGAATGTTTTTATTCATTCATGGGTCATTCCCTTTGACGTGGGACAAATTTCCTTCTGCCACTGTAGTCCAGTCCCTGTTCTGTGTGATATGGGGGCTAACACACCATTGTCTGGGAGGCTGAAGAGTCTTGTGTCTTGAGGTGTGTAGCTGGAAAAGCCACAAAACAAATGCAGCTATGAGAATGCTTTAAAAAGGGGAGGACTTGGAGGGTGTCATGAGCTTCGTCTTGTGGGCTTCGTCTTGGTTGCTTTTCTCTTGAAAAATAAGCACTTAAGTTTGCTACCAATTAGAAATTAAACACCCATCACTTTTTATTCTTGACAGTTTTAAAAATCTACATTGAATCTGCAACTTTGGCCTGGTAAGTTTGCCCTTCTCCTTTTGGGGAACTAGCTTGTACCTTTTAAAATTATTACCTTTAAATCATGTATTAAAAAACCACACAAACAAACAAACAAAAAGAAGTTAAAAAGGGGGGAGGAAGGGGCAAGGAAATTAGTGAACTGCAGACACCCTGCACTGAGACACTACAAAACAACCCAAAGAATGAAGCTTACACAGCTAGGAACAACGGACTCACTCATTGGATTTCATAAACAGGACTGAAATTAAAATGGAGTTAGTTCCTGCAGCAATCTTTACAGAAGTCATGATACTAAGGGCTTAAGAGCAGTTAACTATTTCCTTATTCCACTCCAGACTCCTGCTAGAATTTAATTGGCTGCTTCTAGCTCAAGTGATATGAAAAGCCCCATAAACTCGATTCCCTTTAGCACTTCCTCAATTCTGCCACTTCTGTCAAGTTGGCATACTGTGTGTATTGAAGTAATTAAATGCAATTTTCTCACTTAATGATGTATTACCCAGGTATGTAACTTTAACATAAGCATTTTATATATTGTTTACATTTTGAGAGGTAGCATTACGTTAAAAATGCTAATTTTTGTTTCTAGACGGTATTTTTATTACCAGAATAAGAAGTGAAGCTGCAGATATTTGATTTGTTTTTAGAATGGACTTTTCTTTCTTTTGGGGGTTTTTTTGTTGTTTTGTGGGCTTTTTTTCCTTTTTTTTTTTTAATCTTATTTTAGGTCACTTTTTTAACTTCAGTATTTAAAAGGAAAACCCAGCCCTTTCAATTCTGGTTTTACAACTGCTTGTGCTAGTTTCTTGTCTGTCTGGTGTGAAATTTAGTTCTAGTTTGCTGAATGTAGATGTTTCTGTCCGTAGCATGTACCCTGCAGAACACTTTACACTGAAGTGCATTTGGCTGAAAACCACCCTGGGCTGAAGGAGTTGCAGTAGGTAGGCAGATCTCTCAGATCCTGGTCAGAATGCAGCAAATTGCAGTGCAATTCTTTGGCCAACTGGAGTTTCAAAAAGAAAAACAAAACCCCTGTGCAGTGTCTCATCTCCAGTGCCTAAAGGCAGGGGGTTTGTATGGAAAGTGAGGTTCAGGGTCTATAGTCATGCCTGTACCCAGGGTCTCTCTGAACATAGACCTGATTTGTCAGAATTTAAGAGCTGAAAACTGCTTTGCCCGTTGACACAGCTCTTACAGTGTGAGCAAGAGTGGAAGAGGGAAGGCAGAGTGCAGAGTCTCAGTTTGAATGCTATTCTGCTCCACTAGTGCAATAAAAAACAGTCAGGAACATGCTGGATCACCCCTTAATAGGAGCCCTGTGTTCTGGGGGTACCAGGCAGCATCTGCCCTGTGCTTCAGCTTTGGCCTCAGCAGAGGGCCTGGATCTTGCTGTAAGGAAGGAGAATGTCACCAGGAGTTCACTTCTCACAGCAGGGAGCAGTGGGATCCCTCCCTCTGGGCTTGGACTCCAATTGTGACCTGGTTTTAATTACAAAAGCCACCTTTGTGACACTCATCACAGGGAGAACTTCTAGGGTAGGTGACTCCAGGTTTCCTGCACAAATGAGGCTCTATTTCCACATCCTGGGTTTGAATTGGATTATCATCAGCAGTGACAATACAAACACTTGAATCTTTGTTTCCTGGGAGGAAACTCCTGCTTTCCCCTCTTATCAGCTGGGACCTTGCCTCTTAGCCCAAGGAGGGTCCAAAGCAAGGTTGTATCATAGTTATGGGCTGTGTTTGGTAGGGGTTGTGTCTTGGCCTCGACAGATAGATGCCTCCCAGTCCTGTGACTGACTACTATGCAGTCTTTACAGATGCCTCCCTTCAAGCTGCACAGAGGTCAAAAGTGTTTAACCTCAAGATGGTACAAACCTTTCAGAAATCAGTGTATGCATCCTCAACTTGGTTTGCAACCCCCCCCCCAACTGATCTGAGACAACCCATCCTTCCAAAACACCCATCCTCTCCTCCTCTTGCCTGGTTTCAGGTTTGCCTGTCAACTTGCCCTACTTCTGCAGAGCCATTCTCCAGTCTCCATGTTAGCCACTACTGGTTTTCCTTGCTCTTTGAATTGAGGGATAGCAAAGCTCAGGGGAACCAGCTGCTGGGCTTCCCTGGGTTGTGGCAGTTTGGGTTTTCACCACTCAGAAAGTTGTGCTGGTCTGTTCAGCTGCAGGACAAGAAACAGCAGCTGGATGGAGTTGTGTCAAGTGAGGGTGTTGCACACAGGTCACAAAGGTGAGTAGGGCTAATCAGTGCAACTGAAAAAAAAGTGAAAAAAAAAAAGTGAATAAGTTTAATCTAAAACTAAAAAGCAAAAAGCATTCTAGGATTCTTTTTTCACTGCTGTTTTTTAAATAGGAATTTTAAGTCCTTGGTGCTTGTCTGTTTGCTAGGAGCAGTTTGAGACACTGTTACTGTTTTGAAATGCATGCATGTTACAAGATGAGTCTCCAACCAGAGAAAAAATAAATTTAAAACTTTGTGTACATCTGTTCTTTACTGATGTCTTCCTTCAAGTGCTCCCATGAAGTATGTGGTCATTTTCAGTCCTACATTAACCACAACTGAAAGTCTTTTTTTTATTTTTATACATGCCTGTAAAATGGGAGGTTTTTAGTAAGGACTGATTTGACCATGTCCTGGTATGAGAACAAATTAGATGTGACAGGAGCAGCTAATCCTGCTGTATTGTCTGAAGGAGATGATGCAGACTCCTTGGGGTGCAGCTGAAGCTCAGTCACACACCCATAGGGGTAAACTGAGGGAGATTAGTGTAGGTAGTTCAGACAGCAAGGTAAAACCCAGGCTACTTCTGATAGCTTTAGGGATGAGAATTTAATCCCCGTGTTCAGACTCAAGAAAAGAAAAGTTCACTGCAACAGAGAGTTTTATTTTTAAAAGTTCCAAGCAGAGCAGGGTGTGAAACACGAGCAGATGTGCTGGGCTAGTCCATGCGAGCTTTCAAGGTCCTGGTGGTGATCTTGTCTTTTTCACTAGAGGAGGAGAGAGAGAATACTGTTAGTAAACTCACTTTTAATACCTTCCTAAAATAATACAGTGTGCAGGGGTAGTTTGTTTGCTAGTGCAGGCAGGATCAGCTGAAGTTGAAGGTGGCTGTTAAAACTGAGTGAACCTCATTCCCCCCAGGGAGTTCAGTTGGCAGCAGTGCCCAGGGTGCTGCAGGGAAACGGCACCACGAGCAGAATACTCTGCTTCAGAAATGAGCCTAAATTCAGAGTCATTAATGTTGCACCTAGCCGTAGCAAAGAGCATCCTCTTGGCCAGTGCTACCCATCTGTGAAGAGTCACACGCCTACACACCAACAGGAGCACAGCCAGGGAATACCTGTGCAGCAGGAGTCTTAACTCCAGGACTGATTTTTCTATGGCATTTCCCAGTTCTAGCAAGAGCCACAAACTGCAAGAGCAGCCGTGAGAAATAAAACACTTGAAATAGACAATAGGGTATTAAAGCTACTGCTGGGAGGGAGCAGCATTAGGGATACCCTGAAACTAAATCCCTTAGCACACAGCTTGTTAAGTTCTACCCCTGTTCTGTAGGGGATGAGAGCAGCACTTACATGATGTGTACTATCACGCCCATCCCAGATATGGCATCTCTGTCCACAGCATTCAACATGGCCTGCGAGATTGTCTCAAAGAGGTGATCAGGTTCCTAAGGAACAGAGGCTGGTTTAGTTGGTGTAAAACCCAAGTGTTGAGTCATCCTATTTTGTTCAAAGCCCAAAGTATCCACCCAAGATGCTGCAAGATTATTCCCTGCAGGCTGTTAAAAGCTACAGCCTCTTTCTTGTCCTGAGGGTCTTTGGGAAGTACCAAAGGATGGAGCTTTGCCTCCAACCCACCTATATTGGGTTCTCTCTCTAGCAGGAGGCTGAATCCAAGGACCAGAGCTGAGCCTGGCCTACTCACTCACCATGTCAGGCTCCCAGAGGGACTCACACATGCCATACATCTGCTCAGAGCAGGTGCCACTGACCACAAAGTCATCAGTGATCATCGGGCAGCCGATCAGGTCTAGGGAGCAGATGAAAGGTTCATGTGTTATGGGATCCAGCCCAGCAATAACTGGTTCTGTGTAGTAAGGTCCAAACCTGTGAAAAAAACAACACAGCATGGAGCAGTCCATGCACCTTTGGGCAGCTCCACATCCCACATAAACATCCACACAGTGCGTTTGGTAAGGGAGCCTTTCAAGGCTACTGAGAAGTAGCCTGCAGGGGTTTGAGCATGGCAAACAGAACAAACTTGTATTGCTACAGGATTATTTTAACAATGCTCAATATTCTACAGAATGCCGAGAGAAGACATGACCACTCTCTACAACTACCTGAGAAGTTGTGACGAGGTGGTGGTCAATCTCTTCTTGCAAGTAATTAATGACAGAACAAGACGAAACTGCCTCAAGTTGCCCCAGGGGAGGTTTAGATTAGATTGGAGCTGAGGAAGAACTTTTCCTGACTGAGAGGGTTGTCAGCCCCTGTCCCAGGCTGCCCAGGGAGGTGAGGGAGTCCAAATCCCTGGAGCTATTGCAAAGCTGTGGAGCTGAGGTGCTGAGGGCCATGGGTTGGTGGGCTGGGCAGCATGAGGGCAGGGGGTAGACTCCAGGAGCTTAAAGGGCTTTTCCAACCAAAGCGATTCTATGGTTCTTTTGCAAGGAAATTTCAGATAACATTGTCACTTGATTAAGGTCTCCTTTTGCCATACCACACAGTCTTTACAGGAGCCCTCCTCAACCTCCCACCCCTCTAGAATCAGATCAGCTCCAACAACCACAGCCTTCATGATGCATAAATAACAACTCCATTGCCTAACAGTTACCGTCTCTCATAGAGCAGATTGGAAACCATGCTCATAAAAGTCTGAGGTTTAATCTGCCTGCCTTCCTTCAGCTCGTAAAGATTCACCTTGAACTTCACTCTCTGGGCACTGCAAGAGATGAGAATCAGCGTTAAAGCAGAAACAAGTTCCTTTTTCTTTCATCTTCACCCAGGCCTGAATTGTTCTACTGCATGCTGACAGATACCAGCTCCTGACACATGCCCGAGGCCAGTAAGTATTCCAGATGCAGCTCCTTTTATACCTAAAGTTAAGTCTTAGTAATGATGTAATCTTAAACTCCATTCAGTTTTATTTTAAAAACTCCCACTGGAGGGAGACCCGGTAAAGGAATGCTGGCACCCAGCTATGACACCCTCCCCCACAAATAAACAAAGATATTTATGCACAGCATAAACTTACACTTAGGATATATTGTAAATATGGCTCTTGGGGGCTCATTATAGGAATGCATGGGCAGGCAGGAGTCTGACTTACACTGTCTGCACATCTGTGGCTAGTCCTGCCAATCCAATATACAGTCTCTCTCCCATAGGGAAAATCTTCTGGAAGTCTGTGGTCACCGTCTGCGCCTGAATCCCAAAGCGCCGGTCTGCAGCGATGGCCACGCAGTTCTTCCCCTTCATGGCCATTACAGCCCCGCCATTATAGGACACAATAGACTGGAAGAGAGGAGGGCAACAGGTACCACCGGGGTTGTGGGGGAGCAATTCAGAGTATGCCGCTTCCTCAGGAAGGCTGAAGGGGTCTCCTGCACCTTGGGTACCCCCTCTGCCTGGCCCATCATAGTATCACAGAATTGTTTCAGTTGGAAAAGCCCTTTAAGCTCCTGGAGTCCAACCCCTGCCCAGCCCACATCTAACCCATGGCCCTCAGCTCCATAGCTTTGCAATAGCTCCAGGGATGTGGACTCCTCCACCTCCCTGGGAAGCCTGGGACTGGGGCTGACAACCCTCTCAGGGGAAAAAGTTCTTCCTCATCTCCAATCTAAACTTCCCCTGGGGCAACTTGAGGCTGTTTCCTCTTGTCCTGTCACTTGTTACTTGGGAGAAGAGCCTCTTCTCCAGACTGAACACCCCCATTCCCTCAACTGCTCCCCATCAGACTTGTGTTCCAGCCCCTTCCCCATCTCTGCTGCCCGGCTCTGGCCACACTCCAGCCCCTCAGTGTCCCTCTGGCAGTGAGGGGCCCAACACTGAACACAGCACTCGAGCTGCAGCCTCACCAGGGCCCAGTACAGGGGGACACTCACTGCCCTGGTCCTGCTGCCACACTGGTGCTAATACAAGCCAGGGTCCCTGCGTCCCCGACCCGGGGGCAGCGGGGGGAAGCCAGCAGCACCGCTCTGCTTCGCGGTTTTAGCTTTAATTTACCTATTGGCGGGGCTTCTACAGCCGGTTGCTGACGGCCGCTGCCTCCCCCCCACCCGCCACAGCCCGGCCTGAAGGAAGGCCCAATCAGATACACCCCGGCAGGGACCAGGAAGGCCTCCAGCCCACCCACCTCCCCCGCGCGGCCCCGCTACCCGTGAACCTCGTCCCTCTGGGCCCAGCTGCCCCCCTGGACACGGCCCGGCCCGGCCCGGCGCTCACCATGGCGCCGGTTGCATAGACACTACCAAACCCCGCACCACCACTCCCGCCTCTTCCCTTTGGCAGCCTCGCGGTGGACCGCCGCTCGCTATTGGTGGTTTCGGCCGCGGTATGGGCGGGGTTAGTTGGATGCGGCGGGGTGAGAGAGGGGGAGAAAAATTAAGTCATAGTGAGCGGTGCATGCCGGGACGGTGGCGGACTGCGCGGGAAGGGCGGGGACGCAGCTGGAGGGCCGGGGCTCTCACAGCTGGATTCGTCCGCGCGCGCGACTCCGTGTGCGCGTAGGGGCCTAGCACAGCTAGGGGGGCTGACACAGCTGTATGTGTCCGTGGGAACATGGCACAGCTGTATGTGCATGCGAGGGCACAGCACAGTTGGATATGTCAGTCGGGACATGGTGTAGCTGGAGGGACATGTGTTGTAGGCGTCCGGAAGATCTCGGGTTGTAACGCGAGAGGTGGAGGGTACAGAAGAGGCGGGCACGGGGTGGAGTGAAAGGAGGTGCTAGTGTTAGCAGATAAAAGCACACGTGTAAACAATTAGTTGGAATAAAGCATCATCCATACTGTGTGTGTAGTGATCTTGTCCCCTCAGCGGGGTGGGCTGAGTGATCCGTGCGGGCGGCCTGGTGATGTTGCCGGTAGCGGCAACAGACATGCAGGGTACATCACAACTGGATGTGTCTGTGAGGACATGATGCAGCTGGAGGTGCATGCAGGGTATAGAACAGCTGGATATACCTGAGGACATGGCACAGCTGGAGGAGGGTGCAAGGCATGGCACAGCTGCATATGCCCATGGGGACGTGGCACAGCTGGAGGGACACTGCAGAGGTGACAGGCAGGCATGGCCCTTCAATTGCTCAGTGATGCTGATGCTCTCTCAGGCTGCAGCCCCTGCACCTGCCCAATGTGGCACCTATGTGCCCATTCCCTGTATGCCCATGGTGAGGCTGGGATCCTGCAGGGTGGCCAGGCTGGGACCTGCCTGGTGGTATCTCCCACCAACTCAGCCCCATGCAGCCCTCCTGGCACCTTCTGTTGAGCAATGGGAAAAGTTGGCCAAACCTATCTGAATTTAACTAGAAACTCCAGAAAACCCAGCATGTACCACTCCACCATTCAGAGCCCTGTGGCGTGTCAGGCATTGTGCAACCACCTGCTACTTCTGCACCTCTGGGACCCAGGGCCAAAATCCCAAACTCACCCTGTGGTACCAGGGAGGGGAAAAAAAAATCACTTTAGAAACTGCTGCCATAATAAAGTCTGTAAAGTCACTTTGGAAAGCCATGAGCCACAGCACACCTCAGGGAGGGGAAGGAGCCTGGCAAGTGGCTGGGGGAGTAGTTTTTATTCAGAGAGTGATTAAAAGGGGGATTCTCACTCTGCAGTGTTGGATTTCCTTCCCTACCCCTGCTTGCCAGCTCTCCCCTCTCTTGGAGGAGACAAGATTAAATGTTTCGTCTAGAGGAGTGATATTGTGCCAAAGGGAAAAAGCTACATGTGTTTGGAAAGTCTCTCAAATGCACCACAGATCAGCCTGCCTGGTTTCAGTGAAACCCTCCAGCTTGGGCAGGGGTTGCTCACCTGCCTCAGGACCCAGCCCACAGGCGCAGCCCCTCTAGTGCCACTTGTATTTGTAAAGTGTTTTCCATTGTAGAAGGCTTCTCGCAGGGATGAAGTCAGAAGCCAAGTTCTGTCTGCTGGGAACACCCCATGGGCTGGAGAGAGAAGGAGCAGCAGAGCCAGGTGGGAGTATCACCCTAGGCCCATTTTGGAAGCCTCGGCCCTTTCGGGTGGCAGTGAGGAGGTCTTTCCCCACTGGGCACCACTTTGCTCTTCCTTTTCCTGATGGGCTCGTGTTTTGGGATTGGGAAGGCAGCAGCAATCCCTCTTCCTGGCCTGGAGTGCCCCAGCAATTCCCCAGTACCACTCAGCTCAGCTGTGGGAGCATTTTGTGGCTCTAGGCTTTTGAAACAACAGAGATCTTCCTGTCAAGGCTTTATGTCCTGTATTAAGTAATTATCTTCATTATTTCTGGTAAAATTGGGGGAAGCAGGGAACATAAATAGATTTCATAAGACTTTGTAAGAGAGAGAAACTTAAGCAATGCAGATTTTGGACCCCCTTCAGCTTATTTTTAAGACAAAATACAGACTCTGGGTGGAAATAGTCTCTCAAGTCTCTGCTCTGTTTTTAATGTCCCAACATGTCCTTTTGCTTACAGGAGAAGCCGCAGTACAGACAGAACTCCAAGCTGTGCAGAAATGCTTTTGTTCACACCGGGGGCTGGTTTTGCCCTTGCCCAGTGCCTTGGACAGAACTGTGAGCCCATAGGGAGCACTGGGGCCATATCCTGTCTCTTCATACCTTCTCCCCACCCAGCTCAGAGCCCGGTCGTGCAGGCAAGGACCACCCTACAGGAGCATGGAAAGCCCAACCAAGGCCCTGTGCAGCCAAAATCACCCTTGCCCACTCCACAAGATCCGGGACATCTCCACTTTTTCCAACCCATCCCGCCATGTCCATCCTTGGCCGCTCCCTTGGACTGGTTCTGGAAAAGGGCTTGAACTACCAACCTTTCAGTTAACAGCCAAACACGCTAACCAATTGCGCCACAGAGACCATGATAGGTAACATTGCTGTGGCTGCCGCAGTCGACTGGAGGATCCTGGGAATTGTGGGACTCCGGATGTTGGCATACCAGGCGAGGTAGAGAATTAATCACACGACTGTAACCTCTGCATCCTCGCCAAGTAGTTGGTACAGCATGTGTACAGAAGCGCTCTCGGTTGCAGAAAAACCACGTGAGAACCGCTGACATGGGGGGGGGGGCATTGGGGACGGCTGGCATTTGCCGCTGCACTGGAGAGGGGATGTGGGGCATTGGGAATGAGCGGCCGCCGACACGCGTGGGCTGTCCGGCTGCCTGCACCCCCCAAAATCCCCTATAAGCTCTCCGCAAGGGGCCCCTTCCGAGCGAGGCCGAGCTCTGACGCGGGACCAGCTCCACGGGGGAAAGCAACGCCGTGAGCCCGCCCGCTCTGATTCCCTTCCCTTTCCCCCTCTCTTTTATTAATTTCTGGCTTTTTCTTTTTTTTCCCTCTCCTGCCCTTTTTCCTGTCGTTTTTCTATTCCTCTCTCCTTCACTTTTTTCTTTCCTTCTATTCCTTTTTTTCTTTTCTTCCTTTTCCATTTCCCCCCTTCTTTCTCTAGTTTCCCTCTATTTTTTTCCCTTTCTTTTTTTTTCCCCTTTCCCTTTGCTTTCCCCTCCTGTCGCGGTTCCGGCGGGCCTCGTCGAGCACCGGGCCCCCCGCCCCAGGGGGGCGGAGAAGAGCCCACGGGGTCCGGGATGCAGTGCCGCGGTGATGGGGGAACATGGGGACCCGTTAGCAAGGAGCTAAGAGGGATTGCCTCTCCAGCTCGCATTTTGGGTCCAGTCCAGCGGCTTTTAGGGGGCTCTCCTTTTCTCTCCGAGAAAACGTGGGGGTCACGGCGGGTGTGGGGCAACAACAGCGGGGCCGTCCGCGGGCACCGAAAAACCGTGATGGCGATGTCCCCCTCCTCGGGGCGGAGCCGATGGGGAAGCGAGGGGGAGTGTTCCCCCAATCTCGGCCCCTCACTCACTCCCCTCCTCTGCAACACCCCAAAGGAATGAGGTCACCTGAGGCGGGGCGGGGCCTGGCGGCAGCTGGAGGAGGGAAAAAAAAAAATTTTAAAGGATTTTTTTTTTTTCAAAGGAGGAAGAAGAGGGGGGAAAAATAAAGGGAGGGGGAAAAAAATAAAGGGAAGGGGAAAAAATCACGAGCGAGAGAAAAAAGGGCTCCGGCCGCTGCGTCGCCGCCGCGCCTCGCCTCGCCGACAGGCGGGAGCGAGCGGAGGGGCGGCCGCCGGGCCGCCGCTGCCGCCGCCGCCACCAGGTAGGGACGCGGCTCCGGATCCCCCCCGCTCCCGCCGCCGTGCCCCCCCCGTGCCCTTTTCTCTCCTCGTTTAAAATGGCCGATGGCCGCTGCCTCCCCCCGCTTTGTGCCGCGGCCGCGCTCCAGCCCGGGGAGAACCGTGAACCGCTCCCTCTCCCTCTGCTACGGAACCCTGACAGCCTCGGTTACCGCGGATTCCTCTCCTGCTGCGACCCCCGCCCCAGCGCGGGGCGGGGCAGTGCAATACGGCCGAGGGGGGGCTGCGGCGGGAGCCCCCCCGGGGCGGGCGGAGGGGCCGGGCCGGGCCCCGGGGTGGGTTGTCAGCCTCTCTCCGAATACAA
This sequence comes from Colius striatus, assembly GCF_028858725.1. Lineage (NCBI taxonomy): Eukaryota > Metazoa > Chordata > Aves > Coliiformes > Coliidae > Colius > Colius striatus. Next base: position 1,769,970 of record NC_084789.1, read on the forward strand.
AGGGGCTGCGGGGCACGAGGAGCGCCTCGCGTCCACCGGGGCTTCCCCACCCCCGGCCCCAAATCGTGTCGCGTCCCTCACCCCATAAAAATAATAAAGCAGGAGCTGCTCGCGGCGCCGTAGCGGGCCGGGCTGCAGCGGGGACCCCGGGACACAGCGCAAGATCACGCATGTCCGTGCCCGCATGCCGGGCGGGTGTCATGCATAGCGGCGCTGCCTCGCGGACACGTCCCGCCGCGGATACGGGGATATATGTGTGCACGGGTTTCCGTGCCCTCCCCGCGGTGCTTCCTCCCCACTTCCCGCTGTTTCCCTCCTCGGCCGAGACGGGTACCGCGTCCCGCATCCCGAGGGCGGTGCGGGAGGTCCCGTCGGGGCGGCAAGTGCTGTCGGGGGGCGCGAGGTCACGCTCCGGCGCCTTTTTGTCAAGTTCCCGGTGCGTGGGGGCCCTTGGCCGCCGTGGGAGCGAGGGGGCAGTGCTGGGGGAAGCCGTCTCGGTTTATTTCCCGGTCTCCGGAGTTCGCCGCTGCCGGAGGGTCCCACGGGGAGGGGGCAGCCGGTCGGGTCCAAGTTACCGGTGACTTTGAAACGTCCTTCCCCACCCGTTCCTGGTCTGGGGGGAATTTTGGGGAAGGAGGTCGGGGAGCACCGTACTGGGCCACCGCCCAGGGAGACAAAAGACCTCGAAAGTGGGGGACAGAGGTGCGGGGGATCCGGCAGCGGACTGTGAGACCCCGGGCGCGGGTGGAGGGACGGGGCGGCCCCGAGGGCTCCGACAGGGCCGACGCCGCGGCCGGCTCCGGTGCCCGAGACAGGGGAGTCCGGGGCTTTTTTCACCCCTACGGCAGGAAATCAAGGTTGTTACCACCCTTTGCGCCGGTGGTTCAGACTTCCCCTCCCGTGGAGACCCAGGCTGCCATTGGTGTCTGCGAGCATCAAAAGCAGCAAAATCCACCCAAATTTCAGCCATGGGCCCGACATAAGCAGAAGATGTCCGGTGGAGCTTCCCGGTTCCCTTGCAAGGGTTGGAGTGGCATCCTGGGGCTGAGGAATATGCCTCCCTCCCCCTTCCCCCCCCCCCCCCCGGCATTCCCTTGCCTGAGGGAAGCCTGGAAGTACTCCCCCCTTCACCTGGGGGCTGCAGGCACCTGCCCAGGGGCAGCAAGATGCAGGGATCCTGTGGTGCCTGCCTGGGGGATGCTCAGGGGTGAGAATAGAGCCTATGGGGAGTGGGGGGGCTTCCCAAGCATCCTGCTGCCCCTGCGTCCCTCTCTGCAAGACCTTCTCCCTCCAGCACAGGAGTGTCCTCAAGATCCCCATCCCTGTGGTGAGCCCATCCCTGCAGCATCCCCACCTCTGTGGTGTCCCTATTCCTGTAGCATCCTCATCTCTATCTCTGTGGTGTTCCCAGTCCTGTACCATCTCCATCCTTGTCCCCATGGTGTCATCAACCCTGCAGAATCTCCCTACTCATCCCCATGGTGTCCCAAGCCTTCACCATCTCCATCCTCATCCCTGTGGTGTCCCCATCCCTGTAGCATCCCCATCTCTGTCTCTGTAGTGTTCTCAGTCCTGTAGCATCTCCATCCCTGTCCCCATGGTGTCCCCAACTCTGCAGCATCTCCAGCTGTGTGGCATCCCCAACCCTACAGCAGCTCCATCCTCATTCCTGTGGTGTCCCCAATTCTACAGCAGCATCTCTATCCTCATCCTCATGGTGTCCTCAACCCTGCAGCATCTCCCATCCCTCTGTGTGTGGTCTGTGTGTACACATGTGTGTATAACCCCCCGTGGGTAGCTGGGTGTGCTGTGGGTGCTGCTGTAGGCACACCCGGGCTCTGCCATCACGCCCACACTCATTTACACAAGCCCAGGGATTCCCTCTCCCCTTCGCCTCAGATAGTTATAATAATATCCTGGCTCCTTTCAAGTGTCGAGGTTGCCATGGAAACAACAAAACTGCAGCGATTTTGGGCCCGGGTTCCCATTGTAAATGTGGAAGTGCCGGAGTGGGCGGACAGCGATTCTCTGCAGCACACCCTGATGTGCAGGTGCTGCAGGTGGCTCCTGGCCCAACATCGGCCTCTGGAGTTTCCATAGAAACCACGAGGCAGAGGCTGAAAATGCCTGTTCTCTATCCAACAAAACAAAACCGCACTTAGGGGGTGTGTTTGTGCATATGTGTGTGTGCAGCCCGGGGAGATGCAGGCAAAGGCCTGGCTAATGTGGGGGGGGGGGGTTGTCCTCTCTTGCCATGGTGGAGACCCACTTGGGGGACCCTCAAGGAGATGCACATGAGGCAGAGGGAGCTGGACAGGAGGCTGCATGGGGAGGAGTGTGGGTGCTGCACCTGGGGCTGGAGTTGCCCTAGTACTCCCGGGGCAAAGTGTGGCACATCAGGGAGCACCAGGCACCCCCACCCTGCCCTGGGTTTGTTCATTAAGGGGTGAAGTGGGTGCCACAGACCCTGTCTTTGCCCAAAGCAGCTGTTAAGGGGGACCCCAGGTGTTTTCCTGCAGGAAGGATCCGTCGTGGCGCCATTCCAAAATGCACAGGACCACCAGGATAAAGATGACCGAGCTCAACCCCCACCTGATGTGTGCCTTGTGCGGCGGCTACTTCATAGATGCCACCACCATCGTGGAGTGTCTGCACTCCTGTGAGTGTCTTGGGCCCTCACACACCCAGGGGTGCCCCCAGCCCCAGGAAGGATGGCCAAGACCCTTCCATAGGGCCCAAACCCACCCTGAGGTGGGTTTTGCTGCCATGTGGAGCTACAGGGTTAGGGATGGGGCAGAGGTCCCAGCCCCAAGGCAGTGCAGGGGCACAGGGTGTTTCACTGGACTGGCACAGGGGCTCTGTTCATCTGCTCACACTGAGTCTCTCCCCACAGTCTGCAAAACCTGCATCGTTCGCTACCTGGAGACAAACAAGTACTGTCCCATGTGTGATGTCCAAGTGCACAAAACCAGACCCCTCCTCAGCATCAGGTGAGCTTCAGGGGCTCCCTGCGTGCTGTAACCCCATGTGGCACCGAGCCCCGGCCCTACATGGCTGCAGCCTGTGCCTACCCTGGGGTGCAGCCCTGAGTGACTGTGGAACATGGCAGGGAGATGAGAAATAAAACTGAATCTTAAAACACCTCCCCCCACCCCTCCCTCTTCCCAGGACTCCCCTTCCTTCCCCCCCAGCGGCGCAGGGGATGGGGGTTGCAGTCAGTTCATTACAGATGGACTTTGCCGCTGCTTCTTCTCAGGGGGAAGCCTCCTCACACTTCCCACTGCTACACTGTGGGGGTCCCTCCCCACAGGAGACAGTCCTTCATGAACTTCTCCAGCGTGGGTCTTTCCCATGGGCTACAGTCCTTCACACACTGCTCCAGCATGGGGCCTCCCACGGGGGCAGCTCCTCACAAACTACCCCAGCATGGGTCATCCACCAGGAGAACAGTCCTTCAGGTACCAACTGCTCCAGCCTGAGTCCCTCACAGGATCACAAGTCCTGACAGCAAACCTGCTCTGGTGTGGGCTCTTCTCTCCCCACGGGCTCTCAGGTCCTGCCAGAAACTTGCTCCAGGGTGAGCTTCCCATGGAGTCACAGCTTCCTTCAGGCATCCACCCGCTCTGGCATGGGGTCCTCCACAGGCTGCAAGTGGATCTCTGCTCCCCACTGGCCTCCATGGACTACAGAGGCACAGCTGCCTCACCATGGGCTGCACCACAGGGATCTTTCTTTCAAGGCCTAAGCACTCTCCTCCCCCTCCTTCTCCACCGACCTTGGTGTCTGTGGAGATGTTTTCACATTCTCACTCCCTGTTGTTGCTGCAGTTTAGCAACTGCGCAACAACTTCTTCCCCTACTCAAATATGTTAATCACAGAGGCATTACCTCAGTCACTAATTGGCCAGGCCTAGGTCAGCTGTGGGTCTATCTTAGATTTGACTGGCATTAGCCCTGTCAGCTACAGGGGAAGCTTCTGGCAGATATTTGTTTAAAGAAGGCACCCCTGTAGCTCCCCCTGCTACAAAAACCTGGCCTAGAAAAAACACTACATTCCACTTCTCGCCTCTGTGAATCACATATTTAAGAATTATCATTAAAAAAAAATCAGATTTATCACACAACTTTCACAATCTTCACTCACAATAACAAAAAAGAATTCACCACACCCAAAATGAAAATAACATCATCACAACACCTAACAAAAGTGGACAGTTTCCATACAATCCACCCCTCGTCCCTTCACCACAATTAAAACAAACCAAAATTATCCACAATCATTCCATTCTAACACCGTTCAGTCCATGTTTTGCCCATTACCACTACCAATTACAATCCTTATCTCAAATTCCTTAGGATCCTTCAGCCCCACATTGGGTGCCAAAAAAGACAGGCCCAGGCAAAACCACTGCAGCACCCCAGGATGGGGAATGGGGCTCTGTGCCAGTCCAGGGTCATGATGCTCTTGCAGCATGAAACCTCTCTGCTCCTGAACCTGCACTCCACAGCAGCAGGGATTTGGTGTGAAAAGGGAATGGGGATGGTGAGAAGTGGAGGGGACAGGATCCAGGGACATCTCCTCTGTGGCAGCAGGAGGAAGCTGTGCCCATCACTGCATGTCTCGGGCCATAGACCTTCATCCATCCATCCATCCCCACAGTCCCACTGGGCATAGTTTAACCCAGGATTGCTCATCCCCCATTGGAGATGGTGCCAGGGTGGGCTCACAGGTGCCAGGGTGCCCAGCTGTGGTGGCCATGGCTTTGTGCCAACTCTGCCCTGGCCCAGTGCCTGCCTGGGGAAAGCCAGATACATCCCGTCACTTGTGGAATTGGCTCTGCAGGTGGATGGCATAGAAACCATGAAAGGCTGCAAATATATCACTGACTGGGGGGTTTTATCCTCCGTTTTTTAGCCTCTGCCATGTAAATCTGTTTCTGTAGTAACACTTTTTTCTGCCTTTTTTTTTTCCCTTCTTTTTTTGTTGCCTTTTCTGGTTCATTATGAAATATTTGCATTGTCTGCCACGGCTCCCTCACCAAAACATCCCTCATTGCATGTGGAGATGGAGACAGAGCCTCCCAGGGGAAGGAAATATGGGCAGAGGTGCTGCTGCAGGTGACAGCACTGACCCACGTGTGAAGCTGTGGAAAACCTTCAGCACCTGTGAGGGGTTTATTTCCCCCTTTTCCCCAAACCAGATTCAGGTGATGAGGGTGCTGCCCACTTGTGTCTCCCACCCATGGCACCCCATCCCCCTGCCCCAGCACAGCCCTGGGTGGGGTTGGCTCACACCAGAGTAATTAAGCTGCTAATCAAGCTGCTGAGGCCACTTTTTTTTTTTTTTTCATTAGCTTGCTGTAAGTCATCAAGCAAACTCTCTGGGTGTGTATTATAAATCAAATCACAGCGGGGCCTCGTGAACCAGAGTGACATCACCGAGGAACTTGGGATGAAAGGCCTGGGTAGGCTAAAAATACAGGCGACAGGCATTTGTTTTTCTTTAAAATAAAGGCCTCATTGTGAAAATGAAAATAGCTGCAGATATAATTTACTTTTCACCAGTCTCACTGTTCTCCCTTTGTTTTTTTGACATTTTTTTATTCACCTGAGCTGCTGGTTTTAAATTGTGCCAGGCCTGCAGGGTTCTGAGCCCAAGTCTCTCCTTTCTGGACAGATCCTGTTCCCAGTTCCATGCTGAGCGTGAGACTTGAGCTTCCTCAGTTTCCCAAGCCCTTTAGAAGATCCTGCCCTCAGATCTTCACATTTTAGGGAGTCCTCATGGCTTTAACAACCTGACTGCACGCTCTCCTGCCATCCTTAACGACAGAGGGAAAACAGAGCCTGGGCTTTGAACTGCAGCTGAGGACAAAATTAAAATGAGATGCAAATAAAAACTTGCAGAAACGTTTCCTGATCTTAGATTATTGGGGGGGTTATGAGTTCTCAATATGTTTCTGTAATCATTTTGAGTACTGAAATGCATCCTGGCCCCAAAATCCTGCTGTCACCAGCCCGTAGCAGTTACAAGGCTTTTGGAAATGGTTTTCTTTCTTTTTCCAGAGTTAACCCTTTGTGGTGAGCGTGAGGACAGGTGGGTTTGTTTGCCTGTGAGGTGGAGTTGTGGCATCGTCACAGGATGGGACTTGGGGATTTGTGCTGAGAGCTGCTGGGAAGGGAGATGGGGAGGATCTGGGCTGTCTGAGGGCACATGGTGCAGGGCTGGGTCAGCAGTCTGGGAAAGCAAGTGGCTCCCAAATCCAGCTGACTTCTCTCTCTTTTCCTATTTCTTTACTTTTTCCCTTAGATCGGACAAAACCCTACAGGACATAGTGTACAAACTGGTCCCGGGGCTTTTCAAAGGTACAGCCACGGATAATGCTAATTGTGTGGGTTTGGGGTTGTTTGGAACTCACTCCTACCCACCAGTGAAACTGGCGTCCCCAGATTCATGCACATCCCTACCCTATGTGATGGAGACAGCAGGACAATCACACAATTGGTGTGAGTAGGAAGGGCCTTCCAGAGCTCATGCAGCCCAACCCCCTGCTAAAGCAGGTTCCCCTCGATCAGGGGGCACAGGAATGTGTCCAGGTGGGTTTGGAAACCTCCCGAGAAGAAGCCTCCACAAACCCTCCCTGGACAGCTTGGGCCAGGGCTCCCTCACCTCAATACCAAAGGAGTTTCTCCTTGTGTTTAAGTGGAACTAAATATGTGATGTGAACAGACAGGGGAGGAGGCCCTCCAGATAGTGCCTGTCCCACACTCTGGGCTGTTGCTGGGAGGAACCCATGAAAAAAAGCTTAGGAGCAGGAGCCACAGATTTGCTCTCTGAGTGCCCACCCATCCTTGGGGGGAAAAAGTGTGGGGGTCTGCAGGTGCAGAAAGAGTTGAAGCCAGTTAAGTTGCCATAAAGGCCGTTCTCCCAGCAGCAGATTTGCAGCCGCTCCGAGGGTGTTACTGGTACGACTCGATTGCTTGTGCTGAAGCAGCCACTCTCCTCCAGGCCCATCTGCAGCAGGCAGCCCGTGCTGGAGCTGGCAGTGGGCAGCAGGCAGCTCAGCAATCTGGGGCTTCCTCTTGCTCCTTTCTTCACACTCATCTCCCCCTTGGTGTGGGGTTTATTCCCCCTCATGGAGCTCCCTCCTCCTTTCCTCCTGCAGATGAGATGAAGAGGCGGCGTGACTTCTACGTGGCTTACCCCGTGGCAGAGGGTGAGTGTCAGCCCTGGGGACCCCTCCTCATCCCCGGCTGTGCCCCCTCCCCGATGGCTCAGCCTCTCCCTCCCTCTGCTCCCACAGTGCCCAGCAGGTCCAATGAGGATTGCAGGGAAGTCTCTGAGCAGGACAAGGGGAACCTGACGGACAATGAGATTATCAGCCTGTCCATAGAGTTTTATGAAGGGTCAAGGTAGTGTTTTCTGGCTGCTCCTAAGCCTCTGCCTGGGTTTGGGGTTGTGAATAAATTCCCACCTGTTCTTCCCGCTCTGGAGATGGAGTGGAGAAGTGAGGGGGTGACCGACACAGCCCGTGCTCAGGGCTCAGCCTATCCCAGGGTGCTTCAATGGACAAAAGAGCCCCAAAACCCATCTGCCCTGGTCCCCCTTCCTGCAGCCTCTATGGATGCTTGATATGGCAACGGAGTCCCCGCATTGCTGCCCCCTGGGCAGGCAGGGAAAGGATCCTGCTCAGGCAGCAGAGCCCAGTGGCTGCCATGTCCTTGGTGCTCGTGATGGCCTCTGAGGATGTCACCAGCATCTGGAGCAGCGGCACAGAGAGGGGCAGGGAAGGCAGCAGCCCGGGCACTGGTTGCAGTGGGATGGATTAGAAATGCAGTAACTTGGGCATGTATGTGGTCGGGAGTGGCCAAACCAGAGATTGGCTGAAGGTCACTGGATGTTCCCCTTGCAGCCCCTCTGGGGACAGCCCTTCTGGTGAGTTATTTTTTCTCTTGGTCTTTTTACCCTTCCATAAACTTTGTCCTGTGTTTGCTTTCTTCACTCCTTCAGAGAGGAGAAGAAAGGGAATGTCGAGAACGGGGACCTGGAGAAGGAGAAGGTGAGTGTGATGGGACCACAGCACAGAGAGCTCCGTGTCCAGCTGCCTCCTGTGTGGCACAGGGGACAGGAGGGGACCCCAAATTCGTGTGCTGAGGGTGGTGGGAGCTGCTCACTCTCAGCCAAGGCCTCTCCCCCTGGCCCCCTCCTGCTGCATCCCCAGAGGAACGGGCTGAGGTTCCTGCGCTGTCCCGCTGCCATGACTGTCATGCACTTGGCCAAGTTCCTCCGCAACAAGATGGATGTGCCCAGCAAGTACAAGGTGAGTGAGTGTGTGCTCAGGGGTGTTGTGGGAGGCTGATGGCCTGTTGTGGTCATCCCGTGCTTTGCTCTGCTTCCAAAGAGCACAGCTCTGCTTTGTAGCTTTGCCTCAGTGGGAGGGCTCTGGGCCACCATCCATCCTTTGTGGCATGTTGCCTGTAAGCTGGGAGTTTGCTCCAGGAGTCCCGGGACCCCCTGTAGCCCCTGGCTCTGGGAGAGACACATGGGGATAATGAAGCTCTGATGAGCAGCTCCAGTGGGGCTGATGGTGCCTCTTGCCCCCGTGCTGTGGGACTGATGCTGTCACCTGCACCAGGTGGAAGTCCTCTACAAAGATGAGCCCCTGAAGGAGTATTACACCCTGATGGACATAGCCTACATCTATCTCTGGAGGAGGGTAAGTGGAGCTGCCCCCTTCCCTGCCACAGGCATTGACGTCAGGGCTTGTCTCAGAGAAGAGAGTGGAAAAGCAGTCCTTTAGGGGAAGGCTCAAGGCATTAAACAGCTTAAAAACCTGACAGTTTGGACAACTTACCTAAATATTGAAAAATTTAACAATTGGAAAAACTCCATTGAAAAGCTGAAATATTGGAGAGTTTAAAAATTGGAGCATTTCAAGCAATTAAATCCTGGATGTCCTCTCCTTACGCTCATAGAATCGTTATGGTTGGAAAAGACTTTTAAAGATCATTGAGTCCAATCACTGCCCTCACACTGCCAGGCCCATCCTAAAACTAAACCATATTCCTCTGCACTTTACAGAGGTGTTTGCTCCAGGGGTGATTTTTTTTTTTAGGTGGCATGGGGCGGCTGTATGTGCCTTTCTCTGTCTTTCTCCAGGAAAGGGAGAGTTTCTCCATGTGGGAGGGTTGGTAGCTGGCGTCTGGTGGCATGAGGTGGCACGGGGTGCTGGGATGCCATGCATCTGCCCCTCTCCCACTTGCAGAATAGGCCCCTGCCTCTGAAATACCGCGTCCAACCCATCTGCAAGCAGCTCAAGCTCACTCACCCGCCCACCTCCGAGTGTACCAACACCAGCGGCGCATCCGAGTGCGAGTCGCTCAGCGACAAAGCCCACAGCCCCACCACGCTGCCCACCACCTCCTCCTCCCTGCCCAGCCCCACCACCCCATCCCACAGCTCGTCCAGCTCCACTGCTGGCAGCGGTCCCGCGGCTGGCCCTGTGCTCAACGGTGCCTCGAACTGCCACCTGCTGCTACCCGCTGCCGGACACTGCTGCAAATCGACTGTCAATGGCAGCACAACCTCTGTCTTGACCTAAGCAGTGACCACACAGGGACTCCTGGATGGCTTTTATATATGTATATGTATATATATATATATATTATATATACATATATAAATATATATGTGTACATAGGAAGAAAAGAATGTGTACATAGGAAGAAAAAAAATGAACTATACATACTTATTTTCTATTGATTGACCAGATTAATTTAAAATGCAAATAAGACACATAAATGTGGTTGGATATTTTAATTTTTTTTTTAGGGGAGGGATGTTTTAGGGGGTGGGTTTTTTTGCATTTTAACTTATGGAAGCTGCATGCCAGAGCTGGGAACCACACAGGTGCTGCTGTCTTCCCTGCTCAGTTTCTCTAACACTTTTTCACTCCTCCCCATCCCTCTCTCTCACGCCTAGCTGCACAGGTAAGGGCCAAGCACAGAAGCCAAAATCTGCTCCTTCTCCCCATGCCCTGCATTTTTTTGTGTTTATTTGGGGTTGAGTTGGGGTGGGTTGGGTTTTTTTGGCACTAGGTCTGATAAACGTGGTGCCTGTGACCAGCTGGGACCAGTGGTCCATTTGTTGGCATCAAGTATTGCTCATCATTGCCCCCCAGCTTCAATGTGCCATGCACATTTCTGTTTGGTTTTGCTTTCCCTTTGTGCTCTCTGGATGATGTTTCAGGCAAATCCTCACACAAGATATTCCCTTTATGCACAGTAAGTAGGTTCTTTTTATTTTCCCATCTTATTTCTGCTTGCAAGTTGCTGGCAGAGGGCTGGATGCTCTGGGGGTGGGAGCAGAAGCCCTGCTGAATATTGGTCTGTCCTTCCCAAGGGAGCTGCCACCTCCCTGAGGCTAATGGGCAAGCACTGGGTGCCACCTGGAAATTTCAGCTGAGAGGTGTCTAAACCATTGGGGGATGCTTTGGCAGCACTGGGTGAGCCTGCATGGGACTCTCCCCCTCCCATCACTGGCTCCCCACTCACCGCCATGGCTTCCATGCCATGTTTGAGCACTTTTTCTTTCTCATTCCTCCCCATCCTTCCTACCTTCTCCTGTCCCCACATTGGGTTTTTAAAAAAATAAAATAACAAATAAACCCAAGACTACAGTGCCTTTAGCCAGGAGGCTTCAGTGAGAGGGCAAGTGTGGGAAGGTGCTGCCATGTTCCAGGCAGGAGCGGAGCCGCACTGGCTGCCTGCACCCTCTGGGCAAGGGACCAACTTAAACCAAACACAAAAGCACACGAGCCCCAGGGAGTGCAGCTCTCCTCGGGGAAGATTTCTCTCCCACTCTTCCTGGGGAGGGGAGTGAATGACAAAAAAATATGAAAGTGCCTGCATCAACAGGTGGATGGCGCTTGACAGTCAGGCACGGTGAGAACTAAAGGAAAGTGGCATGGGAATTGTGTAACAGCCTCACTCCAAAGGTCAGGAAACATGGGATGTTGTTACTGTAGGTTTTAGTTATTTGGATTTTTTTTTTTTTAAGGATTGCACCCCCATCGCAGACTCGATAGCAGCACTCCTGGGCACTCTACAGCCTCCCGGGCACTGGGGATGGGACCCAGGAAGGGTCCCCCAGGGCCTCTTTTTGTTTCTCTTCCCCATCCCCAGGCTGGGGCTTGATGAGGGGGCTCAATGTATGTCGGGAGGGGCTCTGTTTGTCTCGACTTTGACACCCCTTTTCTCCTTGTAAATAGGCCAGACTGGACTGAGGGAGGCAGCTGAATGCCTCCATCTGGGGTTTGTGTGGGGCTCTTGTGGGGGAGGGGAGTTGTTTTGGTTTCTGTTTTTTTCCTAGTACAAACCAAATTGCTCTGTATATCTACATCCTGTACGAGGTTTTAACGTCTTGTAATATATTCTGATATTCATATATTGTTATTGTTTAAAACATTTGTATAACTACACAGCTTTGTAAATGTAATAAAGGCTGCAGACTGCCATTCCCATCGTCTGCCTTCCCGCAGCCCAATGGGCACCCACTGCTCTGGCAATGTGAAACCACTCCTGAAAGGCCCATTACCCAGTAGATTCCTTCTTTCCACAGCCAGGGCTGAGTCTTTGCTATCCCTAGCAGGGCCCCAGTAGGGCAGAAGGCAAAATCCTTGCCCCCGGGGTGGGGTCATGCTGGTTTGCTGCAGCTGGTGTCAAATTTGGGTTAATTGGGGTGGGAGCTGAGCATTGCCTCCTCCCTGCTCCCTCCCTAAATATCCCTGTGGTCCTGCATTCCCATGGGCTTCAGGAACCCCATCCCTGTGGTTTTGAGCTCTTGTGGGCTCTGTGACCCCCCCCCCCCCCATCCCCAAGGGTGCAGCTGTGTCAGGGCTGGGTGGTGAGCTGGGCACTCTGCAAAGCCTCTTCCTTGTGGGTGCCATCACAGTATGGGGGGCAATAGGTGTGTTTGTACCCACAGTCAGGCTGTCCCATCCTCCTTGAGGGTGAAAGCGCAGAGGGGAGATCCCTGGGGCTTATTTATTGTGGGTGCCGTCGCAGAAGGGCTGCAGAGAAAATGGGGAGGAGATGAAGGCAGAGGAGGTGTTGGCTGTAGCTTTCTTGCAGGGTATGAAACTTCCAACCTCCCCAGCTGCATCCCACCCCCATCCCCCTCGAACTAGGGTGCTGGGGGGGCACTCGGGAGGGCAACAACATCCCTCCCCCCCTCCGGACTGAGGATGGGAACCCATGGGCCAATCCTGCCATGGGCCCATCCGTATCCCCGTGCATCCCGGCTTGGGGGGGTTGGAGTCCCCTGGTCCCCGGCCCTACCTGTTTCTTGCTGTGCCCGCAGGCACACCAGGCGTATTTCATCTCCACCGGGAATGGCTCCTTCACCAGCTAAGGGGGGGAAGCGACGCGCAAAACACCGGTGGGGTTCCGCAACTGGCAGACAGCCCCTCCCTCGCCGCTCCATGTGGCTCTCATCAGTGTTACAAGCGCTGTGGGTCTCAGCAGCAACATGTCCCCACGCTCCAGTCACCTTCGCGGGCACAGCTACTCCACCATCACCACCGGAAGGGACAGGGCGGGCGGGCTCGGCAGGAGCTCAACTCCTCGGTGCACAAAGGATTCTCCCATGGATCCTTTCAGTCCCCCTCACCCAGACCCTTCTAGTGGCCTCCCCCGGGGTGCCCGGTCCCAGTGCGCAGCCTCTCGCACCGCCCCGATTAAACCGGGCTAGGGGCACGCAGGACACTTTGGTTCCTGTCCCTCCCCCTTGGCATTTAGGGGTGTGGTGGTTTAGCCAGGTGTCCACCAAATTATAATATCACTCCCCCTCCTAAACTGAACAGGGGAGAGAGAGAAATATAACAAATGGCTTGTGAATTGAGATCACTCAGCAATTAGCATCACAGGCAAAACAGACTCAACTCAGGGAGAAAAAGGTTTGATTTATTAAAGAAACAATAAAAACAGGGAGGTGAGAAATAAAACTGAATCTTAAAACACCTCCCCCCACCCCTCCCTCTTCCCAGGACTCCCTTTCCTTCCCTCCCAGCAGTGCAGGGGATGGGAGTTGTGGTCAGTTCATTACAGATGGACTTTGCCGCTGCTTCTTCTCAGGGGGAGGCCTCCTCACACTTCCCACTGCTACACTGTGGGGTCCCTCCCCACAGGAGACAGTCCCTCACAAACTTCTCCAGCGTGGGTCCTTCCCATGGGCTACAGTTCCCCACAAACTGCTCCAGCATGGGGCCTGCCACAGGGGTAGCTCCTCACACTCTGCCTCATCGTGGGTCATCCACAGGGAGAGCGTTCCTTCAGGTACCAACTTCTCCAGCCTGAGTCCCTCACAGGATCACAAGTCCTGACAGCAAACCTGCTCTGGCATGGGCTCCTCTCTCCCCACAGACTCCCAGGTCCTGCCAGGAACTTGCTCCAGTGATGTGTAGCTTTATACTAACATGTATTAATAAACTTTATACTAACTTATTACATTAGTATAGGCTTAACTGTAAAGCTTTTATTTTATACAGACAAAGCTATCTCCTTAGAGATAAGCACACATGAGCTGTGAAAAGGTCACACTTATCTGCTTTACACAAATACCTCAGGGACCCTCCAACTTCCTTAAAGGCAGAAAAACAGAGTGAAACCGGTTAGGCTGGGACCAAGTGGTATCTGAGGTTGCACAAAGATCAGGGATGAAAAAGACTCCAGACTCAGCCTTCATCCCCTATGGCCCTGATGATCACCACTAGGAGACACTGAGTAAATGCAAAGAAGAGGAGACTTAATTTACATGCAAAAGCAGGGACAGGTTGTGTATATGTATAGGCGGATGATGTAGTCTCATGAATTTGTATCTAGTTAATATAAGTCAAGCAAGTCACCCAGTCAGGTGCTGCACATTTGTGGTGGAGAGATACCCTGGGCGCCAAGTGCCGAATAAACATACCTTCTTTATAACTCTTTGAGTTGTGGGGTCTGTTCCCTACGTCACCAGTGTGGGCTTCCCACATAGTCACAGCCTCCTTCAGGCATCTACCCGCTCCAGCATGGGCTCCTCCATGGGCTGCGAGTGGATCTCTGCTACCTGCTGGCCTCCATGGACTGCAGGGGCACAGCTGCCTCACCATGGGCTGCACCACAGGAGGCTGCACCTCCTTCTCAAATACGTTATTCACAGAGGCATTACCTCATTCAGTAATTGGCCAGGCCTGGGTCAGCTGTGGGTCCATCCTTAGATTTGACTGGCCCTAACCCTATGAACTATGGGGGAAGCTTCTGACAACTCTTTGTTTAAAGAAGCCAACTCTGTAGTTCCCCTCCTCCCCAAAAAAAAACCTATCCCAGACAAAACCACTACAGGGAGTTTGCCCTGGACCCCCTGTGTTGCTGCAGGCTCTGGTGTGTGTGTGTGCATGTGTGTCCCCTCTGCTCACCAAGTATGGGCTCTGCTGCTTCCCTGGTAATTCATCTTTTCAGCATCAAAAGTTTGGGCTTCCCCCACTCCCCTATTTTTAAATAACAAAACCAAAAACGTTTGACAACTGGGAAAAAAATATCTTTTTTGACAACTGAAATGATTCAACTCTGGCCCCATAGGCAGGAGCCCACCTGGTCTGGGGGTCACAGCCCCCAGCCACCACGTCCTGCATGGGAGATGGCCTCAAGTTGCACCAGGGAGGTTTAGATTGGAGCTGAGGAAGAACTTTTCCTCTGAGAAGGTTGTCAGCCCCTGTCCCAAGCTGCCCAGGGAGGCCATCCCTGGAGATATTGCAAAGTGGTGGAACTGAGGTGCTGAGTGCCATGGGTTAGTGGTGGGCTGGGCAGTGAGGGCAGGGTCTGGACTCCAGGAGCTTAAAGAACTTTTCCAACCAAAACGATTCTGTGATTCTATGCCCACAGCCAGCTCCCACCATCCCACCTTCCAAGTGTAATGGGAAGAAGGGCCCAATCAGGCCCCAAGTGATGACCCTATGGAGGTGTTGAGCCAAATGCTCACCCCAAGGCCATTTTATTGCCTTTCTAAAGGCCCTCCTGTAAGAAACAAACAAGTTTTCTTGCGGAAGACTCAGGTCAAACTCTGCAGTGAAGCACTTTTATTTAGTGTTCTTGCAAGAGCGAATGTCCTAGCTAGCAGGCACATCGGATGGATACAACATTCAGCTTTTTATTCCCTATCCCTTGCCCAAGGTCCCTTGTTTCCCCATTGATTAGATATTCCAAGGCCTACAATCCCCTCAGGGAATGTCTGGTTCCTGTCCACAATTCTTATCTTAATGCCTCATCCCCACTTTACCTGTTTCTCCCCTTTTATTTTAAGATTTCGAAAATCAACCTGGAGCTGGTTAGCAATACAAAGAAACCGATATCAGTAGAAATTCTTTTGCCTTAGTTCCACTTGACTCCAAACTACAAAAACATTAACATTTTCTACAAATGCCAGCCCCCTTTTTTAATACATTTGTTGTTTTTGCAATGACTCTTCCAGGTTAGACAACATTATTTCAGTTATTTTTTAACAATAACTCTTCTTGTTTTTCTTCTTGTTCCTAACATCATGTCTAAAGTTATTCCATTCTCCCATACTATTTTACTAGTGGCATCTAGTTGTTCTGCAATCCCTTTGATTGCATCCCTTGTATAATTTATAAATTGTTGCTGATTATAATAAATATGATGTATCCAATCCACATTTTTGTTTATTGTCACCCACCAAAATAAGAAGGATTCAAACCCTGCTGCTATTTGATTTCGTGCTTTGTGTTAGTCAGGAACCCCTCTGGGGACTTCAATGGAACGAGTATAGAATCTGGCACTGATGTGGGGAAACAGACTCTATAACTCAAAGAGTTATAAAGAAGGTATGTTTATTCGGCACCGGGCATACGGGGGATCGCTCCACCACAAACGTGCGCACCTGACTCAGCAACTTCCTTGACTTATATTTGTTACAGAATTACAAAATCATATGATGACATTATCCACCTATACAAAGACACAACCTGTCCCCGCTTCCGCATATAAATTAGGTCTATTCTTCCTTTCATTTGCATGATGTCTCCCCATGATGGCCAATGATGGTCGTTGGAGCCCATGGGGGATGAAGGCTGATAAGTCTTGAGTCTTTCTCACCCCTGATCTTTGAGCAGCTTTAGATATGTCTTCCCAGGGAGCCTCTGTTGCTGAAGGACAGGAAGACGTGTCTCGTCAATTTCAGTGGTCTCGTGGATCATCGACAGGGGTTCCAGAGAAGACCGACTGGATCCTGAGACCAAGTTTGAAGGCAGATCCAGTGAACCACAGGGGGAAGGATAGGAATAGTAGGCACAATCATATCGACCAGGAAACTCTGTGCACTGACCAAGGTAAGAAAATTGACTATTAAGTATTACTTTGGTGGTTGGGGCATCCAAGGTAAGAAAATTGACTATTAAATATTACCTGGATGGTTGGGCATTCTGAGAGACTTTGTGTGTGTGTGCTTGAGACGTACAACAGGTACGAAGAGAGTATGGAGTCCAAATCCGCGGTTCTGTTGTTCCACAAGGAAAACAGCCAGAGAAGGACGAGGCGAAAGCACAGAGTGACAGAGAAAGTCTCGGGAAATCGGAATGGGAAATAAAAGTGCTAGGCCTAAGGAAAAGAAAAGGGAGGAGGAAAAGGGTCCCGGGAACATTCCTCCAGATAGTCCTTTGGGAAGAATGTTGGAAAGCTGAGAAGACGTCGGGTACTCAGGATTCAGTACTGTTGTTTTATGTGGTCTAAAGAGATAATTAAGTCTCCAAACATCTCTTGACCAGAGTTAGGGCAGACGAAGGATGGCAATATATGAGGAAACAAGTTTTTAAAAATTTAATGATTGGCAGCATGTGTGTTTGTGGACCTTAGATTTTGTTGTCTCCAAGCATCCAATTATTGACATTGAGTGAGCTCACCTGAAAATTTGCATAATATATAAATGATTACGTGTGTCATTTTGTTTCTTTTTTTGTTATTGTTGCCTGGAGTGTAGTGGACTTTTTGTGGTGGCTGAATGCATTGTCTTCTTGTGGAATTGTCCTTCTTGCAAACAAACAAACCAAAAGGAATTAAGAAAAAAATGTTTGTGATTAACTGACTATGGCCCCCTGTGAGTAAACTTTTATGCACAGAAAACAAATGGGTTACATTCAAAATTGCTAAATGAAGAGTCAAATGTTTTAAATTGTATAGAAGGAGAAGAAAAGCTAATCCAGGAATTAAAACAAAGTGTAATCACCACTCCTGTGTTAGCACTGTCATCCTTAGAATAAACCCCTTGTTTTGTTTGCACAGTAGATAAGGGAGTGTTAACTCAAGAATGGGATGGGGATGAACAACAACCAATAGCATATATATATCCAAACTTCTAGACCCCGTATCGAGGGGATGGCCAGAATGTGTACAGGCAAAAGCTGCCACTGTCTTCTTAGTATAGGAAAGCAGAAAACTAACGTTTGGAGGGCTATTAGTAATAAATACCTCCCAATAAATGAAAACTATTTTAACCCAGAAGGCTGAAAGGTGGCTAAACTCATTCTAGAACATTGAAATAAAAGGGAATGTTAAAAGAAAAGAAAAAAAAAGATTAGAAAAATCTTAACTTTACTCTCGACTTCCAGCCCATGCCTTAATCCACCCACGTCCCTATGGAAGGGAGATATGGAATGTGAGAACCTTGAACTCAATTGTTAAGATATAATAGAGTATCAGTGTAACCTGAATTGAAAAAAATACCTTTATATACAGGCCTTGAGAGTAATTCAAGGCAAAAGGCATAATGGCTATATAATTATTGAAGAAATGAGTCAATAGACAAAAGAAGCAGGGCAATTACCAATACCAAAATACCCAGTCAGCCCAGACATGCAAATTATATGCTTTAAACAGAACCTTACAACAGTTAGAAGGAAAAGAAGGAACATTTTATGCTGATTCAAGGTATGCCTCTGAAGTGGCGTAAACTTTTGGAAAAGTATGGGAAGAAGTTTATTCAATAGCAAGGGAGAAGTATTAGTACATGGAGAAGTAATTAAACAGGTATTAAAGAATTTATCACTTCCAAATGAGATTGCAGTGGTCCATGTGAATGAACATCAAAAAGGGAATTCTTTTAGGGCCAAGGGAAACAGACTGGCCCACGAAGCAGCCAAAGTGGCAACATTAAGCCATGAGATTGTGAGTATGTATAATCTCGCCTCCCAGGCACCTGCACCAAAGGCAACTCTTGTACTTACAGAAAAAGAGAAAGAAACATTAAGGGAGTTGGGAGTCATTGAGACAGAGGGGAGATGGATTCTCCAAGATGGAAAAGAAATGTTCAATGAACAAGCTATTAGGAAAATAATGGCTATTTTACATCAAGGAAGTCACTGGGGGACACAAGCAATGTGTGATTTAGTTTTAAGAAAATATGGATGTATAGGAATGTATACAGTGGCCAAACAGATTTGTGAACGTTGTGGGATTTGTAAGAAGATAAATAAAAAGGTCCCGAGGAAAGAGCCCCCAGGAAGGAGAGAACCTGGTCTGAGGCCCTTTAAACCAAAGACATTTGTTAAAAGAATTAGATACTGGGATTGTTATATTTTGTTTTGGCTTTCCTCAGGAAAAAGGACTTTTGGCCCAAACACCACCTCTTAAGTTTTCAGTACACATCATCCAGCCTGGAGAGCGGGACCCGATCAAGTCCTAAAAAGAAATCAAACTGCAACCTTAGTGGGAGGGCCCATGCCCAGTGTTACTGACCACTGAGATGGCAGTAAGAACAGCTGAGAAAGACTGGACTCATTACATCAGACTCAGACCAGTGGACTCTCCACTTGAGGATGGATAGTGGCCAGTGCGGGAACTGTGGTTGCGTTGTCAGGCTGAGCATCGGGCTGAGCGTTCGGCTGCAGGCGGTGAGCAGTTATGTCATAGAATCATAGAATCATAGAATGATAGAATGGTAGGGGTTGGAAGGGACCTTTAGAGATCATCTAGTCCAATTCCCCTGCAGAAGCAGGGTCACCTAGATAAGGTTGCATAGGAACATGTCCAGGAGGGCCTTGAAGACCTCCAAGGAAGGAGACTCCACAACCACCCCTCTGGGCAGCCTGTGCCACTGCTCCCACACCCTCACACTGAAATAGTTTTTTCTTATGTTTAAGTGGAACTTTTTGTGTTCCAGCTTCATCCCATTACCCCTTGTCCTGTTACTATCTACTATAGAAAAAAGGGATGTCCCAACCTCCTGACACTCACCCTTTAGATATTTGTAAATGTTAATAAGATCACCCCTCAATCTCCTCTTCTCCAGACTAAATAGCCCCAGTTCCTGCAGCCTTTCCTCATATGAAAGATGTTCCATACCCCTGATCATCTTGGTGGCCCTGCCCTGGACTCTCTCCAGCACTTCCCTGTCCCTCTTGAGCTGAGGAGCCCAGAACTGGACACAGTACTCCAGATATTGGACATTGCTCGTTTTTCTGTGTCCTTTGGCCATCATTGTAACTGCCTACTCTTTGTGGTGTTCTATTTAATTGTCCTTATTTCAACCCACAAAGTTCTAGAACTCTCTCTTGATTCTCCTCCCCATCCTGCTGAGTTGAGGAGGAGTGAGTAACTGGGTGATTTGGTTATTGTTCAGCTAGGGTTAAACCACAACAGTCCTTTTGGCACCCAACATGGGGCATGAAGGGTTGAGATAAGAACTGATCTGACAAAGAGCATGTTGAGATTTGGTATACAGTTTGCTTATATTGACCATACAACTGATCACACTGCTCACTCAGATGTTTACATGGTGGTTTTATATGGACTCTTACCTTCTGTATGTGTTCCCTGCAGTGCTGTTTATCACCTCAGGGAAAGTAATGAATATCACAATTTTGCTATACTGTGTCTCCCCACTATATCAGGATCCTCTCAGCTGATCACCAGGTGATTCTTTCCATATTATTAGATGTGAGGGAGAGAAGGGCACTTTTACATACACTGATCCATGTTGCCCAACTCCCTGTCTCAAGGGGGCTATTAACCATCTCCCCTCCTGTGTTTTTAGAGGAGTTAAATGAGTACGCTGTCTCATTCTCCGGGATATAGGTGGAGACGAGTCCGAGTCTGATTCCTCCTCCTCTCTCGATCTACTAAATTATCAGGTCCTAGTGCCGGTTGCCCGGCTGGGCTATCAGCCTCAGAATCAGATGATGATGGAAGAGGGGGATATAATGGAATAGGAGCTATGGAGGCAGATGGAGCTATGTCCAATTCCGGCTCCGTATTATCACGCTCCTTTTCCTTTTGTTTTATAGCCAAATGTTTACAACAAGTTTTAGTAAGGGTATAGGCAGAACAATTCTCTTTAGCCTTCATCTTTTTTTACAGTTAATGGCATTTGGGTACATGCCTGCTTATCTAATTTGCATTTCTTTTGCCAATCTGGTTTTTCTCGAAGATAAAAGAAAAGATCTACATATGGGACCTCATTCCATTTTCTTTCCCTCTTACAGAATAGCATTAATTGCAAGATTGTATTATAATTCAAAGTCCCATTTAAGGGCCACTTTTTCCCACTATCCAAATCATACAATAACCATGCATGATTACAGTACTCTATAAGTTGATCTTTGCAAAAATCACCCTTAAATTCCTTTCAGTGTGCCAACAAACACCCAAGGGGTGAATTCTCAGGTACTTTGTTTGCCATTTCAAAATCCTTTTAGTTACAAATACTTTCTCAACAGTCATTTCATTCTTTCTCTTCGCTTCTCTCCGGCTGCACCCCTCACGGGATCACAGAACCACGGATCAAAGCTCCGCACTCGCTTCGTGCGCAATTGCACATCTCACACACACAGACAGCTCACAACACAATATACAATAATATACATATATATACACAAAGCAATATACAAACCAATGTACAAATCAATGTACAAACCAAATGTACCTTACCATATACTTATGTGGGCCCAATTATACCAATTACCAATTGCCAATTACCAATGTCAGCCCTGCGATCACTTTGTCCGACTTATGGGCTGTAATACCAATGCCAATCCTGCGATCGCTTTTGCGTTTGCCTTACGGGCGATGCCTAGACTCCCAATATCCAACATGAGGATCCTCCAGCCTAACAAAGCGGAACTTTCGGTCTGTCTTACTGTCAGGCTCCTTTGGCTTTCCCTGGGCCCAACCAAGCGGGGTCTCCGGCACCGCAACTTACAGGCTAGTTCACCAGGTTCCACCCCCAACCAATTAGAAGTGCCTTACCACTCCAGGGAATGTTGCGAGGAGCTGTAAAGGTCGCAGGTGATGGTCCTCCCCGAGAATCCCTCGATTTGCGCTGGAGTTCGATCAGCATCCGATCCCGTCCAGTCTCACTCGCCAGGTCCCATCTGGGTCATCAAAACTGTTGACAGATCCGCAATTGTGAAAAACTTATCTACACAGGAATACAGATAAGCAGGCACTTCTTTATTATGTAGTGCTGGGAAAACACGGGGGGAGAGCTCCTCCATACATGATTCCTTGTTTGTTACCATTTTCAAGGTTTTTATACAGCTCAAACAAAAGAATCACATTTGCCAACACAAGCATGCATAAAATGTCCAATTTAGCCCTTCACCTTGATTGGTTCCCAACAAGCACAAAATTTCCAAAATCACAGTGATTGGTCAAAAAAAGATATCAGTCCCTTTGTTTTAGTAACAACTAAGGTAATAGCCAAGGTAACCTAACGAATACATATACCAGGGTCTTGTGGTTAAGGTAACAGCTAAGGTAACCTAACAAATGCATTCACCAGAGTCTCCTAGATAAGGTAACAGGTCCCTATCAGGTGTGGTATGTCACTCTTGCAGTTTAATCCTTATGTGATTCAAATTAATACTTACTAATTCAATAGGTGTTTGAATCATTTGCAAGTGCTTAGCTAATTGATTGAACCATTAAAAGTGATTAACAAGTGCTTAGCAAATGTTTGATTACTTATTGTGATAATAAGTTGTTAACTAAAATAATTGTGTATCTGCAACAGTATCACTTAGCCTCTGTCCCTCGGGGTTTCCGGGAGGTGTAATAGGGACTGTCCAGGGTGGATTATAAGGGGGGGGGTAAATATTTCAAGGGATCCCACTTCTTGGAATCTTCAGAGCTCCCTTCAGATTTGGTTTGGGTTGTCCTTAAGGGAGATATCTTCTCTTCTTTTATTATGCCTGCCCAGCATGAGGCATAGTCTGATTCCTCTTTTGAAAAGGGTTGTTTGTTGTTTACATGTAAACATAGTCCTTGACAGGTTCATCCTTCCTCTCCCCCAAACTCTGGTCAAGAGACATTTGGGGACTTAATTATCTCTTTAGGCCACATGAAACATGTCCTTGTCCTTAGTACCAGACATGTCTTCCCAGCTTTTCAACATTCTTCCTAAAGGACTATCTGGAGGAATGTTCTGGACTTTTCCCATCGTCCCTTTTACTTTTGCTAGACATAGCACTTTTATTTCCCATTCTGATTCCCCAAGACTTTTCTGTCACTCCGTGCTTTCGCCTCGTCCTTCTCCATCTGTTTTCCTCACAGAACAACAGAACTGCGGATTCGGACTCTGCACTCGCTTCTTACCCATTGTACATCTCAATCTCACATATAGAAAGTCTCTCAGAATGTCCCGACCACCAAGGTCCATTTTCTTACCTTCCGTGCACAGAGTTGCCTGGTCAATACAATCGTGCCTACTATTCCTATAATTCCTATCCTTTCCCCTGTGGTTCACTGGGTCTGCCTTCAAACTTGGTCTCAGGATCCAGTCGGTCTCCTCTGGAGCCCCTGTTGATGATCCACGAGACTGTTGAAATTGATGGGACGCGTCTTCCCGTCCTGCAGCAACAAAGGCTCCCCAGGAAGATGACTTGGGATCCCCCATCTGTGAGAAACAACCAAATTTTCTCGCGGAAGACTCAGGTCAGACTCTGCAGTGAAGCACTTCTATTTAGCGTTCTTGCAAGAGCAGATGTCCTAGCTAACAGGCACATCGGATGGATACAACATTCAGCTTTTTATTCCCTATCCTGTCCCCAAGGTCCCTCCCTTGTTTCTCTATTGATTAGGTACTCCAAGGCTTACAACTTCCCCAGGAGCCTACAACCCCCTCAGGGGATGTGTGATTCTTGTTATTTTATCACCCATACTCCCATAGTCTTATCTAAGCACCCATACTCCCTCTTATTTAAAATTTAGAACTCATTCTACAGATGGTTAGCAATACAAAGAAACAGATATGGGTAGAAATTTTTTGTCTTAATCCCCTTTGTTCCATCCTGCAAAAACAACATTAACATTTTCTACACTCCCAACCATGAAGGCCCTTCCTCAGTTCTGTCAGCCCTAGAGATGAGTAGAAAGCTCCCCTCAGGGCAACAACTCCCAAAGCTCAAGCCCTAATTTCAGCACCTCAGCCTCCAGCATTATTCAGACATCCAAACACTCACTACAGCACATTTTTAACTGAGGAGGTTGTAAATTCTCAGTGTGCTGTGGCTTCCCCTTTCCAGGTTGCTGGTGGGATGCAAGTTGTTTGGGAGCTGTTGCTCCCAGAAACTCTAGAAAAAATTAGCAGACTCATCTTTATAGCCCGCTTTTTATTTTTTGTAAAAGTCTTTTAATAAAAAGAACAAGGACCTTGACAATTTCTCAGTTATACAAATACATGATAGATATAAAGACCTTACCCACATTACACATGGGGATGTGGTGATTTGTTTCACTTATATATGTTACAAAGTTACAAAATCATATTGTCATGGTTTAGCAAGGAGGTGTTTTTGCTTGGTAACAGGGGGAGCAGGTTGCATTGAAGACCCGGTAAAGACTTTTTGGACTCTCCCCCGGCTCCTGGGTTCACATCCACCTCTGGCCTGGCTGGGCCATTCTGACGCCTCTGCCAGCCGTGGTGAGAATGCAGGCTGTACCCTTGCAATCCATGGAGGGCCATGGCGCAGGCCATGTCGGAGAGCTTGCATGCCGCAGAGCAGCCCCACACGAGAGACAGAAAGGGGCTGCAGCCTTTGGGATAAATGCACGTCGGAGCAGCCCGTGCAGGGCTGCCGTGTGTGTGAGATACCCCAAGGACTTGCAGGGAGGATCAGCGAGGAGCCCGCCTGCCCTGAGGAGAGACAAATGGCAGAAGCTATCAGGAACAGACTGACTGAAACCCCCATTCCCTGACCCCCTGGGCCGTTCAGTGGGGGAGTGACTTGCGGAAACAGACTCTATAACCGAGTTATACATCTCTTTGAGTTATACATCTACATCTCAAAGAGTTATAGAAAAGGTATGTTTATTCGGCGCTGGGTGACTCGGCAACTTGCTTGACTTATATTTGTTACAAAGTAACGAAATCATATGATGACATTATCCGCCTAGACAAAGACACAACCTGTCCCCGATTTCACATGTAAATTAGGTCTTTTCTTCCTTTCACTTGCGTGATGTCTCCCGGTGATGGTCTTTGGGGCCTTGGGAGATGAAGGCTGATAAGTCCTGAGGCTTTCTCACCCCTGAGCTTTGCACAACTTTAGATATCACTTGGCCCCTCGCAGAACTGGTTTTTGCCCTCAAGGAAGTTGGAGGACCCCGGAGGTATTGTGTGAGGAGATAAGCGTGACCTTTTTACAGCTTGTGTGAATTTTGTCCCGTCTGAAAAATAAGCTTTATACTATTGCGATAAGTTAGTATAAGGTTTATTAGTACATATTAGTATAAAGCTCTACATCAATCCCCCCTTTTTTATAAAATTAGAAAATTCTTTTACTATTAATACAGTGATTCCTTATTAAGCATTTTACTAAAGTACTTATTCGATTCAAGCACTTAAGAGCATGCATCTCTGGTGCTCTGACAACAAAAGAAACATCTGATACAGATGACAAATAGCACAATGATAATAATTATCAGAATTATTACCACAAAAGTTGTTTCAACCCAGCAAAGTTAGGTAACCATGAAGTTAATTTACTCCATAACTCTTGTCACTTCTCATGCTTTTGCTGTTCTTGTGGGAAATGCCTTTGGCCAACCTGAAAAGGTGTCAGTTAGCAGTAACAGGTCCCTTTTCTCTGCCAATTTGACCCATCTCTGGTTTAGGAGTGTTCTTTGGATTAGTTTGGAGGCAAAAATCACATTGGCAAGTTGCTTGTTTTACAGTACTATATAAATTCCTGGCTATAATTTGCCTGATTAGATGTCTGTGCAGAGCCTCTGCCCCCCAGTGTCCCTTTGTGTGGGAATGACTAATTTTCCTTGTGGGGTAACAGCCCCCAATCCTTCCTCATTAAATGTGCCCTCTAGATCTGTGATCAATTTCTTATCCTCTTTAGTATAATTTGGCTTACCTTCCAGGGAGATTTGTCCATCTGGAATCAAGGCTTCCTCAAACCTTACCTCTTCTTTTGCAGCCTGTTTTGCCTCTCTGTCCAAAAGCTCATTTCCTCTTTCCAACTCCGAGCTTACTTTGTGGTACACCCTCATATGTATAATAGCCACCTTCTCAGGGAGTTATATTTCATCAAGTAGTTTTAAAATTTCTTCCGCATATTTAATGTGCTTCCCTCGAGAGGTTAAAAGACCTCTTTCCTTCCAAATTGCTCCATGAGCATGGACAACTCCAAAGGCATACTTTGAGTCTGTATAAATGTTAGTAGCTCTGCCTCGTGCTAACTCCAAAGCACGAGTAAGGGCAATTATTTCTGCTTTTTGTGCGGAGGTTCCTGTAGGTAGTGATCCCAATTCTATTACCTCTTGACTGGTTGTGACTGCATACCTGGCGTATCTACTCCCTTGAAGAACATAGCTGCTTCCGTCTGTAAACCAGCTTTCCACATTGTCCAGAGGGGTCTCCTTCAGATCCAGGTGACTTCAATATACTGCTTTGATGGTCTCTAAAAAATCATGCTGCACTGGTTCTCCTGAATTTCTGCTAAGAAATGAAGCTGGATTGATAACGTTAGTGACCACAATTTCCACATCATCCTGTTCCACTATTATGGCTTGATATTTTAGGAACCTTTGGGGAGAGAGCAAATGTCCCCCTTTCGCTTCTAAAACTGTCAATACTGTGTGAGACACCAGCACTGTCATCTTCTGGCCCAGAGTAAATTTCCGGGCTTCTTGAATGTTTATTACAAGAGCTGCAACTGCCCCTAAACATGCAGGCCAGTCTTTTGCTGTTGCATCCAGCTGTTTGGAAAAATAAGCAACCGCCCGACGATATGGGCCCAAATCCTGGGTTTTCATGTGAGAAGAGAAAAAATGGTTTACTCACATCTGGAAGTCCTAAGGCTGGGGCAGATATCAGAGCCTTCTTTAGCTGATCAAAGGTCCGTGCAGCTTCTTTATTCCATTGTAGATATTTTTGCTCTGTGTTCACCATCACATATAAAGGCTTAATCAACAGTCCATAATTATAGATCCACAATCGACATCACCCAGTCATTCCCAAAAAGGTTCGCAGTTCCTTTACTGTTTGTGGCCTGGGTGTTTGACAGATGACTTCTTTCCTAGCTTGTCCCAATGTCCTTTGTCCCGCACTAATTTCATGGCCCAAATAGGTCACTTTCTGTTGGATTGTCTGGGCCTTTTTCTTGGATACTCCATACCACTGGAGCCCCAAAAAATTTAAAAGACTCACCATCCGGGTTAGACAGGCATCCTTTGTTTTGGTAGCGATTAATATACTGTCCACATACTGCAGGAGTTTTCCTTCTTCAGATGGGGCTTCCCATGATTCGAGATCTTTGGCTAGCTGGTTGCCAAATATGGTGGGGCTATTTTTGAATCCTTGAGGCAGCACCATCCAAGAAAGTCCAGTTTTACGTACACTTTTAGGACTTTCCCATTCGAATGCAAATACTTTCTGGCTGGCTTCATGGAGAGGGAGGCAAAAGAAGGCATCCTTTAAATCTAGAACAGTAAACCAAGTTAAGTCGGGTGTTAGCACAGTTAACAGGGTATAAGGATTTGCTACTACGTTGTAGAGGTCCTCAGTTATTCTGTTGACTGCCCGCAAATCTTGGACTATCCGATAAGACCCATTCAGCTTGCAGACTGGTAATATGGGAGTGTTAAAGCTGGACTCACAGTCTCTTAATAGTCCTAACTGTAAGAATTTTTCTATTATTGATTTAATCCCCTCCCTGTCCTCCCTCCTCAAGGGATACTGTTTAGTCCTTACCGGCTGTTGTCCTTCTTTGAGTTTTACCTCCACTGGTAGGGCATTCCTCGCCCTTCCGGGTACATCTGTGGCCCATACTCCCAGATATACTTGGTTCATGATATCTTCATTAATGTTTCCTTCTGTATAGATATTAGTTAGTAACAGGCTCATAATTTGTATATAATTTTGATCATTCACCTCCAAGCTAATGTGACCTTTTTCAAATTTAATTGTGGCTTGCAACTGCTCCAGCAAATCTCTTCCCAAAAGAGCTTTTGGGACATTAGGCATATACAAAAACCTGTGAATTCCTACTTGCTTTCCCAATTTGTACTTTAAGGGTTCAAAAAAGTATGACTTTTCACATTGGCCAGTGGCTCCCATCACCATAACATAATCATTACTTAGCGGCAACATTTCTTGATTTAAGACCGAAAACGTCGCCCCCGTATCTATTAGGAATTCCACTTGTTTTTCATTTTTCCCTAGCTTTAGTGTAATCAGTGGATCCGCCAGGGTAGACTCCCCAGGTCCCTGTCAATCGTCCTCCTTTAAGTGGGCTATTGCAGGTCTCCCTCTTCGTCCATCGTAGCTCCCCTTGAACCCCTTGGGGCATTCTTTTTTCCAGTGTCCCTTTTTTTTACAGTACGCACACTGATCCCTATCCAGTCTCAGTAGCTCTCTTCTCTGTGGTCTCTGTTCCAGAGCTGCCACAGTTGCTATAATTCTTTGTTCCATTCTCCTGTCCTTGTCACTTTCCCTATTCCCAAAGACTTTCCATGCTGCTTCGATTAACCTTTCTATATCCCGCGCGTCTGCCCCTCTTAATTTTTGCAGTTTTCTTCGGATATTGTCACATGACTGCCCTCTGAACAAGGATATTAGCTGTTGCTGGCCTACTTCGGCCGACGGGTCCAGAGGAGTGTATTTACCCATAGCAAGTCTTATTCTGTCTAAAAATTCTGAAGGGGTTTCAGAAGGGCCTTGTCTTACGGCATATAGCATTGACTAATTTATAGTTTTAGGAATCGCATTTTCCAACCCATACTTTATCCACTGTTGATATTGTTGTAACTGCTGATAATCATCACGATCATTTAGATCCCACCCTGGGTCTGTCAAAGGTATACACTGATCAACTGTCCATCCCACTAGTGTCCCTCCTGTAATTTGGGCCTGTACTTGTGTTTTTGCAGTTTTCAGTACCAACAGCCTTTCTGTTTCGGTCAGTGCATCCAACATGCATCTATGTCTCGCCAGTCTGGATCTAAAGTTTTAAGAATCATATCAAACCTTTTAGCAATGCCTATAGGGTCCTCTCAGTAATCTCTTACTGTTTCCTTCCAGGAATCTAAGTCATTAGTGGTAAAGGGAACCTTTATTTTTGTGGGCCCCATTGGGCTCATCGCCTGTCTCAGCGGGGCTTGAATTATTGGACCCACTTTACTCCGAGTCCTTGATGTAATGGGGCTGAAACTAGGGCCTTGTGGCTCATTTTTCACTGTTCCTTTGTCTGGTATCGGTGGTGTTTCCATATTTATAGCCCTATCTGGTCCTACAGAAGGGCCAGGACCCATCCCAGGGCCAGGTAAAGTTCCTCTGTCATTCATATTTATACTCATTGTTGGGAGAGGGCCCTGACTGCCAGTAGGCATGCCCATATTCCCTGTCCCCTGAGGACCCATATACTCCATCCTCATTTTCTGTTTTATTACTTCTGCCCCTCTTTCATCAGGAGGGGGCATGGAGGGAGGTATATAGCCTTCCAGGCTTTCTAAATCATTTGCCTGATACACCTTATCTCTATTGGTGCAGCGTTGTCCGACACTGCAGGATGAACAGCACCTTTTCAATTTTCCCTTGTTTTCTCGTTCTAGGGCCAGTATCAGGGGATCTTGGGGAGGAGCTAACCCACAATCCTGCTGCCATTCTGGATGATTTCTCAGAGCGAAAAACATGTCCACATAAGAAGCCTCATCCCATTTTCTTTCCCTCCTTATAAACATCATTAACTGTAGGAGGGTATTATAATCCAGAGTTCCATTTTGAGGCCACTTCTCCCCATCGTCTAATTTATAGAGGGGCCACCATTGGTTGCAGTATTTTATAAGTGTTTTTTTACTTTCTGTACCCCTAGTCCCCACAAGATCTTTCCAATATGCCAATATGCATCCTAATGGACTTTTCTCGGCTCTCACACTGAGCGCTTCCCATTATTTTCCTATATTCTCAAATTACTCTTTGTAACTCTTTCTCTGAAATGTTTCTCAAAATAGGTAATCCCAACCCCCAACCACCAAACATGGTTGTAATCTCAGCTATGTGTTCTTCACACTCTGGACACCAGCACCAATGCTTATCGTAGTCACCACCCCTTCCAACGCTATTACAGTTATATATTTTAGCAAGAAGTACGCTTCAGTTTTACTCACCCAGCATGTTCCAAACAGGGCGTTTCAAACAGGGAATTTCTAATGGGGGCAGTGGATGGAGTTCTTGCTTCTCCGCTGTATAATTTACACACAAAAGTTAAGTATATTCCCTGATATTTATATATTCCGGATCCTCCTGTTTGGGGCGGGATCCTCTCCCCACCCCCCCAGGGCACTATAAAGTTTTCGTTAATGCATTAACACCGGGAAGCTGAAACCACCGTCAAACTCGTTCACGTTCCTTATCTTCTACCCTGATAGTGTAAAACAGTACTATTAAAATATTTCTTGGCTCCCTTGGTTCACATAAAACATATGTAGACAAGTTAACAAACACTACAATTACTTGACACGCTTCGTCCGTCTCCGGCCGGTCTCCTCGCGGAGATACGGAACCACGGATAAGGACTCCACACTCGCTTCGCAGTCAGACTGCGTCTCATTCATTTAACACTCAATTCACACACACATCACAACTTTACAATATCCGTTTATCTGAAATACAAATAAGCCCGGGTACTTCCAACGCCACAATACTATTATTATACCAGTTGTTATCCCTTCTGCAGCTGCAAACTAAAACCAAGATGTCATGCGAATTCGCCCTGTAACCATCTGAATCTCGACTGGGGCCTCTGAGTTACGAATACCAAGTAACCCCCCCCCAATGTCGGCTGGGGCCTCTGAGTTACGAAAAACCAAGTAACCCCCCCCAATGCCAGTTGGGGCCTCTGAGTTATGAAAATCATGTAACCCCTCCCCCCCCCCCAATGCCGGCTGGGGCCTCTGAGTTACGAAAACCAGGTAACCCCCCACCCAATGCCGAGATTCTTCCCAACTTATACCTACATGGGGACTCTGTCGTGCGTCAGACGTCTCTGCGCGACTTACCGATCGCCCCGACCGCGGTCCCTTTTCCCTCTTTCACATACCTTGTCCGCAGGATAGATGGTCATTGTCTGTTCCCGCAGTGAGCGGCTGGGAGCAGAGTTCCTCCGAAGAAAAAGGCTCGGGCCACGGCTAGGACGTCCGTCCCTCAGTCGCTCCTGCAGCCGAGCAGAGCGCGTCCCATCTGGGGTGCCAAAATGACTTGAGGAAACAGACTCTATAACTCAAAGAGTTATAAAGAAGGTATGTTTATTCGGCGCCGGGCGCACGGGGGATCGCTCCACCACAAACGTCCGCACCCGACTCGGCAACTTGCTTGACTTATATTTGTTACTGTGAGAAACAAAACAAGCTTTCTCTCGAAACACTCAGGTCAGACTCTGCAGTGAAGCACTTTTATTAAGCATTCTTGCAAGAGTCGGTGTCCTAGCTAGTAGGCACACCTGACAGGCTTTTTATTCCCTATCCCGGCCACAAGGTCCCTCCCTTGTTTCCCCATTGATTAGGTACTCCAAGATTTACAACTTCCCCGAGGCGCCTACAATCCCCTCAGGGGATCTCTGGTTTTTGTATCTTCTCACCCATTCCCCACAGTCCTGAGATTTAAAACTCTAGTTAACATTACAAACAGATAACAGTCTTATGGTCAGTCCACTGATTTACATTACACAGAGGCAGATAACAGTCGAAATTCCTTGTCTTAATTTCTTTCTAATTCTGCAAAAGCAACACCAATATTTCTCACAAATCCCCCCCCCCCTTTTTTTTTTTTTACACATTTGTTGCCTTTTGCAATGACTCTTCCAGGTTAGACAACATTATTTCACAGTTATTATTTAATTCTGTCTCTTCTTCCCGCTCCTTTAGGAGAAACATTTTCTCATGGTAGGGAGGCGGGTCTAAGGGCATTTGTTTGGATATCGCTGTTTCAATTAATCTTTGTACAAGCCCCCTAACACATGGGATTATACAGCATCCGACTGCCGTTAATATCCCTGCAACTACTCTCAGAGATGTAACCACAGATATTACCATTTCTTTCCATGTCCCAAACCATGATTCCAACCATCCTGTAATACAGTTATCTATCCCTGAATTCTCAACCCATTCCTCTGCTAGTGTGGTAAGTCCCTGTAATGCTTTGGTTATGGTTTCATCTGGTGCTGTATTGTTTGGTATGAAAGTGCAACATTTGTCTCCTAACATTACACAGACCCCTCCTTTTCCTGCCAATATCATATCTAGAGCTATTCTGTTCTCCCATGCCATTCTGCTAGTGGCATCTAGTTGTTCTGCGATTCCTCTGATTGCATCTCTGGTGTAATTTATAAACCGCTGCTGATTGTAATAAATATAGTTTATCCAATCCACATTCTTATTTATCATTACCCACCAAAATAGAGAGGATTCAAACCCTGCTGCTATTTGATTTCGTGCTTTATGTTCATCAGGTACCCCCCTGGGAACTCCAATTGAATCAATATAGATCCTGTCATCGAATGATACCCCCAAATTTCTTTTCATTCTTTTCCCCGAAATGTATGTTTCTCTTTCAAATGCCAGGGTAAATGGAACAGCCAATTGAACAAGGGCACATGTGCCTTTCTAATTTGGAGGGAGCATTGGCCTCAGGATTCTTCCTCGACAATACCACCACAGATCTGCCCTGGGGATACTCACAGACGAGTAATTTCCTGCTTTATCCTCAGTCACATTGAATGACTCAGTACACATTTACAGGTCTCCGAGATACCCAGTAGCTCCTCCACCCTGTCGTGAGAGACAAGCTGTGTGGTTACCAGCCACTGGAGAGAAAACAGGAGGTACTTTGATGTCTTTGCTCTGCAGAGCAAATAATAATAACAGTGAGAGAGACTCGCAGCTCCCTTTTCCCCATGCAGTTGTAAGAAACTATGAA
The DNA here is from genome assembly GCF_028858725.1 of Colius striatus. Taxonomy (NCBI): domain Eukaryota; kingdom Metazoa; phylum Chordata; class Aves; order Coliiformes; family Coliidae; genus Colius; species Colius striatus. The sequence goes on from NC_084789.1 coordinate 1,802,433, forward strand.
CTAAGGTATTGTTTATTGAGATTTATGTTAAGCTCAATGTAAAGGTTAGACAACAAAAGACAGGAAAATTGCATATGCGAACAGCTGCCAGACATCACTTGTGTGTAATTGCCTTTACATACCAATACCACCTATGCAAGCAAAAGAGATACTGCTCAAAGATAACTACAGGATGTTCTGAGGAACAAAGGAGGAAGACTCCTCACTCAACAACCACTGGAAGGCAGAAAACGACCCCCTTCACAGCAACTGAAGAATGCGCAGAGTACCTACAGTGCTTCACGGCCACGGACTAAAATGTATAAAAAAGGGACTGTTTGAACTGATTAGTACGGCAGTTGGCAGAGCGCAGACTCCCCTGTCGTCCAGCGCTGTCTTTGCTCATATTCTACTTGCTACAATTAATAAAATTATAATTGGATTATGATCCGTTGTGGTCTCAATTTATGACAATTTCTTGGTGCCGTGACTCGGATAAGGAACGGTGAGCTTCAGTCCTCCGGGGAGGCGCCCCGCGGCAATCCGCGGCCCCGCGACTGACAGCCTACCTCAACCTTACCGACGAACCTAAATTCTAGAATAATGAGCAAAGGGGAAACTGGTAAAATCCCATAAAAATTCTGTGCACGGGAGTCCGGACGAAGACGCAGGACGCGTAAGTATATTGCGAATTTTTCGCGGGTTATCCGTTCGGGCGGGATTGGGTATCCTGGATTATAACAAATGAGAGGTTCGATACACTGAACCAAGCGAGTGTGGACCCTTAAGTACTGCGTTTCCCATCTCCCGCGAGGGACTGGGCCAGGAACAAGGGGACCAAGTGAGTGTGTGTTTGTGGATAATCCAGAAGATGGGGGCGAAGGGCAGCAAGCCTTCGACTCCCATGGGAAGGGTACCTACTGTACCTAAGGATACCCCTCTGGCATATATCTTAGACAATTGGAGATATTTCCCTGAAACACTAGGGAAAGATAAGCAAAAAAATGATAGAATACTGTACTAAGATATGGGGAGGGAAGAAGATTTCTGAAAATGCCTTTTGGCTAGTCTGCGGGCCAGAAGAAGATTGGATAAGACAACAATTAAATCTCTGGGTTAATAATAAAAAACCTCTTAACCCGGAAGAAAGTCAATATGTGGAAGTATGGCTAAAAAGACCGGGGACTAGACTTTATCTCCTGCTCCCACAGCCCCTCCAGAGGTCCCCAGGGCGTCCACTCCCCCACCGGAGTTGGAACGAGAGTCTCCCCCTCCTCCTTTTGGGACCAAACCTTTATACTTGGGATGAAATGCAATCTATCCTTGGTCAATTATTTACTAACAAGGAAAGAAACATGATTAGACGAGCAGGAATGAGATTGTGGGATGCTCAACATGCCCATGGACCTAAAGCAAATATTAAATGGCCACTCCAAAGACCTAATTGGGATAATCAGGATCCGGTGCATAGAACTCATATGCAGGACCTGAGAAATATAGTAATTCAGAGAATTAGAAAAACAGTACCCCGTGGCCAGAATATCAATAAAGCATTTAATGAAATGCAAAAGAAAGATGAGAGCCCTACTGAGTGGTTAGAACGACTGAGGAAAGCCCTTCAGCTGTATCTCGGGGTAAATCCTGACGAAGGGCAAGCACTCCTCAAAACTCAGTTTGTAGCAAAATCATGGGAAGATATCAGAAAGAAGATTGAAAAGTTAGAAGACTGGCAAGTGAGAGGGTTGGATGAATTATTGAGGGAAGCCCAGAAAGTCTATGTAAGGCGAGAGGAGGAGAGCAGCAAGCGGCAAGTGAAAAGGATGGTAGCAGCGGTCAGAGAGGATCGTAAAAGACAAACTGCTGCTGGAACGAAACAAGGGAATGTAGTAGTAAAGAAGGAACAGAGGTGTTGTTTTTACTGTGGAAAAAAATGGACATATAAAGAAGGATTGCAGAGAAAGGATCAGGGATGAGGAAATGTTAAAGACAGAATAAGAGAGTCAGGGGCTCTATATTTTAGGGGACCGGAGTCATCATGAGCCCTTGATAAAAATAAAATTAGGTCCCCATAAACAAGAGTTCACCTTTTTAGTAGACACTGGGGCTGAGAAATCGACTATTAGGCAAATACCTGAGGGATGTAAAGTATCCCCTGAAAAAAGTACAAGTGATTGGGGCAAAAGGAGAACCCTTTAAAGTAAGTAAAATCAAAAATGTGGTATTCGAAACTGAAAATAAATTTGGAATGGGTGAACTCTTGCTCGTCCCTGAAGCAGAATTTAATCTGCTAGGACGAGATTTAATTGTTGAATTGCAATTAGATATTAAAGTAAAAAATCAAGAGCTAACAGTGTCTGCTTATCCTTTGACCATGGATGATCAAAAACAAATTAACCCCGATGTCTGGTACTCTCCGGACACAATTAGTAGATTGGAAATCCCACCGATTAAAATCCAAATTTCTGAACCCCACATACCTGTGAGGGTAAAGCAATATCCCATATCCCTAGAAGGACGGAGAGGATTAAAACCAGAAATTGATCGATTATTAGCACAAGGAATCTTAGAGCCTTGTATGTCACCCTTTAACACCCCCATTCTGCCTGTAAAGAAACCTAATGGGAAATATCGGCTCTTACATGATTTAAGGGAAATAAACAAAAGAACTATCACCCGGTTCCCTGTAGTAGCAAATCCATATACATTGCTAAGCAAGCTAGGACCCCATAACTCCTGGTATAGTGTGGTTGATTCAAAGGATGCCTTTTGGGCCTGTCCACTGGCAGAAGAATGCCGTGATTATTTTGCCTTTGAATGGGAAGACATAGAAACAGGCCGTAGACAGCAATTGAGATGGACCGTGCTCCCCCAAGGGTTCACTGAGTCTCCTAATCTGTTTGGACAGGCCCTGGAAGAGCTCTTAAAGGAATACCAGGCACAAACGGGAAATGTGCTGTTACAATATGTAGATGATCTGCTCATAGCAGGGAATAATAAGGAAGATGTAAGAAAAGAAAGCATTCGACTCCTAAACTTTCTTGCACAAAAGGGACTATGGGTATCACGAGAAAAGTTACAATTTGTGGAGGAAAAAGTGAAATATTTGGGACATTATTTGTTTAACAGAAAAAAGATATTGGATCCAGAACGCATTAAAGGAATTCTGGAATTACCTATGCCTGTTACTAAGAGACAAATTCAACAGGCATTAGGGCTATTTGGGTATTGTAGGCAATGGATAGAGAACTATAGCTTTAAAGTTAAATTCTTATATGAACAACTGTCTAAAGACAGAATACCTAAATGGACCCCTCAGGATCAAGAGCAGTTTGCCAGTCTCAAAAGGGAGCTAAGTCAAGCACCGGTTTTAAGCCTACCAGATTTAAAGCGGCCGTTCCATTTATTTGTTAACATACATGAAGGAACAGCATTCAGAGTATTAACTCAGGAATGGGCCGGACAAAAGAAACCGGTGGCATACCTATCAAAGCTGTTAGACCCTGTGAGCAGGGGTTGGCCGAGCTGCTTACAAATCATTGTTGCTGCTGCCTTATTACTTGAAGAAACAAATCGCATTACCTTTAATGGAGAAGTTGTCTTATATGCGCCTCATAACATCAGGGGAGTGTTACAACAAAAAGCAGAGAAATGGCTTACAGATAGCCAATTATTAAAGTATGAGGGGATACTTATAGAATCCCCTAAACTATCTTTGAAAACTATTGGAGCAACTAACCCCGCGGAATTTTTGTACCCAGGAGAAGGTAATGAACTATTGCACAATTGTTTTCAAACAATTGAACAGCAAACACGCATTAGGCCAGACTTAGAAGCACATATTGCCAGATGGGAGAGAAGTCTTGCCAAAGGGCATAACACTCGAAATATTTTCAAAAATACATAGTAAAACACACTGGGGAACCCAGGCGTTAGTTGATCATTTCAATCGACAATTTGCATGTATAGGTGTATATAACATAGCAAAAACGGTCACAGCAGCCTGCGAGATCTGTCAAAGGGTTAATCGAAACAACATGAGACGAAAACCTCTTGGAGGACGTTCCCCAACATATAGACCCTTCTCACACATACAAGTGGATTTTACTGAACTACCTAGGGTAGGGCGTTATAAATATTTATTAGTAATGGTGGATCATTTAACACATTATGTTGAGGCTTTTTCCTACCTCCTGCTAACCAAGTTACTAAGATATTACTTGAACACATTACACCTCGATATGGAGTACCTGATGTAATCGATTCGGACAGGGGAACACATTTTGTGTCAAAAATTGTTAGGGATCTAACAGAAAACTTGGGTATTAAGTGGGAATACCATACGCCATGGCATCCACAAAATTCGGGAAAGGTTGAAAGGATGAATGGAGAAATCAAAACTACTTTGACTAAATTAATGATAGAAACCAAATTATCATGGATTAAGTGCCTACCCATGGCACTATTAATTCTCAGAACCAGGCCCCGAGCAGATGTGGGAATATCAGCATTTGAAATGGTGTATGGAATGTCATATAGAATTGAAAGTCCACAAACAAATGTTTTAATTCGAGATCCTGTAATTAATGAATATGTTTTGCAATTAGCAGCACATCGTAACAAGCTCTGGGAACATGGACTGATTGTGCAACGACCCCCGTTGGACTTAAAAATTCACAATGTTAAACCTGGGTGATTAAAGTGTGGAAGGAAGAAACCCTAAAGCCCAATTGGGAGGGACCTTATCTTGTTTTGCTTACAACAGAAACAGCTGTCCGGACTGCTGAGCGTGGATGGACTCATGCCAGTCACATTAAAGGCCCGGTAACGAGACCCCACTGGAAAGTAATCAGTACTCCAGGTGACACCAAGATAACCCTGAAAAGATAACGTAATGACAAAGACTTTATTTGATTATTTTGTTGTGTTACCTTTCGGTATAAAGTGTGTGTTGTTGTTTACATTTGCAATAATTATTTCTTTATATTTAATTATTTATTTATATTTATGACACAGTCTTTTCTTGGTATAAGGCAATCATACATCTCATTCCCTGTGGTTCATTACTCCATCCTAAAGGAAAGGGAACCACTTGTGCAGTAGGTCTTCCTGAGGCACAGGAAAGAGTCCGAAAACTCTTTACCGTGTCTTCACTGCAACCCACTCCTCCTGTTACTAAGCCAAAAGTTGCTCCTTGATAAACCAGAACACTATGATTCAGGCTTTACACTGTATATTTAAACCCATTCAATCCAGGCATTTGCATCCCCATATCCTGCTTCAGTCTCAAATGTTTACGTTAAATTATTTACTTCAGTTATAGTTACACTCTTTGGGTCATTTGGTGGGTCTCATGGTTTTATTTTAGGTAATTTAGTAGGAGTTGCTATCCTTTGGCTCAGTCCCCTCTTTGATTTCTACACTACAATCCTGAATACCTTCCATTTATATCCGCTCCAAGTTCATAGGTTCTATTTGACAAGCATTAAACTGTATAGTTTGTGGAGCCTCCCTGTCAGTTACATTTATCCATAGTTTAACCAAATACTACTTTGTCCCTCTCCAATGGTCATGATGCTGTCCCCTGGATTTCCAACAAACAATAGCACATAATTACAATGATCCCCCTCATTTTCAACAATTAATGACATTTCTGCTACCACCACCTCATCAGTTAGTAACATTAATGAGTGTCCTTGTTTCCATTGGATTCTTATTGCTTCTTTAGTTTAAGACATAAGGGGTTTGTAGTCTGACATACGTGTCACTGTCCATCCTCTAGTGGAGAGTCCTCTGAGTCTGATGTAATGAGTCCAGTCTTTTTTAAGCCTTTCTTACTGCTGTCTTAGTGGTCAGTAATACCTGGAACAGGCCTTCCCATTCGGGTTGCAGTTTGGTTCCTTTTCAGGACTTGATCAAGATCTGCCCTTCAGGCTGGATGGTGTGGGCTGCAAACTCGAGAGGTGTTGTTTGGCCCATAAGCCCTTTTTCCTGAGGAAAGACAAAATGACAACCCCAGTATCTAATTCTTTTAATAAATATCTTTGGTTTAAAGGGGCTTAGGCCAGGTTCTCTCCCTCCTGGGGGTTATTTCCTCAGGACCCTTTGTTTGTTTGTGTTTTGGGTTTTTTTTCCTTACAAATCACACATCATTCACAAATCTGTTTGGCCACTGTATACATTCCTACACATACATATTTTCTTAAAGCTAAATCACATATTGCTTGCATACTCCAGTGACTTCCTTGATGTAAAATAGCCATCATTTCCCTCATAGCTTGTTCATTTAACATCTCTTTTCCATCTGGGAGGATCCACCTTCCCTCTGTCTCAATGTCTTTCAACTCTCTTTTTCTGTAAACACAGGAGTTGTCTTTGGTGCAGGTACCTGGGGGGTGAGATTATACATACTCACAATCTCATGGCTTAATGTTGCCACTTTGGCTGCTTCATCCTCCAGTCTGTTTGCCCTGGCTCTAAAAGAATTCCGTTTTTGATGCCCATTCACATGGACCACTGCAATCTCATTTGGAAGTGATAAATTCTTTAATACCTGTTTAATTACTTCTCCGTGTACTAATACTTTTCCCTTGCTATTGAGTAAACCTCTTCTCATGCCTTTCCAAAAGTTCATACCACTTCAGAGGCATACCTTGAATCAATAGAAAATGTTCATCTTTTCCTTCTCACAGCTCTAAGGTTCTGTTTAAAGCCTATAATTCGCATGTCTGGGCTGACCAGTTATTTGGTAGTCACCCTGCTTCTTTTGGTTCTTGACTCATTCCTTCAATAATTGCATAGCCATTATGCCTTTTGCCTTGAATTACTCTCAAGGCCTATATGTAAAGGTGTTTCTTTCAATTCAGGTCACACTGATACTCTATTATATCTTAACAATTGAGTTCAAAGTTTTCACGTGTCATGACTCCCTTCCATAGGGAAGTGGCTGGATTAAGGCATGGGCTGGCAGTCAAGATTCAAGTTGCGATTTTTCTAAAAGTTTTTTTTTTTTTAACATTGTCTTTTATATCAATATTCTAGAATGTGTTTAGCCACCTTTCAGCTTTTCGAGTTAAAATCGTTTTCACTTATTGGGAGGTATCTATTACTAATATCACTCCGAACTTTAGTTTTCTGCTTTCCTCTACTAAGAGGGCAGTGGCAGCTTTTGCCTGTACACATTCTGGTCATCCCCTCAATATGGGATCCAGAAGTTTGGATATATATGTTCTATTGGTTGTCATTCACCCCCCCATTCTCGAGTTAACACTCCCTTATCTACTGTGCAAACAAAACAAGGGGTTTATTCTAAGGATGACAGTGCTAATACAGGAGTGATGATTACACTTTGTTTTGATTCCTGGATTAGCTTTTCTTCTCCTTCTGTCCAAGTTAAAACATTTGGCTCTTCATTTAGCAATTTTGAATGTAACCCATTTGCTTTCTGTGCATAAAAGTTTACCCACAGAGGGCCATAGTCACAAACACTTTCTTAATTCCTTTTTGTTTGTTTGTTTGCAAGAAAGGCAATTCCACAACTCCCTTTATTCTCTCTGGATTCGTTCTGTGTTTCCCTTAAAATGTTCAAAATATCTAACTTCCTTTTTGACAGATTGCAATTTGGATTTTGATACTTCTTGCTCTCCTAAAAAGTTTAATAATCAACAAAAAAAAATCTGGCTTCTTTTACCACACTGTTTTCTTTGCCCGAAAATAAAAAGTCATCAATATATTGAAGTAAAATAACATCAGAAGAAGGACTATAATATTTATTTGTTCTTATCTTCTTTCTTAATCTTAATAACATCAGTTTAAACGTAAAACTCTCTCCTTTAACTCCCAAGAGTTTTATTTGTTGATAACTTTGCCCCATAGGGTGTAAAATTTAATGAGATTCTGGCCACTACCGTGCCAACCAAGAGGACCATCTCTTCTTCCTGGGATCCCACCTTTAGATTTATCAAGGCCTCCCAATGGGACTTCTAATTATGAAACTCCAGACCTCTCCATTCAGTATCTTCAAAAGCCAGTAATGACATCACCTTTTCTTTTTCCTTCGACTTGGGACATTCTCTCTCAAAGTGCCCTGCTTCCCCACACTTAAAACATCCCGCTGGGGAGGAAACATCTACATTGCATGCCCAGGCTGTCCTTTATCTTCCCCCAACACTTCTTCCCCTGGCTCCTTTCGTGCCTCTTTCTTTGTTCCATGCAATACACTCCTATCTTCCTTCATGTGAAATTTGTTCCCTTGATTCGTGTCAATGTGGATCAATGAATATGGATGGTAATTTTTGGTAGCTTTATTTGTTCTTGTGTAACTTGTTCTTGCTCTTCGTAACGGCAGCTTGACATGTGTCCTGGAAAACTAGCTTGAACCTGATTTTGATAAGGAGCGTGTTTCTGCTTCTTATAACGGCAGCTTGGCAGATGTTTTGGGGAGATTAGCTTGAACCAGTTTTGCAGAGATATACACACGGAGGTCGCCTGGGGGACACCATGATGAAGACTACTGACTTCCTCCAACGACCACCTAAAGAGGGTAAAAAAGACCCCCAAGATGGAACAAAGCATGCGCAAGAAGGAGAGGACCCCTTCCCAGAAATGATTAACATTTTCCAGCCCCTTCGAGGAAAAGTCATGAATACGTATAAGGCCTATTCTACTTAATGCGAACTTGGGATGTGCGTCCTGAGAGCAGAGGCTCTCAACGCACCCAGCGCTGTTTGCTTGCTCTTATTCATTCAATAAATTCCAAAATTTAATTGGAATCCTGTTCGGGGATACTTCATTTATCACAATTGAGGACTCGTCTTGGTTCCTGAATTCTGACTTGATTTAGGAGGGGCGCCCCACCATTTGGTGGCTCTTGATCAGGTCGGGTCAGGACTAACGCCAGCCTGAACCTGAATAGGGGCAAGCAAAGAATTTGATTTTTATGAGCTCCCTTGCCGGCTGCAGCAGTTTATTTTGCCCATAATTCTGCTCGCAAAGATCTAAACGAAGACGACGGAGTCGTAAGTATTTAAGGCATATACCGTTCGATTGGGTGGGATTCGATTGCCTGTGTGTGTAAGAGTGTGATTGAGATGGAACCTGGTTCCGAAGCGAGTGTGGAGGTCTTCTAACCGCGGTTCCAATCTCCTGTGAGGGACTTGTCCGGTGAAGGACCAAAGCGATTCCTATAGTATTCGTGGGTGGGTGATAGGTCCTAAACCCTCTGCAAGATACTCTTACTGGTAACCAAGGGCTGTAGGAATTGCCATAGTAAAATTCCTAGATGGGTCAGAAAAAGTCAAAGACCCAGGACCTAAAGAAAGGGAGCAAATTACCAGACATACCATCAGAAAGTCCATTAGGAATAATGATTAGGGATTGGAATGAAAGGGGCCCCAGAAAAGGAAAAAATAAATTAAAATTAGTCCAAAATTGTATGATTGAATGTCCGAAGAAACCTTTAAAACCACATATCTTTTGGCCTGTTTTTGAATCTTTTGAGGATGGGATTTGCCAGGTCTTAAATATATATGTTAATTCAAAGGAACCTTTTAGTCAGGAGGAAAGTGATTATGCAGGATTATGGATGAGGACTTCACGTCCTTTTCCAGCCTCAATACTTACATTGAAAGCAGATGAAAAGTTTGAGGAAGAAGAAGGGGATAAAATGGAAAAGTAAAGGAAAAAGATGATAAATGGGAGCCACTGGATAACTTACCACCTCCATATTCTAACAATCTACCTCTGGCGGCAGCTGCTCCTCCGGTGGCCGTAGTATCTCCACCAGCGCCACCGTTGCCCCTGCCTCCACCACCAACAGCACCGGATTAGATCGATCTCCAGCTGCATGTCCGAGAAGTAGGACTGCCACATCTGAGGGAGCTTCTCTATATCCCTTAGGAGAAGTACCCCTCGGAGATAATCAGGGAGGCATTGGGTTTGTGGCAGTCCCTTTAAATACCACAGATGTAAGAAATTTTAAGAAAGAAATGGGGACCCTATTAGATGAACCCCTTGGGGTAGCTGAAAAATTAGACCAATTCTTAGGCCCCAATACTTATACCTGGGAAGAAATACAATCTATTTTAGGGATCTTATTTACTGCTGAGGAAAGGGGTATGATTCGACAAGCTGGAATGAGAATTTGGGAAAGACAAAATCAGGCTGGACCTCCTGGGGATCATAAATGGCCAAATATGGACCCTCACTGGGTTCATCAACAACCCCAAGGGAGGCAGAACATGAGAGACCTGAGAACGTTAATTATCCAAGGGACAAGAGAAGCGGTCCCCAGAGGACAAAACATTAATAAAGCATTTAATGAGGAACAAGGGAAAGACGAATCACCAATGGAATGGTTAGAAAGGTTAAGAAAAAGTTTACAAATGTATTCTGGAATAGATCCAAATACAGTGGCTGGGACTGCCCTCCTTAGAACACAATTTGTAGCAAAATTTTGGGGGATATAAGAAGAAAATTGGAAAAATTAGAGCACTGGCAAAATAGAGGGTTAGAGGAATTACTTAGAGAAGCTCAAAAAGTCTACATAAGGAGGGACGAAGAAAAGCAAAAAGCAAAAGCAAAAAATCTTTGTAGCAGCCATAAGAGAGAGTAAGGAAACTGAAATCTCATCTGGGGAGAAAGGGAAAAAGAAAATAGAGACGACACCCCGGGGACGACCTTCTAGAGAGAGGTCTGGTATTCCCGTCTGTTACTACTGTAACAAGAAGGGGCATATTCAGAAGAACTGTAGAAAATGGGAACAAGATGAAAAAATGTTTAAAGAAGAATAGGGGAGTCAGGGGCTATATTTGTTGGGGACTTCAACATCAACAGACCCCTTGATAAAATTGCTAATAGGTCCCCATAAGGAAGAAGTTTTATTTTTAGTCAATGCGGGTGCTGAGAAGTCAACCATCCAAAAGCTCCCAAAAGGGATAGAAAAAGAGAAAAATTATATTTCAGTAATTGGGGCAAAAGGAGAACCCTTTAAAGTGCCCATTCTAAAAGATGTAGAAATAGAGTCAGAGAAGAAAATTTGCCTTAATGATTTGTTGTTGCTCCCTGAAGCAGAATATAATTTACTGGGGAGAGGTCTGATCCTGAAATTAAATCTAAGCATCCAGAGTCAAGGGGACAAGTTACAGATTAAGTTATATCCCCTAACACAAGAAGATGAGAAAAATATTAATCCCTTAGTATGGTATAAAGAGGGAGAAACTGGAAAAATACAAATGGACCCCATAAGTGTTCAAATAATAGACCCACCGCCCAATAAGAATCAAACGATACCCCATATCCATGGAAGGTCAGAAGGGGTTAAAACCAGTGGTTGACAGACTTTTAGAACAGGGGACTTTGGAACCCTGTATGTCACCCCATAATACACCTATCCTCCCTGTAAAGAAACCAGATGGATCATATAGAATGGTACAAGATCTAAGGGCTGTAAATCAGCGAACCATCACTAAATTCCCTGTGGTGGCAAATCCTTATACTCTATTGAGTCATATTTCTCCAAAATATACTTGGTATAGTGTGATAGATTTAAAAGATGCATTTTGGGCTTGTCCTTTGGACGAGGGGTCCAGAGATTATTTTGCTTTTGAATGGGAGGATCGTGAGACAGGATGAAAGCAACAACTAAGATGGACCGTGCTGCCACAGGGGTTTACGGAATCACCAAATCTATTTGGACAAACTTTAGAAAGAATTTTGCAGGATTTTATAATACCCAAAGAAATTAAATTATTGCAGTATGTAGATGATCTATTAGTGGCAGGGGAAACTGAGGAAGAGACTTTGAAAGGCTACCATAAAGTTGTTAAACTTTTTGGGAGAGAGAGAATTGAAAGTGTCCCGGTCAAAATTACAATTTGTAGAACAAGAAGTAAAATACCTAGGACATTGGCTAAATAGAGGAAGAAAAAAAATTAGACCCTGAACGAGTATCTGGGATTTTATCTTTAAGACCACCAAAAACAAAAAAAGAAATTCGGCAGATATTAGGATTGTTGGGATATTGCAGACCATGGCTTGAAAATTATAGTGAGAAAGTAAAATTTCTATATAACAAATTAACTAACAACCAACTTAAGTGGCTTGCAGAAGATGACAAGAGATTTGAGGAAATAAAAAGTGCATTAATACAAGCACCTGTACTGAGTCTCCCAGACTTAGAAAATGTTTTTATCTTTTTGTAAATACCTCAAATCAAACAGCGTATGGAGTCCTCATTCAGGATTGGGCAGGAACCAAAAAGCCTGTGGGATACTGCTCTAAACTACTTGACCCGGTAAGCAGAGGATGGCCCGCTTGTCTCCAAGCCCTAGTTGCGACAGCTTTATTAATAAAGGAAGCCAGGAAAATTACCTTTAGTGCACCCTTAAAGGTGTACACCCCACATAATGTTAGGACAGTTTTACAACAAAAAGCAGAAAAATGGTTAACGGATAGTCGGATTTTAAAATATGAAGCAATATTAATAGATTCCCCTGACCTAGAATTAAAAGTAACATCTGCACAGAGCCCAGCATAATTTTTATTTGGAGAACCATTAGAGGTACTACAACACAATTGTTTATAAATAATCAAGACCCAAACAAAAGTTAGACCTGACTTAAGAGATACTGAACTAAAAGAAGGGGAAATACTGTTCATTGACGGATCTTCTCGAATAGTGGAGGGAAAGAGAAAATCGGGGTATGCAATAATAAATAAAGGGTTAGACATAGTAGAGTCAGGACCCTTGAGCCCAACATGGTCAACTCAAGCTTGTGAGTTGTATGCCCTTTATAGGGCCTTAGAATTATTGAAAGGAAAGAGCGGGACTATATTCACAGACTCTAAATATGCATATGGGATAGTACACACTTTTGGAAAAATTTGGGAAGAAAGAGGCTTAATTAATACCCAAGGGAAGAATTTAATACATCAAGAATTAATAATAAAAATCCTAAAAACTCTAAGGGAACCAAAGAAAATAGCCATAGTACATGTAAGAGGACACCAAAAAGGATTAAATTACTGAACCAGAGGAAATAACTTAGCAGATAAGGAAGCTCAGGAAGCAACTATCAGGGCTCAGACGATTAAAGTCTGTGTAGTACAAACTAAGAGAGGCAACAATGAAAAGGAACAAGAACAAAGAGAAAATAAATTTACCCCTGAGGAATTAAAGAAGTTGGAGAAAATAGGGGCCAAATTAGAACAAGGGAAATGGATGTTACCTGATGGGAGGGAAATGTTGTCAAAAGCCCTTGCTAGACAGATTATGGAATGCTTACATGCACAAACGCATTGGGGTACAAAAGCATTAAGTGATCATTTTCTTAAACAATTTGGCTGTATTGGAATCTTTGAAATAACAAAGCAAATTACACGGGGTTGCTTAACGTGTCAAAAGATAAATAAGAAAATATTTCGACAAGTAGCAATCGGAGGAAGAAAAACAGCTTATAGACCTTTTGAAAGAGTACAAGTTGATTTTACAGAATTACCCAAGGTGGGAAGGGTAAAATACTTACTAGTAATAGTGGATCACTTAACACAATGGGTAGAGGCTTACCCTGTGGCACGAGCCACGACACAGATGGTAGTAAAATTTTACTAGAACACTTAGTACCTGGATATGGGATAATCCAGTACATAGACTCAGACCAAGGCACGCACTTTACTTCTAAAGTAATAAAATTATTATGCCAATCACTAGGTATCCAGTGGGAATACCATACTCCCTGGCACCCACAGAGTTCGGGAAAAGTAGAAAGGATGAATCAAACAATAAAACAACAGCTAGCTAAATTGATGATTGAGACCCAAATGTCCTGGACAAAGTGCTTGCCATTGGCACTTTTGAATATAAGAACTAAACCCCACGGTGAAATTGGATTATCACCATATGAAATGTTATATGGGATGCCCTATTCCCTATTCCCAAGGGATGCCTCTAGACAACAATGTAATTGAGGATCAAACTATCCAGAAATATGTGGTAACCATTGGAAAAAGATTAAAAGAATTAAGAGAAATTGGAATGTTAGCCCAGACTCCACCGCAATTCACCAATTAGAACCAGGAGATAAAGTTCTAATAAAAGCATGGAGGGAAGAAACCTTATCTCCTCTCTGGGAGGGACCTTTTCTTGTTTTATTAACTACAGAGAATAACTGTACTACAGAGAACTGTACTACAGAGAATAACAGAATTAACTACAGAGTTTTATTAACTACAGACAATTCAGCTGTGAGAACTGCTGAAAAGGGATGGACCCACGTTTCGCGAGTAAAAGGTCCAGTGAAAGAATGGAAAGTCCAATCTGAGCCTGGAGAGACTAAATTGACCCTCAGACGATCTTGAAAGAACACGCAACAAAGGAGACTTTGTGACAGTAATTGAGAGTGGTGGTAAGATCATTTTGCAAAAAATTCCCTCCCTCAACACCTAAGCACACTTTGAAGATAAAGTGCTATTACAATAAGGTAGGGAGAAACTCCACACAAGTTTAAAGGATTGTTAGGCCACGTGTTAGAAACTGAACTAAATAAACTAGGAAATCCCTTTAATACTGAAGTTTGGCAAAATCCATACGAGACTCGTTTAGCATGATTCATATGAGACCCCTGAAGAATACCCCTGCTGCCGTGAAGATGAATAACCCCGCTGCTGGAAGCACCCCAGTAGGCGGTGGAGGCAGGGGAGTAAAAAGGTGGGGTTTGATTTTGTTTGTATGGATCAACCTAATCCTACTTGGAGTTTCAGCCGATCCGTGCTCCAAATGCTACCAACAAGTGGCATATGGGAAACAAACGGTGTCAACTCTGGCCTCTCATACCCACATAAATGCTGGGTGTTATAAAAGAACTCAATTGGAAAAATGCCAAACAGCAGGATTGACTCTTTGGGTAGCTGAGAATCTTGGCGACAAGACAGGAAGAGTAGTCCATGGCTATGGAACTTGTCCCAAGGGAGAGAAATATATATGCTTCACTCAAGGAGGAATGTGGGGGTATTCAGATGGGGGAGGACAACAAGATAGATTTAAAGAAGAATTAGTAAAGAATGTTACACAAAGATTAAAACCAAATCGCAAACGACCTCCTTCAACTTCAAAATCATTATATGAAAAACTCAAAGAAAGGATGAGCACATGGGATTTACCAACTAAAGGACAGAATTTATTTGCAGAGAATAGCTATAGAATTGAATGTATCCTCTTGTTGGATATGTGGAGGGTCTCAGATGACTGAGCAGTGGCCATGGAGAGGAGAGAGTGTGGAACCCCAACGATTATTAGAATGGAACAATACCCATACATCCAGCACAAACAGGCCTGAAGGTTGGGTGCTAAGTCATGAAGCAATAGGCCAGTTTTTTATATCTAGAAATAGCAGTGATTTTACACAATATGTTGGACATACACCTTGCAAAATGATCTTGACCACTAACTCAACAAGTAGTACCTGGTGGCCAAAGTCACCCGATGGGTACTGGACTACCAATTGCTCCGGCAATCAAACTCAATGTTGGAAAAACAAAATGAATGCAAACCCATTTGAAGAAATTAGGGATTTGAAGTCCTTTTGGGAAAACCCTAGAAAAACAAATAGCAATTGGAAGTCTCCTGATGGGCTATTTTGGATATGTGGGCAAAGAGCATATAACGAGTTAACAAAGAGATGGAGAGGTAGCTGTACCATTGGAATGATCCAACCCGCCTTTTTCTTGCTGCCAAAAATGAAAAATAATCATTTGGGAATACCTTTGTATGAGACCCTGAACCGAAGAAAGAGAAGTATATTAATAGGGGGAGCACAAAAGTGGAAAGATAATGAATGGCCCCCTGAACGAATCATCATGACCCAGCTACATAGGCACAAGATGGAAGTTGGGGTTATAGAACTCCTATCTACATGCTAAACCGCATCATTCGGTTACAAGCAGTAGTTGAAATAATTACTAATCAAACCGCTTGGGCTTTAGAATTAGTAGCAAAACAATTATCTCAAACTCGAGCAGCCGTGTATCAGAATTGGCTAGCCTTGGATTATCTACTGGCAGCAGAAGGAGGCGTGTGTGGAAAATTTAATACATCTGAATGTTGTATAGAAATTGATGATCATGGGGATACAATTACAAAGATTGCAGATGAAATTAAACAAGTAGCACGTGTACCTGTACAAGGATGGGACTCAATTTTAAAAGATGACTGGTGGGATAATTTATTTGGTGGTGTTTGGTGGAAGAAATTAGGATTTATGATATTGCATTCAATGTTAAGCTTATTGTTTTTACCTTGTATGATCCCGTGTTCGATTAGACTGATCCACTCTATAATCCAAGGTATGCAAATTACTGCTATGCCCATAGATCCTGAAAAAGCAACAAGCAGTAAAACCAACCCTTTGATGATATTAAAATTAAAGGAAAATCCAAAATTTATATCGATCAAACAAGTATTAACTCAGTTAGAAGCTAAAACACAAATCAATAGTATCAAAAAGAAAACGGGGGATTGTGAAATGTGTTCCCCTGATTCGTGTCAATGTGGATCAATGAATATGGATGGTAATTTTTGGTAGCTTTATTTGTTCTTGTGTAACTTGTTCTTGCTTTTCGTAACGGCAGCTTGACAGGTGTCTTGGAAGACTAGCTTGAACCAGGTTTTGATAAGGAGGGTGTTTCTGCTTCTTGTAAGGGCAGCTTGGCAGGTGTTTTGGTGAGATTAGCTTGAACCAGTTTTGCAGAGGTATACACACGGAGGTCGCCTGGGGGACACCGTGAGGAAGACTACTGACTTCCTCCAACGACCACCTAAAGAGGGTGAAAAAGACCCCCAAGATGGAACAAAGCATGCACGAGAAGGAGAGGACCCCTTCCCAGAAATGATTAACATTTTCCAGTCCCTTCGAGGAAAAGTCATGAATACGTATAAGGCCCATCCTACTTAATGCGAACTCGGGATGTGCGTCCTGATAGAGCAGAGGCTCTCAACGCACCCAGCGCTGTTTGCTTGCTCTTATTCATTCAATAAATTCCAAAATTTAATTGGAATCCTGTTCGGGGATACTTCATTTATCACATCTCCTCTACCGCCATCCAATTCTGGACAATAACTCTGTGGGTGCCTGTAACACACCCCGCCTCCGCATCCATAGGATGCAAGCGGCTGTGGGCGAGCGGTGAACCCGCTCGCCCACCTCAAGCACTACTGCCTTGTGTACCTTAATCGCTTATTCCATCTGTGCCATGGCCACAGATGTCTCGTATTCCACCTATCACGTCAGGGTCACCATATGTTGCTGTTACCGGGCTGCCCGAGAGGATCACTCAGCTCACCGACCACTGAGGAGACAAGACCACTGCATACTCAGTATGGATGATACTTCGTTCCAGCTTTATTGTTTGCGCCATGTGCTTTTATCTGCTAACACAAACACCTCCTTTCACTCCTC
Source organism: Colius striatus (assembly GCF_028858725.1). Lineage (NCBI taxonomy): Eukaryota > Metazoa > Chordata > Aves > Coliiformes > Coliidae > Colius > Colius striatus. Next base: position 1,819,859 of record NC_084789.1, read on the forward strand.
CCCGTGCCCGCCTCTTCTGTACTCTCCACCTTTCGTGTCACAGCCCGAGATCTTCCAGGCACCTACAACACTTGCCCTTGTTGAATTTCATTTGATTTCTCCCTGCCCAGCCCTCCAGCCTGTCCAGGTCTTCAAGGAGACTGGCAGCTCAGCCTTCTGGTGTGTCAGTCACTCCCCCTAGTTTAGTATCATCAGTAAACTTGCTTACAGTGCCCTCTGTTCCCTCATCAAGGTCATTAATGACAGAATCAGTCCCAGCACCAACCCCTGAGGGATTCTACTAGACACAAGCCTCCAACTAGACCCTGCCCCATTGATCACCTCTCTGCCTTCTTCCCTTCAACCACTTAACAATCCACCTCACTACCTGATCATCCAGGCCACACTCTCTCAGTTTTGCTGTGAGGTTGGTCAAACATGACTTCCTTTGGTAAAGCCATGTTGACTGCTCCCAATGACCCTCTTGTCCTTTAAATGCCTGGAGACAGCACCCAGGATAAGCTGTTCCATCACCTTTCCAGGGATGGAGATCAGGCTGACTGGTGTATAGTTACCTGGCTCCTCCTTCTTGCCCTTTTTGAAGGCTGGAGTGACGTTTACTTTCCTCCAGTCCTCAGGTGCTTCTCCTGTTCTCCACAACTTACTGAAGATGATGGAGAGTGGTTTAGCAATGTCTTCCGCCAGCTCCCTCAGCACCTGTGGGTGCATCCCATCAGGGCCCATGGATTTATGGGCATTCAGACTGCTCAAATGATCCTTAATCCAATCCTCATCAAGCAAATAAAACTCCTCCTTTAACCTGACTTCCTCTGGAGTCTGGGGCTCCTGAGGACAATCTCCAGCAGTATAGACAAAGAAGTCATTCAGTAACTGTGCCTTCTCCGTATCCTCTGTCACCAGGGCACCCACCTCATTCAACAGTGGGCCTACGTTGCCTCTAGCATTAGTTTTATCTGCAGTGTATTTGAAGAAGCTCTTCTTGTTGTCCTTGGCTTCCCTTGCAAGGCACAACTGCAACGAGGCTTTAGCTTTCCTAGTTGCCTCCCTACATCCTCTGATGACAGCCTTATGTTCATCCCAAGTAGCCATCCCTTCCTTCCATGATCTATAGACTCTCTTCTTCCACTTGAGTTTGCCTAACAGTTCCCTGCTTAACCATGTGGGTTTCCTGGTTCCCTTGCTTGATTTCTTACCCGCTGGGATGCTTTGATCCTGAGCCTGGAAAAAGTGATCCTTGAAGAGAGACCAACTATCTTGGGCCACTTTATCCTCTAATTTCCTCTCCCACGATATGTCCCCTAGCAATTGCTTGGAAAGGCCAAAGTTGGTCCTGCTAAAGTCCAGGGTTGTGATCTTGCTTGGTATTCTGTTCCTACTGCACAAGATCCTGAATTCCACCATCTCATGGTTGCTGCAGCCAAGGCTGCCCTCAACCTCCACCACTTCAACCAGACCCTGCTTGTTTGTGAGTACAAGATCCAGTAGTGCTCTTTTCCTAGTTGGCACATCCACCATTTGCATTGAGAAGTTATCATTGATGCACTGAAGGAACCTCCTGGACTGTAAGTGGCTAGCCATGTAAGTCTTCCAATAGATGTCTGGGTAGTTGAAATCCCCCACGAGACCCAGGGCCTGTGATTTTGAGGTTGCTCCCAGCTGCCTATAGAAGTCCTTATCAACTTCCCCAGCCTGTTTAGGTGGCCTGTAATAGACACCTGCAACAGTGTCACACGTGCTAGCCTGTCCCTTAATTCTAACCCACAAACTCTCAACTTACTCCTCATCCTTTCCTGGACAGAATTCAGTACATTCCACCTGTTCTTTTACATAAAGAGCAACTCCGCCACCTCGCCTGGCTGGTCTGTTCTTCCTAAAAAGGACATAGCCATCCATGACCACATTCCAGTCATGTGAGCTGTCCCACCAAGTCTCTGCAATTGCCTCTAGATCATAACTTCTTGCCCGTACACAGACTTCCAGCTCCTCCTGTTTATTCCCTGTGCTGCGTGCATTGGTCTACAGGCATTTTGAGAACAAAGACAATCTTTTAGGATTCATTTCCTCATAAGAAAATGCTCCAGTCCCCTGATCATCTTGGTAGTCCTTTGCTGGCCTCTCTCCAACAGTTCCCTGTTTCTCTAGCTGGGGAACCCAGAACTGGACACAACTCCAGATGAGGCCTCACCCAGGGTAGAGGGGAAGGAGAACCTCCCTCAGCCTGGTGGCAACACACTTAATGCATCCCAGAATGCCAAAGCAAAACCTTTTTACGAAACTCCGTGTGTGGGTGTGTACTTTGGCAGGAAAATGGGATTTGAATGTTTAATATACGGTGATAAGTCCAATTTTTCAGGCAGGTTCCTGTATTACCAAAAATATCTGAAAAGGGGTTGCACTGGAATGATTTAACAGCAACTGAATTGATGCAATTTCTGTGTGCTTTGGGTAGAAACTGGGAGGTGTCTGTAAAAGCACTTTCCAAGCAGCCTTCATACAGGGGCTCTTGAAATCATAGGTCTGGAATTTTCTCCCAGAATGTGCAATTTAACTGCTTGCAGATCCTGGTCTGATTCTGCTGGGGAAGGAGAATATTGCCTGCAATGGATCTGTATCATGAGCTGCAGCGCTCCAAGCAGACAGTGGGCTCCAAGAATGTTCTTAGACCTTGCTGAAGATGTGGAAGGAGACATTGAGCACACTGCTGCTGGTTGAAGCACATGGTGCAAAGCCCTTGAAAGTGGTGAAACAGACCCTGAGGTCCTTGATTGCTGATTGCAAGTAGAAGGGATGCCCTGAACTCTCAAAGGTACAGCAAAGCAAAATCTCCTTGTGCTATGTGAAGTCACACGGGTTTCTCCTGGTGTTCCTCTGGCTGAAGCAGAGAAAGGATTTGGATGTGAACTGTAGACTAAGTCAGCTCTTTTCTGGATCCTCCTGAGCAAGGGCTGCTGGAGGGGGAAGGAGGGACTGTGTAGCTGGGCTAGTAGGTGAGAACAGGGTTTCTGGTGCCCAGTAACATACAGCTGTGGAGGGCCTCGAGGCAACTCAGGAGTGCTGCTCCCAGGAGGGCTGCAGCTCCACCCCCAGGCAGCTTCTGATGTGGTAAGGTTTCCTTCCCTCTGCCCAGGCACAAAGTTGTGCCCAAAGCCTGACTGTTCCATTTTCATAGAGATTTCTGATACTTTCATGCTGTTGCTGATGTTTTCAGCGCAGAGGATACAGTGGAGGAAGGAGGGGAGTTGTGGTGGTTTAGCCCAATGTCCACCCAGTCATAAAACCACTCCCCCTCCTAATCTGGACAGGAGAGAGAGAGAAATATAACAAACGGCTTTTGAGTTGAGATAAGGACAGAGAGATCACTCAGCAATTAGCATCATGGGCAAAACAGACTCAACTTAGGGAGAAAAAGGTTTGATTTATTAAAGAAACAATAAAAGCAGGGAGATGAGAAATAAAATAATCTTAAAAACACCTGCCCCCACCTCTCCTCTTCCCAGGATTCCCTTTCTTTGGTCAGTTCATTACAGATGGACTTTGCCGCTGCTTCTTCTCAGGGGGAGGCCTCCTCACACTTCCCACTGCTACGCTGTGGGGTCCCTCCCACAGGAGACAGTCCTTCATGAACTTCTCCAGCATGGGTTCTTCCCATGGGCTCCTCACAAACTGCTCCAGCATGGAGCCTCCCACGGGGGCAGCTCCTCACACCCTGCCTCAGCGTGGGTCATCTACCGGGAGAACAGTCCTCAGGGACAGACCGCTCCAGCCTGGGTCCCTCACGGGATCACAAGTCCTGACAGCAAACCTGTTCCAACGTGGGCACCTCCCCCACGAACTCCTAGGTCCTGCCAGGAACTTGCTCCGGGATGAAATTCTTATGGAGTCACAGCCTCCTTCAGGCATCCACCTGCTCCAGCGCGGGCTCCTCCACGGGCTGCGAGTGGGTCTCTGCTTCCCAGTGGTCCTCCATGGACTGCAGGGGGACAACCTACTTCACCATGATCCTCACCACATATCACAGGGGAGCCTTTTTAGTGCCTAAGCACCCTCCTCCCTCTCCTTTTCCACTGACCTTGGTGTCTGCAGAGATGTTGTCACATTCTCCCTCACTCTTGCTGCTACAGTTTTACAACTGTGCCACAGCTTCTTCTCCTTCTCAAATATGTTATTCACAAAGGCATTACCTCCATCACTAATTGGCTAGGCCTTGGTCAGGTGCAGTGTCCAGCTTAGAATTGACTGGCCCTAACCCTGTGAGCTACACGGGAAGCTTCTGGCAACTCTTTTTGTTTAAAGAAACCACCCCTGTAGCCGCCCTGCTACCAAAAAACCTGGCCCAGGCAAAACCACTACAGGAGTGAAGGGAGCAAAGCCTCTGAGATTATGTAGCACAAATAGGAAATGATGGACAAGAGCACCCGGGTCTTGCAGTGGTTTGTAGTGTTTTCAAACAGCTGTTTGGTCTCACTACACAGATCTACAAAATACTGCAGCCTAAAGATGGTTTCTCAGACATTCCCACTGGATAATCAGGAGCTGTGCATGGGCAGCAGCAAGAGAGGGGGAACATGAAAAAGGACGCATTCTTTTTTCTTTTCTGGAATGGGGTATTTTAGAGAAAGGAGCCTGAGTGCTGCTTAGCATGGACCCCAGGAGCCAGGTTGTCAGGGTGAGGAGAGGCCTGGGGGGTGTAGGGTGGGCTGAGGGCAATGTGAGGGCTGTGGTGGCAGAGGCAGCGCTGCAGGTACACTGAGCACAGGCCAGGGGATGCAGCAGAACTGCCTTTTGCTGCCCACAAAGAGCCATCCCAAGCCCTGCTGGGCAGGGGCAGAGCTCAGGGGCAGAGCATGTGACTGCAGATCAAGAGTTCCCTGGTTCAAATTTGGTGCCCCCTTAGTATCCAATTTTAACTAGCATTTGGGACATTTTTTCACTGCCAGGCCAACTGGGAAGAGCAGCTAAGCTTCCTCTACTAGGAATTCTCCTTTCTCATGCCAGTCAGAGCTAGAGAAATGTCCAAGACATGGGGGAAATGTCCAAAGCTCCAAGGCAGTTGTGTTGAGGCAGAGGCAAGCAGGAGAGAAACAATGGCAAGTGGGAGGGGAAGCAGAGGTGGGTGGAGAGGTGCTGGGCCAAGGTCCCTGGCAGATGAAGTTGAGAGACTGTGTCTGCAGGGACCACCTCGCGGGACGGGATTCACGGACCACACATCAGACCAATATGATCAATGCAGAAGCCATATATTTTAGCATTCAATCACATTATATGTTATTCTTTTCTAAATACATGATGTATTCTATTCTGATTGGATAGCTCGGTCTATCATGCTCTGTTCACGCGCCTAATAGCAGAATATGATTTGTTAAGCTTAACTATGTTAGTATCTTGATGGTAGCAGTTTCTACATTCTTTTACCTAATTCCTTCTTTAATTTCTATTCTAAGCTTAAACAGTTTCTTTCCCACACACAACTGCCTTCATATCTACATTCTAATAAGCAACTCATCCTTGACTACTCTTCAGGCCCATTGTTCACTGTCTGATATAGCTAAAGTCTGAGGCCTGCATCTGAGGCCTGTGTTGCTTACGGTCTCATATAACCTGTGCAGCAGGATGCAGTTGCTGAGGCACAGAGAGGCCCCAGATGGGGGAAGGCCAGACTGTATCTGTTTTTTAGTTGGTGAGCAGACAGGTGGTATGCAGGGGATATAGCTCAGTGGTAAAGCATTTGACTGCAGATCAAGAAGTCCCTAGTTCAACTCCAGATGCCCCCTCATTTCTCCTCCTTTACTAGCCTGCCTTTTGCCAAAATCTCACTCAGAAAGAAGGTAGAGAGCTCTTCTTGGATTTGTGAGCTTGTGCTGTGCAGTGACCCTTCAGCATTCAAGGTACTGAGGCCCTGACTTGCAGGAAACTGCAGGGGTTGTGCAGTGGGTGAGAAACTCCTGTCTCTCTGTGTCAACTTCTCTGGGTTTATGACTCACTGCCATAATTCTCTGTACAGTCTTTGGCAGGCCCATGAAGGTACAGAAGGGACTGTCAAATAAAATAATCTAATTGGTGGGAAAAAAACCCTGTCTTTCTTAGAGGAATGTTTTTAAAGCCTCTTTGTAAGGATGCTGTGCCAGTGGGTATAGCTCAGTGGCAGAGTATTTGACTGCAGATGTAGTGGGTCTGGGGTAGTGGTGATTTTCCACAGCAGCTCTTGTAGTGCTGTGCCTTCTGTTGGTACTGATAGCACATCAATGTCGTGACTACTACTCGCACAGCATCAGGGCTGTCCCTCCAGCATTCCTTCCCTCACCTTCACCAGTAGCTGTGAGTGGGCACGATCTTGGGAGAGACCATGGCCAGGACAGCTGACCCAGGCTGACCAAGGAGATATTCCATACCATATGACATGAGCTCAGCAACATAAACCCGGGGAGAGGAGCAGGAAGGGGAGGGTAAGATTCATTTTGTTCTTCCAAAGCAACCGTTACACGTACCGCAGCCCTGCTTCTCAGGAGGTGGCCGGACATCACTATCACTGTTGATGGGAAGTAGAGAGTAACAGCTTATTTTGCTTTGCTTTTCTTCTCACATGTGTGGCTTTGCTATTTCCTTATGAAACTGCTTTTATCTCAACTCACAAGACTCCCATCTTATTTTCTCCCCTCCCTGGCTTGCTGAGGAGGGGGGTGATAGAAAGGCGTGGTGGGCACCTGGCATCCAGCCAGGGTCAAACCACCACAGCCGATCAAGAGGTCCCTCAACTCACAGCTGAGCTTCGACACAAACGCGCTGCGCCGCAGGGAGAGACATGCTGTTGGGACTCTTGCCCTCGGACATACAGGCTCCAGGAACTGTGTCCCGTGCTAATTACTGGTCCCAATTGCTTCCCAGGCAGTTCTTTGGGTGTTGTCACCTGCCTCTGAACCGGGCTTGAGTATTAAGCTAGTGTTAAGGAACCTGCTGCTCATCGTGCAAGTGCTGGAGGGGAGCGAGGACACGGTGCCAGTAGGGTTGGAAAAGGATGTTGAGATCACAGAATGTGATGGAACCCAACGCTGCTCCAGTGGGTGTTTGGAGGGAGGGGATTTATTTTGCTGAGCTGGGATGCAGCTGAAACCTCTGCTCCACTTTCGCACAGGGCCCCCAAATTCCAGCTGCGCCCCTCAGGGCATCAGCCGCTCCTCTAGGAAACGCAACAACCTGCCAGCCCGGTCACGGCGGCACCGAGCTCCGTTCTGATGGCCCCGGCGGCGCTCCGACACCGCTCCGACGGTTAGTCCCATGCGCTCCCCACTGCTCAGCCGGCTCCTTCACCCGCGGAGCTACCACTCAGCCTTTTTCCCCCTAAACGGCTCCGGGAAGTGCCGTGGGGCTGGCGAAGCCCCGCTCTGCTCCGCAGTCACTGCCCACCATCTTGCTGGCTGCCCCCAGCACCGTGCCAGCAGTGACAACTCTGAACCGTGCCGCTGGCTGCGATACGTGTCAATGACTCCCGTGCAGGCCCGGTAGCTGTGGGGTGAGCATTCCCCTGGCTGCCGCAATTTGGGGAGGTGACCTGGTGAGGAGGGCCCTGGCTTGCATCGCACTGTGGGGGAGCTTCGTGGAGCTGGGAGAAGCTGAGAGTCTTCTGCAGGGCTTGCAGGTACCGGCCCAGCCTGGCTCGGCAGGACCTGCAGTCATTCCTCACCACATGTAGCGGGGCCTCTGTTCCCCACGAGTCTTGGTGGGGCGGGACTGAGCATGTTGAGTTCTGGGGGGCTTGGCAACACGGTGGAAGGACTGCGGGCAGGCGTGGGCTCCAAGCGGACCTTTTCAGTAGTCACTGGTGAGGGAAGGCCTCTGGGGTTTGGAGGAGGGCGTTTGCCGGCCCTTTGTTAGTGGCATTGGTCCAGTCTCCCCCTTCTTACAGAACTTGAAGAACTGGTACCCGCAGACCCTGCGCAATGTGGAGAAGGTGTGGAAGGGCCAAGCAGAAGCATGAGGCTGAGCGGAAGATCTAGGAGCTGCAGGAGGAGAGCACACGGGAGGAGATACAGCAATATGCTGAGGACATGGGTATTGTCAGGTGAGGTGATGCCTGTGGCCTCCAGGCTGGTAGTAACCAGCCCTTGCCATCCTTTGTGGGCAAGCCCTGCCTGGTGAGGTGGTGCAGGTGCTCCCTGTGCCCTTCAGAGCACCCTTGGTTTGTCATATCTGATGAAAACCTTTCTGCTCCCCTTTGTAAGTCAGTGCCTTAAAATGTACCTTTAGAACTGTGAGAAGGCAAATAAGATGCTCTTGTTTGCAACAGGAAAAGAGGAGAGAAGTTAGAGTGGATGTACCAGGGTCCTGGAGGCATGGTGAACAGAGATTAGTATCTTCTGGGTCATCCTATGGATAAATACTTCTTTGAGAAGACAGAAGACAAGGATGCAGGCTGTTCCAACAAGACAGGACTTCTCCCAGGCTCTATTTTTGCCAAGTTGGGTGCCAATTCTGTCCTGGATATGGTCAACAAAATCCGGGAGGACACCGTGAGGAAGACTACTGACTTCCTCCAACGACCACCTAAAGAGAGTGAAAAAGACCCCCAAGATGGAACAAAGTATGTGCAAGAAGGAGAGGATCCCTTCCCAGAAATGATTAACATTTTTCAGCCCCTTAGAGGAAAAGTCATGAATACGTATAAGGCCTATTCTACTTAATGGGAACTCAGGGTGTGTGTCCTGATAGAGCAGAGGCTCTCAGTGCACCCAGCACTATTTGCTTGCTCTTATTCATCCAATAAATTCCAAAATTCAACCAGAATCCTGTTTGAGGATACTTCATTTATCACACTTCACATTCCAATCACACATGTCAAATTTCCAACCATTATCTGACAAAATCTATGCATTTGCTCAACTTCCATAATACCAGTCTAAAGTCATTCTGAGGTTAAATTAAAATTTCATCCCACATTCCTTTCAATTATCTTTTCTTTCTCTTCAAACAAAATAAGTTTCACATACATTTTAACATCAACTTTAGATTATACCCCGAACATCCAAAAAAAAAAAAAAACCACACACTGACTTCCTCATACACACATAGTATATCAAGGGGTTAAAACCTTCCACAAAAACTTACTCACTGTTTGCAAAACATTTTACACAAACACACTCCTCGTACATACAGTGCAGAGAATGGCTCTGCAGGCGCCTTTAGTTAAGAGCACACACAATTGCTGCAGCTTAATTTTTTCTTTTTCCTCTATTATTTATAGTATACAACCTGAACTGCAGCTTTTTTGACTACAGTCTGATAAGTGTTTAACTTATCAGCAAACAATTTGTTTTGATGTTGCGATATTACAATTTGACTTTACAAATCATATTGTCATCTATATGAGTGTTTTAATAACACCTTCTCCTTTTGTTGGAGCTGGTTTCACTATGCTGTTAACAAAATCAATTCCTGTCTTCCCCATCCCACAAGTTCCTTTTGTTTTTCAATAGACAATTTTAAGTTGAACTGATACGTTTAGTTTACAAAACAATCCTCTCTGTGACACTACATTTATTTTGTCAAATGACAGAGACAATGAGAAAGACACAGACATCAACAAAAAGACCAGTCCCACTTTACTCTCTATGTCAAAATGTCACAGAAAACAAGACAATGCATTCAGCCACCACAAAAAGTCCACTACACTCTGAGCAACAACAACAACAACAAAAAACAAGACAAAATGGCACAGCAAAACAACACACGTAATCATTTATATATTATGAAAGTTTTCAGGTGAGCTCACTCGATGTCAATAGTTGGATGCTTGGAGACATCAAAATCTAAGGTCCACAAACACTCATGCTGCCAAAACTTGTTTCCTCATCTCTTTAGACCACATAATACAACAGCACTGTATCCTGAGTACCCGACATGTCTTCTCAGCTTCCAACATCCTCCCAACAGACTATCTGGAGGAATGTTCCCGGGACCCTTTTCCTCGTCCCTTTTATTTCCCTCAGGCCTGGCACTTCTATTTCCCATTCTGACTTCCCGAGACTTTTACTGTCACTCTGTGCTTTCGCTTCATCCTTCTCCGGCTGTTTTCCTCACGGAACAACAGAACCGCGGATCCGGACTCCGCACTCACTTCGTACCTGTGGTACGTCTCAAGCACACACACGCACACAGAAAGTCTCTCAGAATGCCCCATCCAGGTAATAATAGTCAATTTTCTTACCATGGATACCCGACCACCAAAGTAATACTTAATAGTCAATTTTCTTACCTTGGTCCGTGCACAGAGTTCCCTGGTCGATATGATTGTGCCTACTATTTCTATCCTTCCCCCCTGTGGTTCACTGGGTCTGCCTTCAAAACTTGGTCTCAGGATCCAGTTGGTCTCCTCTGGAATCCCTGTGGATGATTCACGGGACCGTTGAAATCAACAGGACGCGTCTTCCCGTCCTTCAGCGACAGAGGTCCCCCAGGAAGACGACTTCATCTACCGGACGAGTCCCCATCTGTGAGAAACAAAACAAGCTTTCTCTCGAAACACTCAGGTCAGACTCTGCAGTGAAGCACTTTTATTAAGTGTTCTTGCAAGAGTCGGTGTCCTAGCTAGTAGGCACACCTGACAGGTACAACATTCGGCTATTTATTCCCTATCCCCGCAAGGTCCCTCCCTTGTTTCCCCATTGATTAGGTACTTCAAGATTCACAACTTCCTCGAGGTGCCTACAATCCCCTCAGGGGATCTCTGGTTCTTGTATCTTATCACCCATTCCCCACAGTCCTGAGATTTAAAACTCTAGTTAACATTACAAACAAACAGATAACAGTCTTATGGTCAGTCCTCTGAGTTACATTACACAGGGGCGGACAGTAGGCATGGTCAGTCCACTGATTTACATTACACAGAGGCAGATAACAGTCGAAATTCCTTGTCTTAATTTCTTTCTAATTCTGCAAAAGCAACATCAATATTTCTCACATTAAAAAGTTACAAAATCATATGATGACATTATCCGCCTAGACAAAGACACAACCTGTCCCCGATTTCGCATGTAAATTAGGTCTTTTCTTCCTTTCACTTGCGTGGTGTCTCCCGGTGATAGTCGGTGATGGTCTTTGGGGCCTTGGGAGATGAAGGCTGATAAGTCCTGAGGCTTTCTCACCCCTGATCTTTGCACAACTTCAGATATTGCTTGGCCCCTGGCAGAACAGGTTTCACCTGCTTTTCTGCCTTCAAGGAAGTTGGAAGATCCCGGAGGTATCCTGTTAAGTGGATAAGCATGACCTTTTCACAGCTTGTGTGTGCAGATAGTTTTGTCTGTCTGAAATAGAAGCTTTAACAAATAAACTTTATACTACTGCAATAAGTTAGTATAAAGTTTATTAGTACATGTTAGTATAAACCTCTACATCACAATAGACAGCAAATGCAGCTCATTGCCTTTCTTCCCCACTGAAGACAGAAGGGTGAACAGGAGCAGTATTCTGTTTGAGATCTTGCTGCCTGTAGCCCCTTAATCGGTTTGTCTGTTTGTTTGTTTGCTTGTGTTTTTTTATTGTTGTGGTGGTGGTTGTCTTTAGGAAGAAATGAAAGCAGAGTGTTCCTCCCATGAGCCTCCCCTGTGGAGAAAAAATGAGGGAGCATGGACATGGATCCCGGGGTATAATGTTAGGCCTGTTGGGGCAAGGCAGCCTGGGCTCTGGTTTTGTTTTCAGGCTTCAAGCCTGGTTTTTAGACTTCGAGTCTGGTTTTGTTTTTTAGGCTTTGAGCCTGGTTTTTTAGGCCAAGAGCCGAAAACTTTGAGGCAAATAGCGCCCGAACAGGGACCCTCACTGGGTGTTACTGGGTAAGGAGCCTGCCTGCGGGGAGCTGAGACTTGAAAATCTGGAGGCAGAGGCAGTCGTCGGAGGTGGAAGCCTGCCAAGCAGAGGTTGCGGTGAGACGAGGAGCCGGCAACATGGATAAGGCGGTAGCACTCTCACTTTTACATCGCTTTTTAGAAAAGCGGGGGGTGGACTTTAAATTGACCGATTTGTCTGGTCTGCTTGTACATGGTAATTGTAAAGGCTTTTTTAAAGACTCTGAGAAATTTGATGAGGAGGAGTGGAGAGCATATGGGACTTGTCTTTGGGACTTGGTTATAGACGAAGACAAAACTGCTCGGAAACTGATAAAACCGTGGAGAGAGGTCATTAACTGTCTGAAGAGATATAAGATGGAAAAAGATTTGGCTGCTGCTGTAACTCAGCGTCTTGATATGCCTGAGACTGTAGCCGAGCCAACAGCTGGACTGTTTGGTATCGGGACTAATTATGTCTCACCTCCCTTTTCTGGTGAGTGGAGAGAAATTGGAAACCTTCTCTGGGAAGCCACTATTAGTGGTGATAAGGACAATAGTAAGATCAGTAAAGATCTAGGTCTCGTTTGGAGAGATGTGATAAATACTTTAAAAGAAATGCCTGCAGCCCAGGCGTTGACTGTTGCGCTGAGGCTGAAGGAGATAGACAGGGGAGCAGACAGGCTCCTGCAGGAAGTATCTAAGAAACTGGAGCCCCCGCGGGAGAGCTGCTTCCCATTCGAGCCCAGTCCGCCGAGTTACCCCTGGGACGACTTGCAGAGGAAGCGGACGGGTAATGCCGAGCGGGCAGAGTCGGGCCGGGGTGCAGCGCAGGATGATCAGAGGAGAGTGGGGGAGCGCGACCCCGTGTTAGACTGGGCACCATCGGGCACGTGAGGGAAGAAAAAGAAAACACAGGAGAGAGTAATACCGACTGCGCCGCCGGCGCCGGGGCCGGCACGGAGTGAGCCAGACCCCCCCGCCCCTTCCATCCGCAGCCGCCGCCGCGCAGCCGCTTCCCGCGCCCGGTCGGTGTCTCCGGAGCCCCCCCACACACACCGCGCGCCGACACCGCCGGCCCCGGCCCTCACGGACCGCTGGGCTCCTCCTTTCCATCCTCAATCCGTTGCCTCAACGAGCGTAAAAACTGTTGGTCGTGATGTTATGCATTTTGCTGTAAATGTGATGATGAATAGTGGTTTTCTTACAGTGGGAACTTTCTAAGGTGTTTTAGGTGTCAGGAATGGAACTTGGAAGAACAGAACATTTTGACATTGGAGAAGCTAAAAGGTGGTTTGTGTTTTAGACTCATTGGTGAAGGATTTTTTTTGATCAGGAGTAAAAAAAATTGATTTTATCATACTGTTGATGCTTCAAATGATTGTGGTAAATGGTTTTAGGCAATTTCAACAATCCAAGCAAAACATGTGGGTTACACTGGCCAAAGCAATCAATCAGTCTACAATATGTTTATCAATGGCCACTCCAGATAATCCTTTTTCTACCTGTTTGATGGGGGTTCCATCAGATGTGGCACAATGGCCTGTACCAAATGCATGAAAAACAAATCCCTTAGTTAAGGGTAATGGCAAAATTGACAACTGGGATTTGATCATTTCATGGTTGACAATAATGACAACAGAGCCACCGGAGTTAGAATTATTGGGATCTATAAAGATGGATTTTTGTGTTATGTTTAATTTTCCCAGCAATACCAAAACATTTGAGACAGAATGTGGATCCCATCCTGGGCGTGTATGAGAACACAACATCTTGGTGCAATTATACTTCACCAAAAAGATCCAGGCCTAGTCTTGTGCCTGTACAGTTACCAAAGGGAATGTTTCTGATCTGTGGGGACCAGGCATGGCCTGGAATACCCTCGAGATTACAAAGGGGACCACGCAGTTTGGGACAACTGACGCTCTTGATGCCTAATCACACAATGATTTAGAAACATCATTGTCCAAAACAATTTGTGCATGTATTTACTGGCGAATGTGATGACCATGTTACCTTTGGTCTCCCTCAGCAATAATAGCAACTAGTATATTTGCTCCAGGTGTAAGAGTATCTGCTTTATTAACTCAGCTATGCAAATTAGGATGCTGGCTTAGCAAACAAAGTAACCAAACCTCAATGACATTAGAAGGCTTGATTAGTGATGTAAGTAATATTAGACATGCACTTGTGTATCATTATATGGATGATATCCTCATTGCTCAGGAGGAGACATTTACTGTAGATCAAGAGAGAGATCTAGAAACCATGTTACAAGCACGGGGACTGACTATTGCTCCTGAAAAGGTACAAAGACGTCCAGCATGGCAGTATTTGGGCTGGAGTATTACGGAGGCTCATATTAGGCCGCAAAAGCTCCATATTCATACCAAGATAAAAACTGTAAATGATGCACAAAAATTAATGGGGGATTTGCAATGGTTGCGCCCTATTGTTGGAATCACTGATGACATGCTAGAACCGCTGTGCCCTTTGTTGAAGGGAACAGACCCATCGGCAAAAGTACAGCCGACGGCAGAACAACTGCAAACCATCGCTGAAATTTCTGACCTCATTACCACTCAGCAAGTTGACCGTCATGATCCAGATTGCCCCATTGATTTGATCATTTTGCAGGGCAAAGAACAGTTTCTTGGTGCATTGACACAGTGCAAAAAACAAAAAGAGAGGCTAATTGTCCTGGAATGGCTATTCACCACGTTACAGCCTAAATGGACAATTGAACAAAAAACTGTGGGCTTAGCAATGCTTATTAGAAAGGGACGCACTTGAATTTTACAGGTGAGCGGCCAAGAGACGCTATATGTGCCTATAGCGAGAAGAGATCTGGAATGGATCATGGCAACATCGGAGCCTCTACAGCTTAGCTTATTGTCATCTGCCCAAAAGATAAACATACAGTCCCTAAAATCTAAGGTGTTGGTGTGGATGACACAACAACAGTGGATTATTCGTCCTAAGCAGAGTGAGCAACCTTTGTCAAATGTCGTTACAGCATATACAGACGCAGGAAAGAGATCTCGACGGCTGTAATAGTCTGGGAAGAGGCAGGACAATGGAAACACCAGCTATTACATGCCACGGAAATGGACTCTTTACAGACTTTAGAACTTTTTGCGGTTGTTCAGGCCCTTGAAATGTGGTGGTGTAAACCGTTGAATATTGTAACTGACTCTTTTTATGTTGCAGGAATTGCTCAGCGAATAGAAGATGCTCGCATTAAAGATGTGCGCAATCGACGCCTTTTTGACCTACTTAGAGCCATGCAGGCCGCTATCCGGCAGCGCACATCTCCATATTGTGTGATACACATCAGAATTCATAAGTATGACATTGGTTTAGGAGCAGGAAATGCTAGAGCAGACAAGCTGGTAGCTTTGGGAGTGCCTGTAAATAAATTCAATCAGGCAAGAGAAGCCCATGCCACCTTTCATCAAAATGCCAGAGGCCTAAAGAGAAGTTTTGACCTCTCAATAGAGGATGCTCGAGCGATAGTGAGGGCTTGCCCGCAGTGTAGCCACTACGGCCCAGGATTAGGTCTGGGAGTCAACCCCAGAATTGTGGCAGATGGACGTCACTCACATTTCTGAATTTGGAAGGCTTAAATATGTTCATGTAACTGTGGATACATTCAGTAAGTATATATGGGCAACAGCTCAAGCAGGAGAAAGGGTAACGCATGTAATCCGACATGCCACTGCATGTTTTGCTGTTATGGGGGTGCCAGGCACCATTAAGACTGATAACGGCCCTGCGTATGTTAGTCAACGGGTGAGACAGTTTTTCCAAACCTGGGGAGTGAAACACATTACAGGGGTACTGCACTCACCGACAGGACAGGCTATAGTGGAATGAACTCATCAAGTGTTAAAATCATATTTAAGTAAGGTGTCCGACATACAGGACCCACAGGAACGGTTGTCTAAGGTATTGTTTACTATAAATCATTTATGTATCTTTGGGGAGGAGAAAGAACCTCCAGCTCGACTACATCAAGGAATGGTGGAAACATCCAAAAGACCGCCGGCAGAGATCCACGAACAGGTATATGGCAGGGCCCAGCTAAAGTGCAGTATTTAGGCAGGGGTTATATGTCTGTGCTTACATCTACAGGTCCAATATGGGTTCCTGCAAAATGGACTAGAGTGGCTGTTACTCCTAATAATCCTGATGGTGACAGTTCACACATCGCCGTTGAATCAAGTGAATCCACGTCAGAACATGTGGGTCACCTGGGCGAATCAGACAGGCCAAGTTGACTTTTGTCTGAGTCTTCAGTCGGTGAGTGATACATTCCGCACCTGCCTGGTTGGGATACCAGATTTTGATCCTAGTGATTTCCAGAAATATGTCAGCGGGAGCGCCTCCTGTTCCAGCAAAGTGACATCGGACTGTGCCGCGGACTTGTTACGTCGGCTCAAAGTCCCTCTTCCCTGGGACCCACAAGAGTTGGAGTTGCAGGGAAGTCAAGCAATCAGAAACATCACAAATGGGAGTTGGACTCATACTTGTTTTAGCTTTGGGACTAAATATCAAGGACTAAGAGGAATGGAACAATATAAAAATCTGGTTAAGCAGTGGACTGATGTTTCCCCTGAAAGTGCATATAGTCGATTTGTAGATCCAAAAGGAGGATATTGTGGATTGGCCATAGGACAATTTGGTGGGACTTGGATGGCCAATTTATCTGGGTTGATATATGGGGGAAGTAACACTGGTTGGGAACGTGGGACCCCTCAGGGGCCTACTCTGTGGAGCAATGGGTCTGCTAAAGCTCTACCCAATAACATCTTAATATGTGGGGATCGAGCGTGGCAGGGAATCCCAGCTAACCCAACTGGGGGGCCATGTTATTTAGGGAAACTAACTTTGTTTGCTCCTCGACAGCAGGACTGGTTAAAAATTACCAAGTTACGGAAAACAAGAAACACCCACAACTTAAAAGGAGATTGTGATGGTAAAGTACAATTGTGGTCCATTATGGCGAATGTATTTGCTTCAGCATTTGTACCTGGATTGGCTGCAGCCCAGGCCTTACGGCAGTTAGAAAAATTAGTGTGTTGGTCGGAGCAGCAAGCTAATGTTACTACTGATGTTATTGAAAAATTGTTGGCAGACCAGAAAAGCCTTAGACATGCCTTATTGCAAGATCATGCAGCTATTGATTTTTTCTATTGGCACAAGGGCACGGATGTCAAGACTTTGAAGGCATGTCTGTTTTAATCTTTCTGATCATAGTGAATCTATTCAGAAAGCTTTGGCATATTTAAAGGCTCAGGCTAAGAATATTATGGTGGGTTATAACCCTTTTGATAATTGGCTTCAATCAGCTTTTGGGGAGTTGTCACCTTGGTTGACTATGTTAATCAAAGAAGGGTTAAGATGGGTATTGATTATTATGCTTTTGCTTATAATGTTTAAAATAGTATATAGTTGTATTATGAAGGCAGTGCATAAATTGACTGACTCAGTCTTGATCGTGCAAAAACAAAACAGGGGAATTGTGGAGAAAAAATGAGGGAGCATGGACATGGATCCCGGGGTATAATGCTAGGCCTGTTGGGGCAAAGCAGCCTGGGCTCTAGTTATATGAATTTAATGCACAATCAAGACCAGAGTCAGAGCCATGGTTAAAGCAGTTGCTGTCACGTAGACAGCAGGCCGCTTTCTGTTCCCTCAAGGTTGGACTGTTTTCGGCTAAAAGTGGTAAACAACTTTGTGGAAAAACAAGATGTGAAAAATAAGGGAGCTTGCTTATGGCAGAAACCACAAGTAGGATGAACATGAAAATGTAATCTATTAGCTGCTGTTGCTGAGCTAGCTTTGAAGCTGCTGTGTATATAAGTTAGAGCCTGCTTTCAATAAAGAAGATTTCTGCTATCACTCACACTGAGTAGGACTGATTTCTTTCCACCCAGCTGAGAATCAGACCCTGGGTTGATCGCCGCATGAAGTAGGCTTAGAGCTGGTTTTTTAGGCTTCGAGCCTGGTTTTTAGACTTCAAGTCTGGTTTTGTTTTTTAGGCTTCGAGCCTGGTTTTAGGCTTCGAGCCTGGTTTTTTAGGCCAAGAGCCAAAAACTTTGTGGCACTCCCCCAGCAGAAGATGATGACATGTCGCAGTTGTAAAAATATGTAAGAAAGTAGATACAGAGCTGTCGTTCTCAAATAAAAATCTTTTCTTAGGAAAAAAAAAAACAACAAAACAAAACCAAAACCAAACCAACCATACAAACAGCTGCTTATAGATTTACATTCCCGTATTTGCAACCTGCTGCTTCTCTCCCCACTCTCTTTTTGTGCTCATCCCTTTTCCACGGGCCCTTTTGGCTCCTTGAGCCCTTGTAACTCTGAGGATGTGCTTAAATCCTTCTGAAATCCAGGCTATGCACATGGCCAGGGGCTGTCCTCAATGGGGACAGGAGGCTGCATCTTCCCTCTTGTGAAATGTGTTCCCCTGATTTGTGTCAATGTGGTGCAATGAATATGGATGGTAATTTTTGGTAGCTTTATTTGTTCTTGTGTAACTTGTTCTTGCTTTTTGTAGTGGCAGCTTGGCAGCTGTTTTGGTGAGATTAGCTTGAACCAGTTTTGCGGTGATATACACACGGAAGTCGCCTGGAGGGCACCATGAGGAAGACTACTGACTTCCTCCAACGATCACCTAAAGAGGGTGAAAAAGACCCCCAAGATGGAACAAAGCATGCGCAAGAAGGAGAGGACCCCTACCCAGAAATGATTAACATATCCCAGCCCCTCCGGGAAAAGTCATGAATACGTATAAGGCCTATCCTATTTAATGCGAACTGGGGATGTGACTGGTGTGCGTCTTGGTAGAGCAGAGGCTCTCAGCACACCCGGTGCTGTTTGCTTGTTTTTATACGTTTAATAAATTCCAAAATTTAATTGGAATCCTGTTTGGGGATACATCATTTATCACACTCTTAAGCAGTGGGATCAAACAGCTCCCATGGGGCAGGGTCACCCTAGGCTGAACCTACACAGGGACCCCACTGCAGCCAATCATTTTGCTCGAGCCCCCCATAACATCAAGTGGGGATATCAGCCCCCTCCCACTCAGCACAACTTTGAGGTCTGCAAGCACTGTTGGATAAAACCTTTTTGCAGATGGCTGGCAGCAGACGCTCCTGCAGTACAGGCAGGTGCTAAAATTTTGCGTTTGCTGCTTAAATGAAAAACAGAATCCGGGCCATGGAGGGGTTTTTCATCACTTTCCCCTTCAGTTGCAATTACATTGTCCTGGTTTAGGCCCATACTGGGACGAAAGATCACGATTAGACTCAAGTACCAAAGACTTGAGAATTGCCAAAGGGCAGGGAGAGTTTAATTGCCGCTTACCATCCCAAACAAAACAGACCAGGCTACTGGGCTTGGTGAAGAAAACAGGAAATAATTTAATCCAACACCAACTAAAACATAACCATAAAACCTCAAAACATAACAAACAGAAAAAACCAGAGTGGTACAATGATGAAGAGCACAACCAGCCCTTTAAGACCACCTTCTCTCCACCCCTCCCCTCTTCCCGGGCTCAGAGCCCTGATCCCAGTGTCTTTATCTCCTCCTCTCATGAATGGCTGTTATGGTTTGGCCCAGCTAGCACAGCAGCACCATGACAGTCTCTCGCTTGGTGCCCCCATTCACCCCCACCCTTGTTAGGATGGAGGAGACCTCAGCGAAATGGGAGTAAAAAGATAAGCAGGGTTGTTGTGGATTAAGACAAGGGCAGCAAGGGCTTGCTGCCAATTACGGTTCTGGGCAAAACAGACTCCAGTACTCGACTGAGAGAGGAAAGTAGGAAAGTTTATTCTACAAGAAACAGAGTGGAATAAAAGCAAAAAGGGAGTAGGATGATGAGAAAATTACAACCAGAACTTTAAGATCTCCCTCCCCCATCCCTCCTTTCTTCCCGGGCCCAGCTCACTGCTCCCGATATCTCTACCTCCTCCCCTCTCAACAGCTCAGGGGGGCAGGGAGTGGGGAATGTGGTCAGTCTCTCACAGATGGGCTCTGCCGCTTCTGTCTTCTCAGATGAGGACGACTCCTGGCATTCTTCCCCTGCTCCAACACGGGTTTCCTCCCCCAGGACACAGTCCTTAATGAACTTCTCTGGTGTGGGTTGTTCCCAGCAGCTGCGGCTTCTGCCGATACAGGGTCCCTCACATGGGACACAGTTCTTGGTGAATATCTCTGGCGTGGATTCTTTGCCATGGTTGCAGTTTCTGCAGTTACAGGGTCCCTCTCTCGGGACAAGGCCTCTTCTGGGCATAAGTTTAATGAGCTGCTTTGTTGTGGGTTCCTCCCCACAGTTACAGCTGTGGAAATTGGGTCCCTTCCTCGGGACATGGCCTGCTCCGGCCATAGTGATAAAGAAGAAAATCACTGCCCCTGGCTCCGGGTCTGCAGTGAAGTGACTGGGTCCCCCCCACAGGATACGGCCTCCTCCAGCCATAGTCACTGTCCCTGGCTCGGGGTCTTTAATGAAGTGAATTGCTGCCCCTGGTCTGGGGCCAGCTTTAGCAAAATGAGTCTCTGCCCCTGATACGGGCTCATTATCAAAATGAGTCTCTACCGCTGATGCAGGGTCTTTAAAGAAATGAAAATAAATCTCAGCTTCACCAGTTCTCTCCATAGAATGCAGGGGAGTCTCTGCTCCAGCACACCTCCTCCTCTCTTTCATCACTGACCTTGGAGTCTGCATGGTTGTTTCTCTCACTGTTCCTACTCCTTGCACCACCACCAGCCAGAAGAAGAAGAAAAGGGCAGAAGAAGGAAGAAGATGGAGGAAGAAACCTCCTCTTACGGCTTCTTCTTAAAAAGTGATTGTGGAGGCGTCTAATTGGCTCAGTCCCAGAAGTGGGTCTGGCTCAGAGTTGAGGAGAGCTGTGAGCAACTTCTTACAGGAGGCATCTTTACAGATCCTCCCCCCTTACCAGAAAAGGTTGTCATGTCAAACCATGACAATGGCTCAGGGGGGCAGGGAATGGGGGTTTCAGTCAAGTCCATTCCAGATGGCTTCTGCTGTTTGTCTCTCCTCAGGGCAGGCAGGCTCCTCGCTGATCCTCCCTCCTCCTCCAAGGGGTACCTCACACACCCGGCAGTCCTGCATGGGCCACTCTGACGGGCATTCATCCCGAGGGCTGCAGCTCCTCTTTGCCTCCTGTGTGTGTCTCTGTGGCCCGCAGACACTGCACGGCCTGTGCTATGGCCCCTCCTCACAGTCTCCTGCCCATCCAGGTGCATTCACCTGGAGCTGCTGGTGCCTCTCAGTCCTGCCGTTGCCCTCCATGGGTTGCAGGGGCACAGCTGTGTTCTTGCCATGTGTTGCAGAGGGGTCTCTGGTCTGTCGCTCCTCCTTCCTTCCTCCTTCTCTGACTGTGGGGTCCGCATGATCACCTCCATCTTGTACCACTCTTACACCTCCTACTAAGCACTTCAAATTCCCATCCTTAAATAGTGCTGGCAGAGGCCCCAGATTGGCCCAGCAGGGCCAGTGGTGGGTCTGAACCCAAGAGATGGGGAAAGTCTGAGAACTGTTTATCAGGTCTGCACTGCAGCCCCCTCCCCCTGTTACCAAGCAAAAGTGGCTCCTCGCTAAACCATGACAAACATGTAATGTGGAGCATAGTCACAGATGTGCACTGTTGGGCAGGGTACTGTTGACTTGTCAAAATTAAAATGATAAACACTAACTAAAGGGAGTTTTTCCATTCTCCTACTTCTTAAAATGCTGATAAATTTTGAAATATCAGTTAAACACATCCCCCCTAACACTTCCTTCCCTCCATCAGGCTGGTTGTTTCTCCAGTTGGAGCAATGGATTTATGGTCAGGAGCTGTGAGAGTGGCTCCACCATTACCCTAAGGAGGGAAGGGATAAATAGAGGGATGCAAATTTGGCTGAGCTGGAATCAGACCTTCCCTCTGAGCACCAACTCGACAAAAGTCTCAGCAACAAAAAAAAATCCTTCCCTTGTGATACTCCTGTTCCCACTCATCTCCCTCATCTGTACTCAGCAGCTCCCACCACATCTCCACACTCCACTGTCCCAAGGAGCTGCAGGATTGATATCACATGGGACACCCAGGAGCTCACGTGTCCCAGTGGTGAGTACCACAGAACTGGGGTCCCTTTTCTGGGCAGGGGAGGGAAGAACAAAGCACAGGAGCCCAGGCTCCTGAGCAAACTAGTCCTCTCTGTGCCTCTGCTTCCCTGCTTAGAAAATGGGAGAAGAGAGGACGCCTCTGAATTGCAGTTTCAGACCTGCTGCCACAAAGTTAATATTAAAATTATTGCTACTTCACCCTTTCCTTCAGAGGTGACCTCCACAGCCTTTATGACAACTCCGTTTTTTATACTAAATGCACAAAGGAGAGGCACTGGGGACCCATTAAACTCCCTGCCTTAAGGCTGTTTTGATCACAGACACTTGATTATTTTTACTTATGTGAGTTTAAGAAACCGCACAGCACACAAGGTCAACGGTAAATAACATATCAGCATGAGCTGCATGCCAAACTCTGCTTCTTCTGGATGGCTCTTTAGAACTGACTAAAACTACTCATAAAGATAAAATCATCAATTTCTGCTTCTCCAGTTTGTTCTGCGCTCCCTTCCTGACAGCCCATGAGCTGGCTGGAGAAACCTGGGCAAATTCTTTGGCCTCCAAGTTGCTCTGCCAGTTGGCAATGCTACTGCTGGTCAATAAGAGAGAAAAGCATCAAAAAAGAATCAGGTGCTGGGGGAGAACTCCTGGGCCTTTTGAAGGAGCCCTGGGTACCCAAAAGACAAGCGAGGTCCCCCATGCTGGGGCATGGACACATGTGGCTGGGGAAAAAACAAAAGGTCAATAAAAGCAATTTCTGATTTAGAAGGGGAAGGAGAAGGCAGAATCAGGAAGCCCTTGGGCCAGGAGACAGAATAGCAATACCATTTTGATGCACGACCCATGAAGAGCTGAGCACTGGCATGGGAGCTGGTTTTCTCAAGAGCAGGACTGTATTTTGAACTCCAAAGTGTATTTTGAAGAGATTTTATCACCCAACTATGAGGACTGTTTGGGGGAAAAAACAGAACAAAGCCTCAATAGCATGAGCCCTTCTCTTTGGCACTTGGGAGAACCAAACTCTTGGGAGAGGAGAGGACTGAGGAGCTGACAAGGTCAGCGAAGGGCTTTGGGCATCTCTACCGACCAACATGGGCCACTGCTGTTCTTTGGGGGGAAATGAGACCTTTTGGCTAACAAATCCCTGCTCCTCCCCGGCCCTGGTCTCCTTTCAGTCCCAAGGGGCAAATCCCAAGGCAGTGCTTGCTCAGGGCTGAGGGGGCATCTCCAGGCTCTGCAGACAGCAAGACTCCAGCACACATCACACAGCCCCTCGTCTCATGTACATTTTGAAACCCTAGCTGTATTAAAAAAGTCTTTAATATTAACATTATTTATTATAATAAAGAATAGTCAAGCAGCGTGAAAAAAATAGCTACATTACCTTAAATTGCCAAAAATATACACATTTTTCTCTTTTATTTAATTAAAAAAAACCCACATCAAAACAAAAAGACACATGCAACATACTAAATGAGACATCAGCATCAAAATGGGTAAAGAAATATACCCCAGTGCAACTGAAACACAGATAATCTTTAGCTTTTTTTTTCTTTCCCATGCTCTCCCTCTTTTTCACAGATACACAAATGTCCAATGCTGACCTTCCAGCAGTGGCCCCTTCTTCTCCCCTCAATCTGCCAAAGGGACCTCTGGCTTTGAGACTGGTTGAGGTGATTAGACAAGAAGCACACTTTGAAGGGACTGGCTGCCTTTGGAAGATGTCAGAGAAATGTGTAAGTGCTCTACATCTTGTCCCTCCCTGCTCCAGAGAGACCTGAAGAGCAGAGTGGCTTCAAACTGCTGCCGTCACCAAAAAGCAATGGTGGGGCCAGCACGGACCAGGGGGGCTGGGCCCACAGCAGTCCTCGGCCCTCCCTGCTTTTAACAGCCACCTTGTCTGCAAATCCCATCTTGTACAGCACATTTCAGCCTCTCCCCAACTGCAAACTCACCACAAAACACCTCTCAGTGACTCCCCACCGGGATTTGGGCACCAAACTAGGGGTCAGAACATGGGGTTTTCCCTGGGAGACGCCACGTGATGTGTCACTGCCCCCACCAGGAGGAGGGACAGACACTTGAGCAGTCTTCCCTCCTTCCCATCCCCTCTCCTCCTACTACTGGCATGTTTCTAATCCCAGGGTGTGAAATTACTGGGAAGAGTTTGATCACGTCTGGGCAGGATGTCAGGCCCCTGTGGTTACAGATAGGTCTGATGGTCAGCATGGCAGCAAAGCAGCTGGCAACGAAAAGTTGAGACCTCAAGAGTAAAAAATGAAGTAAAAATTACTCCCCAGACAAACACAGCTGGCAGAGATCACATCTGCACATCTAACAGCCCCTGTTTTACCCCCAAAACTCCTGTCCATCCCTCTGCTGACCCAAACCAGCACTAAGGGATATCTGCTCCCAAATCCCAAGGACCCACTCCTTGCCAATGGGGCATTCCAGGGCCGTCCTCAGTGTGGCAGTCCCAAAACAGCCATTCTGTCAGCTGCTTTCAGCCTCAAGCTCTTCACCCGAGGAGGGGGCAGAGAGGTGAGACACTGCTGCAGCAACAGATGGGTGCTGAGCAGAGGGTCCCTGCACCGGGGTGGCTGGGGTGGCACCTCTGCATGCAGAGGGGAGGGGGACAACACAGCTGGGGAAGGAGGGAGAAAAGGAAATTTCAAAAAGTGCAAGCAAACAATTGTACCAGAGGGATTTTGGGGACTGGGAGCCAAAATGAGAGTCAAACCATTCATAACTGAAAGATCTGAGTTTGGAGGTCCCAGGCAGGAGGGAAGGTGGCACTGCTCAGCCCTGACATACGAGGCTTTTTCCTGCATTTCCAGTTTTAGCTGCTATCTTTCCAATAGCTTCTTAATCTTGTTAAAGCATTAGTTTTTCTTTATATATATAAAAAAATTATATATATATATATCTATTTCTGAGCAGACAGCAGTGTTCTGCCCAGTTCACAGAACTGGAGGCTGAGATCAGAAAGGTATTTTTCTCTCCTTTTAGCCTTCTTCAACCATTGTGGTGACAATCTTCCAAACAAACAAAAGAAATAAAATAAAATTTAAAAAAAAATATTAATAAAAAGAAAGATCTTTAGCAGATGAGTTTTGCCTATAACAAGCTTTTCTAGTACTATCAGCCCAGACCCACTGTTGCAAATTTGAGTAGTGCAAACTAGTGAGAGACAGTGGGAATGTGCCGAGAAAAAATATCCATTAAGGTCTGACAACTTTTTTTTTAAGTCTCTGTCCTTTTTTTTAAGACCCTCAGAGTTTCTATTAGCTGGAGTCTTCCTATCTGCCCCCAGGAGCTATGGATTTAACCAGGGGATGAGGGAAAAAAGGGGCATTTGTATGTTTGACGTAGGCATCCCCCTTCCCCCAGAGCTGCCCCACCTGTCCTTCTATCCATCCATCCAGCACATCCACCATTGGAGGAAGTTGATTTCTTTGCTGAGGTTCCGGGCTGCAAGATGGAGTTAAGGTCAAAAGGTGGAAAACCAATCACAGGTCCGATGTCCTAGCTCAGGAGATCAGTCATTGTCCCATTCCTTGGAGATCCCTCTTCTGAAGTGCCCAAGACCAGTGGAAGAACGTGGTTTTGCCAGACTGGAGTGGTTTGTGGTAGGTAAGAAAGAACAGGTACCTTGTTTGGGATTCTCTCTTCCCAACACATACATTTCTATCTCCCAGCTTGGACCTGGGAAACAACTGTCAGGTTCAAGCACCCCTTCTGAAGTCGGCTATGACACGGGTAATACTGGCTACAGCCCCTTTCCACAAGTTAAGCCTTTGGAATTCTTGGAAGGAAAGAGAGAGTTGGCACAAGGAGCAGGAGTGTGCATTTCAGGTGAAAAGGACAGCACTGAATCAACAGTAGCTGGCAGAGCAGTTGTGGCCACGTCCTTTAAAGAAGCAGATGGCTTTCACCTCCTCCCCAAGCACCAGTCCTTCCTTACCCATCACTCCACCGCTTGGGTCTTTTCAGGCTGGAGTTTGGATCCAGTTGATGTGTCAGGGCTTCATATGATAGCTAGAGAGAGAACATCCCAAGAGCCCCAGCAGATGAAAAGCAGGTGAGAAATCTCAGCTACAGGATTTCTTCTCAACCTCCCTGTCCAGGCGAAGCAGAGCATGGAGGAACTGCCACCAATGTCCCACCTTCCCCAACCTTGTCACATTTCGTGCTGCCTCTGTGGGCACTGCCAGGTTTCCTCTGCACTGTGCAGAAAGGAGTCCTCAGCAGAGGGGCTGAGGGGCCTTCCCCCCACCAAGGTCTTGGCCAAGGATGCTCAATGGTCTCTAGTGCCTCGGCCTGGGGCAGGGGGGCTACCCGCACGTGAACGCAGAGCTTGTTGCACTCACGGCAGGGAGGAGGTCCGACAGGCATCCAGCGTTAACGCTCCCCTCCACTCTGTGTGGGAACACAGCTTCACTTTGAGCATGTGTGGCAAGAGGCCAGGGTGGCGGGTAGCCCCCCACCTTCTCTCCTCCCGATAACCAGGGCTTGGTCAGAGGCATTACTGCCTTCCAAAGCACCTCTTGGCATTGCCCAGTGTCAGGAAATGCTTCTTGGAAGCCTTGTGCTCATTGCTCTAACAGTATCAAAGTTGACTGTGGAAAGCCACATTCCCCTGGCTGAGAGGAATTGGCCGCTGGTTTGTTCAGGGTGAGGGGGGAGCTTAGCCCTTGTCCTGCGTAAGAGGAGCTCCCTTTTCATTCATGCTCTTTAAGAAACAGAGAAAGAGACGCAGAGGAGACAGGTATCAGTACCGGATGGGCAGCAACACGCCGGGGCATAGGCAGAGCCCTGCTGTGCTGCAGATCTGGCCCTGCTCACCATCACCTCCGAGAGCAACGGAGACATGGGAGACCCAGGTTTCCCCTCTGCCTGGTTCAGGTCGAACTGGCCCCTTGACCCTGGCCTTTTTGGCTCCTAAACGTCTCCAACTGGGGCTGAACCTTCTGGGTATGGGTATAGGCCAGGGGAGGGACGGAGGAGAGATGAAAGTGTCACAACATCAGCCCCTAGACACTGGTGTTCTAGTACAAGGCTGCTTTACAGAGAGGCTGTAAAACCTCTTCACCACCTCTCCTCTTGGGTGCAAGATTCCTTCTAAACCCTGGGTTTCAACATGCAGTCACCTTCATATTTCATCACAGGGCTCCAATAGGGCCAGCACTGCCAGGGGCACATTGTCCCATCCAGGTCCCAGGGTAAACAGCCTGTCTCTGCCTCGCTCCTGCAGCAGGTCTAATGTGTGTCTGCGCGCACACACACACACACACACACACACACAATGAAGGGCATCTCGGGAGCCTCTGTGCCTACCCACGCCCCTCTCTGGGCCCTACAGAAGTCCTTGGAGGTAAGATCAGGATGTGACACTGGCTAGTGAGGGGTGCAGTAGAGCCAGTGGAGCACTTTGGCTCTCTTGCCTAAGCAGTGCCCTCACTCTCCCAAGTTAACTGCAGTGCAGTCTGGCTCTCTCCAGCTCTGTACAGTGCCCAGCACCACAAGCTCCCTGGGGTTAAGGTAGTGCTAGCAGCATACGCACCATTCCTTTTGGGGTGTTGCCATCGGCCTGCAGGTTGAGAAATGGGTTAGTCTGTGCTGTAAGGATGGGTGAGATGCCTGTCCCTGAAACCAGGAGACTGTTCCCAGGAGCGCTGAGCGGTGGGGTGGCCTGGGGAGCCATGAGGGCATTGCTAGGGTTGAGCTGCTGGGGGGAGAGAGAGGCCAGGAGAGAGCTGCTGCTGGGGGGTGGTTGAGGGGCCGAGGTCATCAGGGCACTGGCGCTGGAGTGCAGGGAGGCAGAGGTGGCTGCCAGGAGGCTGGTCATGGACAGTTGGGATGAGCTCATCATCTGCAACCGCTGCAGCTCTCGCTTCTGCTGGATTTGCTGCATCATCTGGAACACCAGGGCCTGCTGCTCCTGCAGCCAAGGGTGAGGAAGAGAAGTCAAAAGGAGGGTCAAAGTGCTCAGGAAGAGGTGACACCTAATACAAAGGAGCCAGAAGCCATGTGGGCACACTCCATCCAAGGCAATGTCCCCTCGATCAGATCTCTACAGGTAGAGCAAGGAACAGTCTGCCTTGTGTTCATTAACAGCCTATGCTTACAACCCTTCCAACTCCGTTGTTTCCTGATGGACAGGATTATCTAACCCTCACGAAGACACACAAATCTACTCCAATCAATCGACTTTAAGCCGCATTCTCTACCTTGAATCTCTAGATTGGCTGCTATATTTCCTTCCCCAGCCGGCCCTCATTAACAGCTCAGCCCTGACCCCCAGAGGCCAGGGAAGGTGAAGCAGACTCGGGAGACCAAGGCCAGGACTCACACCCAGGATGCCCTCAAATCCAACCAACTGCAGAAATCATTATAGCAACCATCGACTAATGCAGTAGGCTGAGAGCTGACATTATCCCCTACCCACGGGGATGCAGCTGAAGACAGAGTGACATCAGCTGCTGTGAAGAGAAGCCCTTTGAAATTTGCTTCTCCCGGGTTATAAATAGCCTGACCTAGAAATCTACCCAAAGAAACGGGCCAAGTTCATGGGAGATATAAATGAGCACAGCTTCATTCATAGGAACTGGGAGACCTCCCGTGCAGCTCCACCACAGGGGAGGGACACCACAGAGGCTTCTGCAGGGAAAGTGAATGCAGCTTTTACACACTCAGAGGCTTGTTTACCATCTATCCCTGCAGCCATTCCCAAAACAGCCAAGAGCCAAGATCCTCAGAACAGCCGTCTGATCCTTCTTCTCACCTCAAAGTCCTTAGCCACCCATCCAGTGCCCCCTGGCATCTCCAGTTGGTGGTGGCATTGTGCCCAGACACAGCTTGCCTGCCTCAGGACTAAGCGGGACTTTGGGGTGTCATGGTTTAGCGAGGAGCCGCTTTTGCTTGGTCACAGGGGGAGGGGGCTGCAGTGCAGGCCTGATAAACAGACTTTCTCAGACTTTCCCCATCTCTTGGGTTCAGACCCACCTCTGGCCCTGCTGGGCCAATCTGGGGCCTCTGCCAGCACTATTCAAGGATGGGAATTTGAAGTGCTTAGTAGGAGGTGTAAGAGTGGTACAAGATGGAGGCAACCATGCGGACCCCACATTCAGAGAAAGAGGAAGGAAGGAGGAGCGACAGACCAGAGACCCCTCTGCAACACATGGCAAGAACACAGCTGTGCCCCTGCAACCCATGGAGGGCAATGGCAGGACTGAGAGGCACCAGCAGCTCCGGGTGAGTGCACCTGGATGGGCAGGAGACTGTGAGGAGGGGCCATAACACAGGCTGTGCAGTGCCTGCGGGCTGCAGAGACACAGGAGGCGAAGAGGAGCTGCAGCCTTTTGCATGAACGCCCATCAGAGTGGCCGTGCAGGGCTGCCGGGTGTGTGAGGTGCCCCTTGGAGGAGGAGGGAGGATTAGCAAGGAGCCCGCCTTCCCTGAGGAGAGACAAACAGCAGAAACCATCAGGAATAGACTGACTGAAACCCCCATTCCCTGTCCCACTGAGCCATTCAGTGGGGGAGGAGATAAAGACACAGGGATCAGGGCTCTGAGCCCAGGAAGAGGGGAGGGGTGGGGAGAAGGTGGTCTTAAAGGGCTGGTTGTGCTCTTCATCATTGTACCACTCTGTGTTGTTTTCTGTTTGTTACGTTTTGGGGTTTTATGGTTATGCTTTAGTTGGTATTGGATTAAATTATTTCCTGTTTTCTTCCCCAAGCTGAGTAGCCTGGTCTGGTTTGTCTGGGACCATAAGCGGCAATTAAACCCTCCCTGCCCTTTGGCAATTCTCAAGTCTTTGGTACTTGAGTCATTAGACCCTGGATGGGCCTAAACCAGGACATGGGGCTTCTCTCTTTCTAATAGAAAGCAGGGTCCTCAAGTGAGTTCCTCTTCTCCTGAGGCCCTCAGCACATGACATGCAGGAGCAGACATGACTTGCATTCAGAGGTTGCTGGAGGAGGTAACTGCACCTCTGATTCTGTGGTGGTTTGGCGCTACCTTCTCACACCCTCGGGATGGAGTCATCTTTCTTTTCCTTTGTATGAAAAAGTTCAAATCCCCATCTCCCTCCCTCCAGGAGGTGCCGCACCTTCCTGCCTGAAGCTTTTCTCCTCACTCCACTCCCAGCAGCCCGGGAGCCAAGGAAAAGGCATGTGACTCTGTGGGCAGGGGACTGATGTGAAGGAGGGAGACCTAAATCTTGCTCTGGGCCCCAAGACTCTCCCATCAAACAGCTCATCAGATGAAAGGTGCCAGCAGGCATGCTTACCGGATTAAGGGGCTGGGAAGTCAGGAGCTGCTGGAGCTGCTGGAGTTGCTGCTCGTGTTGGTGCAGGACATGCCGCTGCTGCTCTGTCAGGGGACTGAGGCTGGGCACGCTGCAAGGGGAGCAGGGCACAGAACATCACCTTGGTCCTGCAGACACAGGGCTTCCCTCCCTCCCTTCCCTCCCGGTGCTAAGCTTCTGATGGAGAGGGCAGGACTGTCCCCTTGAGCTCCCCTCCCTGTCCTCACCTGCTCAGGCTGGTGGAGAGCTGCAAGGTCGGCAGCCCGCTCGCCTGCGTCAGGGTGCTCGGAGACTGGGCGGCTTGAGCGCCGTTCATGCTCCCCAGGATCCCGTTGATGGGCATCTGCTGACCTCCTGCCAGGGTCCCCATCAGGCCGTCCACCATGGGCACTGTGGAGGGGCTGTGGCTAGCAGTGGAGCCTCCCCCCAGCCCGCTGCCTGCCACCCTGGCCAGGCCATTCACCTGCTGCACCCCGGGCAGGGGTAGCGAGGCAGGACTCTGCTGCAGCATGGGCAGGGGTGGAGGAGTGCTGTGGAAGGACAGGGAGGAGCTGCTCCTGCTGGGGCAACCTGAATGAGGGTCCTGGGGGAGAAATGGACATAAGAGCATCAGACTGGGGCAGCTTGTGAAAGGTCAGCTCAGCTCCAAGGGTGCTTTGGGCAGGAGCTGGAGGTGGGAAGGGAGGCTGTGAGTGCAGATGTATACTCAGAGAGGGGGCCCAGAACTCAGACACACTTGGCTGGGTCTCTAGAAGTGCAGCCAGAATAACCTAGAAGCACTCTCACCTCAGCTACTCTACCGAGATGAACAGAGGAACGGGCACTCCAGAGAAAGAAACCTGATTTCTGGGCATGGACTACAAGGCTTTATGAGCTGGATATCAAGTCAGAGAACTGGGACTGCACTGCTCTGTTCCCTCCTCAAGTCCCTTCCCTAGCTGGCTGGCGGATGTGGTGACCAGTGTACCTCTGAGGAAGTGGAGAGCGAGTTCTCGATCCCAAAGCTGTTCTTGCACGGGGGACTCTTGCTGATGCTCAGGGAATCGTTGCAGACTGTATGGAGGAAAGAAGGGAAGATGCAGAGTCACGGGTGGAACTTGGTGTTGCCACAGCAATAGCGAGGGACAGTGTGTACTGTCAGTGGCTATAGAGGGATAATTGGGTCAGATCCTCCTCACTGTGACCCCCCTCCTGCCCATCCCAGGGCACTGCTACGAAAGGGTATGGGGTGATGCCTCCCAGGGGCCCCCTCACCGTTGGGAGGCAGGATGTACTGGGCCTGGCTGCCTGGGCCGTTGCTGCTGGTCACTACGGGGAAAGGGACTGAGAGCTGGACGTTAAGGAGCTGTAAACGCTCCTTCTTGGCCGTCAAAGTCATGATCTGCTCCTGGAGCCGCTGGTTCTCCTTCTGCAGCGAGTGCAGGGCCTTGAGCATTTCTACAACTGTAGGGAATGGAAAGAGGGGGAAGAGGGACAGAGTAGGGGACGGAGAGAAGAGAGGAGGATCCACAGGAGGTACCACAGTTAGACCACAGTGGGGGAGGAGATCAGCCCCAGATCACAGCCTCGCTGCCAGCTACTCCCCTGTGGCACAGACCAGTGCTTTGTCCCCCACCCAGCAACTTTGCCCGTGGGCAAAATCCCAGTGGGCTACCACACAAATATGCACAAGGACCTCTCCTCCCACAGCCCCAGCCCCAGCCCTGAGCGACTCACTGTTTACACCGGCTTCCCCGTTGCCCTGCTTCTCCAGGAGCTGCTCGATGTTTGGAGTAGCCTGAGGAACATTCTCCAGCTGCCCACTGCTGCTACAGGACACTGTCTGGTCGAAGAGGGTTGGCAAGCTGCTGATGGGGGACCTGGGGAAGGGTTGAGGAGATGTCAGAGGCCTTTCCCTAGTCTGCACCTGCACTCCTCTGCTTCCTTCTCCCCACATCTCCACGCTAGGAGTGGCTGCAACCCTCCCAGCCTCAGCCTCCTCTGCTCCACTTCAGGAGAGCCTTCCGTTCCGGTTAGCCCCGGCTTGGATTGGAAAAGCAAACCTGCCTCTTCCCATCCCATCTCACTCCCAGCCCCGAGGAGGAGGGAAGGAGCTGCCTCTACTTCCCCCCAGCCTCTTTCCCTTTCCTTGCTGTGTCCTCCCACGCTTCCCGAGGGTGCGGATGCGGAGACACCCCCGTGCCGGGCACAGGGAGGACTCCTGAAGGACACTCACATGGAAGAGAGACTCTCCTGGGGCGACGTCCCTCGGCAGTCGAAACTGCAGTCCTCCAGGTCGAGCTCTGCGTGGGGAGAGGGACAGGGAACCACGCTAGTCACAGGCGACCGGCCCTCGCAGGTGCCCGGCTCTGTCACCCGCTGGTGGCTTGTGCCGATCCCCGCTAGATGGGAGCACTGAGCAGCGTAAGGTTCCCCCCTCCTCTTCCCGCCCGCCGTGGGAGGGGCTGCGTGTCACCCCACGTCACGCCGGGAGTGGCGGCGGGGCAGGGAGGGGGGAGCTGTTCGTGTGTGTCACCCTGTGAAGGTCATGGACGCGACTCACTTCCTAATGGCAGGAGACAAATTTGCAAACACCCCCCCCCCCCCCGCCGGCTGCGGGCAGCCGAGGGATGAGCAGAAAAGCTTTTTCTTGAGCTGCAAAGCTGCGGGGAGGGGAAGAATGGAGGAGACACTTTGCTGAGCCCGTAAGGATGACAACCCTATGCAAAGCCCCACTCGTCTCTCCTAAGTACCACTGCAGTCTTCTGCCTCCAGAATCCTTTCCCAAAACCCAGCTAGGGTCCTCCAAAGTTTCCAGATGCTTAAAGAAGAGCTTTGGTGTCCAGAAGCTATCCCCATAGCCATCCCTCTGTCCCAGGGAGTGATGGAGCCACTGGGATATCTCCCATCCAAACATGAATCGAGAAGTCAAGTGTATTTATCTGACATTTGCTTTCTATCCCCAGAGCCTGACAGCTCATAAATACATGTTCCCCTTGCTCTGGGACATATCAGATGTTGTGATTACAGCCTGCACCAGCTGGCTGACTTGCCTCTCCTCTTTTTCACACAATAAGAGACATTTCTTATGTGCAAGAATCCAGGAAGTCTCCTGCAGGGAACATGGTGATTTACAGTATAATGCCCTGAACAGGACCTTAGTTACTGGCAGTATTTTCTACTGCTGAGAACAAGCAAACACAGCTGCTGTTCAGCAGCTCTTACAGACAGGTATGAGTGGGATCCTCACTCCTTCATCCCCATGGAAATGTCTTCCTGGCCATCAATTACAACTGACCCACTCTCCTGAGGAGAAGCCACTGCTTTGTGGAGGTGACCAGCCCTTGCCACTCAACAGCAGCCCCCCAGAACAAGACACCATGTGGAGATGAGCCTTGATTTCAGGAACACCATAAGGCCCATGAACTTCCCAGTTTCTCCAGTCCAAGATCAGCTCTCAGAAGGGTGGGAACAGTCAGAGTCCAGCAATGCTTCTCAGTGTTGTTTCCATCCAAAGACCACCTAAACCCTTTGAAAAATACTCACAGCCCTGCTTGTTGCTGTCACATTGTTTGCCTGTGGCCCAGGGAGCCTGTGTTCATATAGATATATATGGCTTTGGTTTTCTGAAACAGTACCAGGCTCCACAATTATTTCCTGGCCAACATCATCCTGTTGTCTACAGAACAGGGAGATGACTGAGTTATCACACAGAGACAGCACTTTCCAAGGCAGCAAGTATGAAAACAGGGCTTGAAGACAACTAGAGAAGATAAATACATTTGGCCTGTCATCATAATGAGGCAGGATCCAGAACAAGCTGTGGGAGGAAGAACTAGACAGTAGCTGAGGGAGTAGGAAGATAAGAATCAGACTTTTTGTACTGCCAAAGGCACCCTGGTATCAACCTGCATGGGTGCTAACAGTTTCTGGGTTCCCTCATCTGTAAGATAGGGTAATGCCATTTCCCAACATCACATTTCATTTGTGAAAAGCTTGAATGTTACTGCAATGAGAGCTCTGTCTCCACAGGGTCTGTCTACACAGTCACTCTCAGGAAAGGTAATCCGAATTAAGGACAAGGCGGGATTCCTTAAAACTCCACAAGCATTCCATTAATGACTTGGAATTAAAGCAGTTACCATACTTCTGAGTGAAAATTGCCCCACACAGGAGGTTTGATACATGTTAATCAATCCCTATGGGAAAAATATTTTAAAAATAAGTGAATTTGGCTTCACACTCTCTAGGCCAGGAGCTCCAGCAGGAGAAGATAGTGATGGACAAACCTTACACGTGACAAGTCCAGAAGCTGTTCTGAAAGCTGCCTAGAACTGGGAAAAACCCCACATCCTGAAGCTTCTAAGTTCCCAGTCAAACAAAACCAAGCAATCTTGGAAATGGAAACTAAGGATGGAGGGGTTGTTTTTTTTTTGAGCACTCTGCATGTTGGATTTTGCCTAAATGACTCATTCATCAGTAGCTGCAGGGCTGGAACAGAATCCAGGCTGTCTGAACCACGCTGGGCCTGAACCCCAGGGATTCTCCTGACAGTTGACTCACTGCAGCCTCCTGTAAGTGCCTTGCCAAGGGGAAGTGGTAGCTGGGTCATCTCTCTCTTGTTGATTTCCAGGAGGGAGGAATAATTCTGAATCATCTCATTCTTTCCTTAATTCCAGGTGACTAAATGACTCCTGACTCACAGCTCCTATGCAAAGGCCCTGACTCCCGCAGGGTTGGTGGCGCAGTTCCCTTCCTGTTGCACCCAAGCAGACTGAAAACGTTGCCAGTGACACACAGAGACAGACAGGCACCTTTCATGAGTTTGGGGAGTTGTTTTAAGTAAGCACATGTGTTCATTCATGCTTCACATGCAGGCATGCACACTTGTTAAGGCAAACAAAGGCAACACCGGTGTCAGATGATCTTAACGAGGGCTGTGTGTTTTAAAGTGCTTGTCACTCAGTGTGACATCAGCCAGAGTTTTACCTCCCAGGAGGAGTTTCAGCATCCAGCATGCTGAGCTGCCAACATTTCTGGGCTAAGGGAGCAGGAGACAGTTGCACCACTAACTGCAACGTGTGAAAATCCAGAGGGTGCTTTTGTTTAACTACTAGTACAAACCAAAAATCAGGCCTGCTCTGTTTTGGGGGGAAAAAAAAAAAAGCAAGAAATCTTACAGTGCTTCAAGTTTCCTGCTTATTAACCAGGCAGTTTTCCAAGAAAAATTAATTTGCCTTGGTGGGAAAAAATGAGCAGTTGTAAGTAATTCAGCGTTGGCACGTTCGTGGAAGCTGACAACAGTGGATTTTGTTGCATTCATGACAAAGCCAAAGGGGAAGGGCAGAAAGTAACTGAAAACAGAAATGGAAGATGAAAATTAAGAGTGTGAGATATCTCTCATTTGAGAAGAAAGCTGGAAAACAAAACCTCAACACAAAAACGCCCAAACTTTAAACTTCTTTTGAGCAAGCAAAGGCTCACGTTAGTTTTCACTAGGTTTTTACAGCTTCAGTGTGTAAAAAAGACAACAAATTTCTGCAGGGAAGGACTTAACATTCTTGCACTTTGCTAGCATGTGTCCCAGGACACACATTACCCAATGGACATACCAGCAGATGTGCTCTTACAGGACTGCAAGCCAGCCCTTCCTTAAGGCAAACACAAGCACCCTCCGCCTTGGGGAAAAAGCCACTGATCCCTCTCTCCTAGCCCCTGGCTCTCACATGCAAAAGATGGGAGCAAGTAGGGAGGGCAGATGGAGAACTATGGATGCAGCTGTCTGGACTTCTCCAGGGAGAGCCCTTCAGAAGTCCAAACTCACATACCTTCTCATTCACGTACCTGCCCGACTGCTTTCTGACTGATTTAAGAGTGGGTTGATTGACAGTCCAGATGCGAGGGTACTTCCAAAAATACGTGAGGAAGGGTGGCTGAACGTTGAATCTGCCAGTGAGAACACCTACATGGCAAAATAAGAAAGGAGAGAGGGAGAAATCACTTCTCAAAAAGGCAAGAGGAAAAGAACTTCATTATTCCATCTCTTGAACCCAGTTTGCTCATGAGAGAGTGTTAAATATATCTCCTTGGAAGTCTCGCTAGACAGTTGAAATCTTCCCAGCCTCATCTCGGAGCCAAGAGGTCTGAATGAGCCATGTTAACACTGAGGCTGTAAAACTAACTCCTTCCTCCCTGTAAAACACCTCTCCCAGTCAGCTCCCAACAAAGGACGAGGCTCTGTCTCCTGGCACGTGCACAGCTCACCCAGCTGGGAGGTGTGAGCCCTCTCACCAATTTATCTGTGCTGGCACTGGTGGCAGGGACCAGTCAAGCAGCAGGAGAGGAGCAGAACGGGATGCAGCACACACTGACAGCCAGGCCTTGGCTACCTGAGTCCTGTCAGTGCTCCCCTTATAGTCAATGGAAAGCAACATGTCCTTTTAGACTGGAATTCCTCCCACCCTGAAACAGGCTGCATGGGCTGTGGTGCAAAACTGCCATCAGCTTTCTATAGACTCTAAGACTCCTCCAAACTGAGGATCAGCTGTTCCCAGGTGGAAAAATCAACTCCTCTGAGCCCACAAACTGTCTCTGCTCTGCCAGTGGTTGCTCTGTCCAACACTCTCCTCAACTATGGTCCCTCTCCTGGCCCTGATGTTCTTACCTGTGTGGTGGAGACTGAGGAGGAGGAAGCTGGGATGGTGCTAGCAAAGGGAGACCGATTAAGCTGTGGGAGAGACGAGGTACCCTGGTGTGCCAGGAGGCTGGAGGAGAGGGGTGTACTGCACACAGTTCGGAGCACTCCACCCCCGTGGGAAATAGGGTCCTTGTTACTGGTGTAGATCCCTGCAAGGGGAGGAGACAAGTCAGAGCCACTCTCCCCTTCCATGGCCTGGAAGCAGTTGGTTTTCTGCAAGGCTCTATCTCAGAAAGGGAGGGTGGCACCAATGCACCAAACCAAGTGTAACATTGCTTCAGCATCTCATGGCCTGACACGCAGCGAGGATGGTCATAGCCCACAATTCATCTGTCCCAAACTTTTCCCTCTCTTGTTTGCTCCTTGCACCCCAATACAATTCAACAGAGAAATCATGGCATAAAGTGACTCAACAAAGGCACATGTCAGTGGCAGAAGCAGGTAGTGGGCTCAGAGAGTTCCACTCTGCCTGTGCCAGCCAAGAGACCATGCTCTTGCTGAGCTAACCTGTCCCCTTCCATGATGCCCAGGGACAGATGCAGGAGGAAGAAAGGGTGAGGAGAGAGCTGCTGCTGAGGGAGAGGACCTGTCTGACTCCCCTTTGGCTCAGGCACATGGCAGAGGCAATGACCAACACCGGGTCCCTCACAGCCCTGACAACATCTCTCTGCAGGAGAAGGATGGGAGAACAAGCAGGAGATTGAGGTCTGGTGAAAATCCCTTTATTGTTCCAGGGGGAGGCAAAAATAAATTGGCCTAAGGTTATGATTATGGAAGCTGCATCAATTCTTGCAGCTCCTCTCCTCTCTCAGGCAGTGCAGGGCCAGGGCTCCATGGAACACATGACAAAATTATACCTCCCCCTCCTTGCAATCTGACCTAAATTGGAGCATCTGCAAACAACTCACAATAGACCAATGACAAGTTCTGCTGCCAGAACAGTGTGTCAAACCTCATCCCTGAGCAGCAGGCCCCTCCTCTGCCTGCTGCCTTAACCCCTTCCTACCACATGTCCTGGCTGCCCTCACCCCTGCCAGGCCAAGGAAGGGAACTCAGGCTGGGAACAGCTGTAAACCTCTCAGCAGAGTTAATGGTGTTCCAGTCTCCCAGCCCTCTGTGGATGTGGTAAGACCAGGATGAGAGGTTTTGCTTCTAAAAGAGGGGTTAAACTTGAACCACTTACGACAGTCCCTCATTTGGGGTCAGACTGTGGTTGTTTGGGTTTGGTCTGTGAATACCCCTCCCTATGGCTTTGCAAATTAAGCTCTGGCTAGCTGAGGTTTTCCAGCACTTGAGCAAAAAGGGTTTGAAATGCTCCCCAGCTCAGATCTGCAGCTCAGCTGCAACAACAAAGTTGACCCAGAGTTGATTCTAGGATGAAGGCCAAAACGGGAAGGGGAGACCCAGATGTGGATTTTTATAGCTCCTGGGACTGAAGGGACTGGAACTTGTGCAAACAGGACCAGATACCAGACCAGTGAGATGAAAAAGAGAGCAGAGCTGGGAGGAACTGCACACCTGGAGCCCTAAGGGGGAACATACCTGACCCCAGCAGTGGGGACTCCATGCTGAGGCTGGGCAGATTCCCTATGTGGCTGAAGGACCATGAAGAGTTGCCGATGCTGGAGCTAACATGAGAACCCCCAGAGAAGGGTGATGAGGACGTAGACATGGACCCAGCCAGCTGGGCACTCAAAATCTCTTTGCTTTTGCCCCCTTTCGGTCTGCCAGGCCCGTGCTTGTTCTTCTTGCTACTCTTATGCTTCTTTTCCTTCAGCATCTCTCCCTCCTCCATGCTGAGGGCCAGCATGTGCTTGTGGCTGCTGCTGCTACTGCTGCTCCCACCGGTCCCCACTGAAGGGCCACTGACAGGGTTTGAGGCCTTATAGTCCACAGAGGAGGCATCACGGCCTCTTTGCTGGCTCACTGTGGAGGTGGAGAAGCGCATGATGGACCCAAAGCCTGAGAAAATCACCTTCTGCTCAAAGATGTCCCCCTTCTGGCCTTCATACAGAGGGGAGCAGTGGGAAGAAGAGGAAGAGAAAGGCTTCTGGTACTTCTCGTCGTCCTGCTCAAGCTTAGGGAAGGTCACAAAATCCTGGGAGCACTGCAAGGTGCTGCAGGAGGTACCTGGGGAAAGCTATCTTTAGACACACAGAAGTATCAAAGAGGAGTAAAGCAAAACATCCCTGTTCTCCTCAGCCCTTACCTGCAGGCTGGAAGGTCCCGCTGGATGAAGCTGAGCTGAAGCCAACCGAGCTCTTCCCGCTTCCCGTCTTTTTCCCCTTGTGGCTGCTGCCATGGCTTGAGGACTTCCTGCCTTTCACCTCTGACCTGCTGACCTCCGAGGTCTCTTTGCTCCCCTCATGGTGGCTGGTAGAGCCCTGGCAGCAGGAAACACGGAGGTGACTCACTCAGGCCAGATGTAGCCACAGCAGGTGCTCTTTTTACAAATTTCCCCTTAAGAGAAGTAATTGCCCCCTTGGCCCACGAAGTGATGGTCAGGTTATGTTACCTAGCAGAGAAAAACAACATTTCCCTCTTGCTGCTTGGTGGCACCAGGCTTTACACTCCCAGGGATTAAGATCATTCCATCTAACTGCAGGAAATTAAACAAGGCACTGACAATCAGGGCACAGGCATCAGAGATTCCCCTCATCATCACTAGAGTACCTCAGAGGGTTATTTAGCCCAAATAAAATCTGAGTTTGGCTGTGATTCAAACTCATTTTTCATCTGCATCTCTCAGAGGTGCTATTCTCAGCAAGGTCATTCCACCTGGGGGAACCTGCTTGTCTTTGTGCTGCGATGGGAGTTTCCCTGAGTTCCCTCAAGCAGCTCCAGGGCCAGTCCAGGGCTTTCCAAATCCACTCCAGCAAATATTTCACAGTGACATTGTTTAAGCAGCATCTGACCATGTAGCAATAGATGCTATCCAAACTTCCCCTATAAGCCTGCAGGAGACAGGGAAGCAAAGGGGAGGAAGAGGCTGGCTAGATGCTAGGAAATCCAGGAGCTTGGGATGAGAGAGAGAAGTGTCAGAGTCTAGAAAGGAGAGAATGCAATGAATCGAAAACCAGATCTCCCCAGGGCACCCACGCTGGGATACAAAACCTTCACGTTCAAGTCACTTCAAAGCCAAACCAGCAGCGTTCAAAGATCACTGCTTGCAAAGGTAGCGCTGCAACTGATCCATATTACAGACGCAGCTCCAGTGTGATGGCTGTGGCCCAAAACATAACACCTGTACATTAGTGCAAACATCTTTTCTTCCTCACCGAGCAGATACAAGGAGGACACAGAGAAGCACAATACCTTTCTTACATTCCGCTACCCCTGACTCCAGATGACCTCTTCTTGGAGAGAGGTAAAGAAAAAAGGGCTTGTAATGCAGACTCACGAATGCCCAGATAAAATTGTCCCCCATTCCTCCCACATGGTTTAATCACTCTGCACAATGCAACAGCTGGCAGCCTAACATACAACAGATGTGCCGGGAATATGAAAGACAGAAGGAAGGGAGTGGTGGAAATCAGGATGGGGGGGGGGAGAGGAGAGGGAGTCTGTGTTTTCTCATCACAGACTCCTGGATGTAGGAGATTAAGCCCTTCTTGATTTATGAGCTCAGAGGGAGCATTAAAATCTTTCCGACTTTCCACATCTGCCTGGGGAGGGAAAGAAGAGCAGTGTCTGGGAGCTATGGGAAGTCTTCAACCTGCTCACAAAGTCACAGGGACGAGATGGCTCATGTCTCAGCAGAAATGCAAAGCCCTGAATTTTCCTCCCATAAATTCACCTCTTTGGAGCTTTGCACAAGGTGCACGAGGCCACAGAAGGGCAGAGGGAAACCACATGAGAAGACATGTTCTAAATCAGGAGTGTCAGAAAGGGAGGGCAGGGCAAGTAATGAATTAGTGCAGAGTAGAAGGGGGAATTCTGAGCTAGAAAATGAATCTTAACTGCAAAATTAAAGAGGGGGGAAGAGAGGCTGAGCTGGATCAGCTGAAGGTGGTGAATGAACAGACACTCACCTGTAGGGCTGATCTGACCTCACTGACCTCCCCAAGAGACTGACAGAGATTTGAGGGACGGGATATTCCCCTCTCCTGCCAAATGCTATCCTAGATATTGTTTGCCAAAGATCTGTCAGACAGATCTGTATGGTACTACCACAAGCCCTCCACACCACAAAGGGCCATTCTCTAGCAGCCGTTCCACAGAGCCTGAATTTAGGGCAAAGGTCCAAATATTGCAGCTGAGGAGCAGAGAGAAGAAAACTGAAACCATTCTAAATCACTTCCCTTCTCTGTGCCTCTATTTCTTTCCCACTTTGCTCCATGGAGCCTGCAAACTCTGTGTGGCAGTGGAACAGGAGACACACGTGCATCGCCAAACACAACACAGCCTGGATCTGAAGGAGAGGAGTCTGCTACCATCATGTCAATATGAATAACAGGAGCGAGGGCTGCAGTCCCATCGCCTCCCTAACAAAGGAGATTCTCCAGCTCAGGGCTGCTGCCTGGAGAGAACAGGATTGGAGAAACCTGCTGCTTGCCTTGTGCATAAACAGAGGTCTCAATCTCAGGATCATGGGCTCTTCTCCAGAGTGGAAATGCATGTGAATGTGTGCAGAAACACTGATGTTTTGTGTGTTGCAAACAGGTGTAGGGGGGAGGGCATGCTGCAGAGGAGAAATAAAAAATAAGGAATGACTGAGGAAGTGAGAACTCTCTTTCAAAATGAGCCAGCAGCTACATTTTGAAGGTCTATTTAAAACAATCAAATGAAAAACGTCACCAGAATGAACCTGCTGCCTCAGGTGAAGGTGACAGTCTGATAGGGAAACTCCTGCCTCAACCCAGGAGCAGGCATGCACCCAAGCACAGGCATGCAGGCACCTCACCTCGCACCTCCTCCCCCGTCAGCACTTGCTGTCCTCCGAGGGGCTGTACCTGCTTCCTGGCCTCTCTGTAACACTCCGCAGCACCCAAGCTCTTCATTCATTAATTTATTTATGGGAAATCAGAAGAGCATCTCTTTGCCTCCTGATTGGCAGGACGAGCTCCTTAGAGGGAACTACTGGCGAAATGCAGAAGGGGATGGGGGAGAGGCTGACAGTACACAGATAGCAGCTTTGCCCTGGATTAAACTACCGGCGAGGGGAAGCAGTGAGGATGAGAATGAGGAACAACGTGACGAGAGCAAGAGCTCCTTCAGCTCACACATGGCAGGGCCATGGGCTGAAGCAGCCACCCAGGCTGGCAGCAGCAGCCTTTCCCCATCGATCACTGGGTCGGCCGAGACTCTGCCGAGAGCTCTGGGCACAAGCTACAGCATCTCTGTGTCCAAGCCACTTGCACCCTTCACCACGTCCCTTCCCTCAGCCTCAAGATCAGGCAGCACTGTGCTGCTGTTCTCTGTAGGTGGGGACAGGAGACACAGATGGGCTGAAGACCATCTCTTTTAAGTCACTGGCAAATTCCCACTCATGTCAGGATAAGGGATTCTTACAGCAAATATCCATGCTGAGACATGCTTTGATTAGCAAGGTGCAATTATCAGCCTTCCCCCACAAACCCCCTACCCCATCACAGCAACTGAGCCAGACACAGTGCAGAGGTTCCCAGGATCTGTCAGCTCCAGGCCAGTGCTGGGTAGATGCTGAGAGCGCAAATAACAGTGGGAAACCTGCAAAGTCTCCCTGCCTCCGGTGGTGTCGGCAATAGTGAGCTCTTTGCCCCGCTCTGCTTCCTTCTCCAGCATCTGATTGAGAGAGGGTGG
The DNA here is from genome assembly GCF_028858725.1 of Colius striatus. Lineage (NCBI taxonomy): Eukaryota > Metazoa > Chordata > Aves > Coliiformes > Coliidae > Colius > Colius striatus. Next base: position 1,862,578 of record NC_084789.1, read on the forward strand.
GTGTGGGGAGGCCTTGGCATCTACGACTGAGATTACAACACCCAGAGCAAGCCAGATGTTGCAGCCCAAAACTTGTGTCAGCAAGTGATCATGATGTCTGTAGCTGGCAGGAGGAGGCAGCTGGGGCGGCTTGTAATCCTGCAGATTTACTGCAAGTGCAATAGAGAGCGGCAGGACAGTTCCCCGGGGGTATTTGCAGGGTAGGGCAGAGGCTCATTGCTTGCTGTTCAGCTTCTCATCAACACCGACCCAAGCATCAGCTACATGGAGAGATTCTGAGCACAGAAACTGCCTCCTGAATTTGTCTGGTGGTGTATGATTACCGAGATGGAGCAGCCCTGGTTGCCAAGACTCACTGGTGAGGTTTATTGCTCCTCCCCTGGCAATAAACCACCCCTGCTCTGCCCCAGGCCCCCTCCATGAATGCCATCTTTCCAATAGGCTGTTCAAAAACATTACTAGTTGGCAGCATTCTGGCATTTTTTGATAGATTACATGAAATAGCCAGAAACTTACAACCAGAAACTATTACCCAAAGGGGGTGTTTTCTGCCTCCTTCCCACTCCCCAAAAAGTCTGTTGGAGCTCCAAGCAGCCAACTTGACAATGAATGAGAGCTTATACCTAGCACAATTCCACTTTCTTCCACCTCTAAATCCATCCGAAAGCCCTTGTCCCAGAGCACCACGGCGGGATTCTCAGCAGGTCAGCTGCTCCGTGTGCTCTCTGGAAGGGACACTCCTCTGTCCCATGAGCAAGGTCTCCTGTCCCTTCAAGAGCAGTGAAAATTGCATAGCTCAAAGACACTTTTCAGAGGCAGGAGGAGAGCTCAGAAAGAGGTGTTATGAAGAGTGATTTGCATGCTGTGAAATCATACCCTGGTTTCATTTTCCAGTGCAGATGAGAGCTGAGGCCACACCACTGTGTTTTCAGTCTGTTTATCCCCCAAAACCAGGGTGAGGCAGTGAGAGCTTGTCAGGACAAAGGCCTGGTAGAGTCCAAGAGTCAGATATTACTGGTATTTAGATTCCTAGAAGACTCAGGGAAGCATTCCAAGAGATATGGAGTGCTGGTGAAAGAGCTGCAGGTAACTGTGAATAGGCTCTGTAGAAGATGGAGGCTTCCACAATCAGGTGCAAGCCTCCAGTGAATCCAATAAGTCACGGACCCTGGTTACAAAAAAAAGAAAGGCAAAGGCTCATCTTCAAAGCCCTCCTTCCAGAGTGCCCACTGCAAATAAGTATGAGGCATTGGCGACAAGGGACTTCGACAAGTAAGCTCCAAAAGGGGAAAACCCACTAAACAACCCATCAGCTGCTCCATCTGCAGTAGGTAACGGACATGGCAGGAAGGGGCGATGGGTGCTTGTTGTGGGTGACTCACTGCTAAGGGGCACCGAGAGACCCATCTGTGGAGCAGGTAGGGAGTCAAGAGAGGTGTGCTGCCTGCCTGGGGCTAAGATCAGGGATGTGGCCAAGAGAGTGCCATGGCTCATCAGGGATGCAGGCTACTACCCCCTACTTGTGTTCCATGTAGGTATGAATGATGTCATGAGGCATGACATCTCCAGGATCCAGATGGATTTTAAATCCTTGGGGGAGCAGGTAAAAGGTAGAGGGGCTCAGGTTATTTTCTCCTCTATCCTGTTCACTACTGATAAAGGAGGAGTTTGTAATGGAAAAATCAGCCAAGTGAACTCCTGGCTGAGAGGCTGGTGCCGGCAGGAAGGCTTTGGGTACTTTGACAATGGATCCTTCCTTGGGGACTACAGCTTCATAGGATGGGATGGGATTCATCTCTCCCGTAAAGGCACTGGATTATTTGGGAGTAGACTAGCAAATTTAATAAAGAGGTCTTTAAACTAAGGGACTTGGGGGGTGAGGGGAGAAGCAAAACAGAACAAGCTGTCCCCTCTAGCTGGGAAACAGAGCAGGACAGGGAATGCAATGATAAGTGCCCTTCCTCTGCACACTGGGCTGAGATACGGAAGGCTGACCACCCTGAGAAAGAGCCAAACTGGAGAGGAACCTCCTGCACCCATCCAGGGAAACCTGTGTGTTTGAGTAAGCCCCCGCGCTGCCTCTACACCAATGCACACAGCCTGGGGAATAAGCAGGAGGAAATGGAGATGTGGGTGCGGATGAGGGGCTACGACCTCATTGTGGTCACAGAGACGTGGTGGGACAGCTGCCATGACTGGAGCACAGCCATGGAGGGTTATGTATTGTTCAGGAAAAACAGACTGACAAGGCGTGGAGGTGGAGTTGCTCTCTATGTGAGGGAGCAATTAACGTGTACTGAACTGTGCCTGGGTGGGGATGAGGAGAGAGTAGAGTGCTTATGGGTAAAAATTAATGGGCAGGGCAAGGCAGGTGATATTGTTGTAGGAGTCCGCTACAGGCCACCTGATCAGGAGGAGGATGTGGATGAGGCCTTCTAAGAACAGCTGAGAGCTGCCTCACAATCACAGTCCCTGGTCCTCATGGGGGACTTCAACCACCCTGATATTTGCTGGGATAGCCACACAGCCACGCACATGCAGTCCAGGAGGTTCCTACAGATGGTTGACGACAACTTCCTGTCACAGATGATCGAGGAACCAACAAGGAGGGGTGTGCTGCTGGACCTGGTACTGACGAATAGAGAGGGCCTGGTTGGGGACGTGAAGGTTGGAGGCAACCTCGGCTGCAGTGACCATGAGATGGTAGAGTTCAAGATCCTGTGTGGAAGGGGCAGAACACAAAGCAGGACCGTGACCCTGGATTTCAGGCGAGCCGACTTTGGCCTCTTCAAAGATCTACTTGGACGGATCTCATGGGATATGATTCTAGAAGGTAGAAGTGCCAATGAGAGCTGGTCAATCTTCAAGCACCACTTCCTCCAAGCCCAGGATCAGGGTGTCCCAATGCACAAGAAAGGAGGAAAAGGAGGTCGGAGGCCTCCATGGATGAGCAAGGATCTGCTGGGACAACTCAGGCAGAAAGCAGCCATCTATGAGAGGTGGAAACAGGAGCTGGCTTCTTGGGAAGAGTATAGGAACATTCCCAGGGCATGCAGGGGTGCAACTAGGAAGGCTAAAGCCCTTCTAGAATTAAATTTAGCCAGGGATGTTAAGGACAGCAATAAGGCATTTTTCCAGTCCATCAGCAGCAGAAGGATGGCGAGGGGGAATGTGGGCCCGCTGCTAAACACAGAGGGTGCCCTGGTGTCTGAGGATGCAGAGAAGGCAGAAGTACTGAATGCCTTCTTTGTTTCAGTCAAGGCTGATCCTCGGGAAGCCCAGTCCGGCAAGGATAACAGGATGGCCAGGACAGTAGAGGACTTGCCCTGGGTGCAAGACGAAGAGGTTAAAGACTTGTTGGCCAAGCTTAAGGCTCATAAGTCAATGGGTCCTGATGGGATGCATCCTAGAGTGCTGAGGGATCTGGCTGATATGATTGCTAAGCCTCTCTCCATCATTTTTGAACAATCTTGGAGGACAGGCAAGGTGCCTGAGGACCTGAGAAAGGCCAATGTCACTCCAGCCTTCAAAAAGGGCAGGAAGGATGACCCAGGAAACTACAGGCCAGTCAGCATCACCTCCATCCCTGGAAAGGTGATGGAACAACTCATCCTGAATGTTATCACTGAACATATGAAGGATAAGATGGTTATCAAGGGGAGTCAACATGGCTTCACCAAGGGGAAATCCTGTTTGACCAACCTGATAGCCTTCTATGAGTGCAGAACTGGCTAGCTAGATGAGGAGAGAGCAGCAGATGTCATCTATCTTGACTTCAGCAAGGCTTTGACACTGTCTCCCATAACATCCTCATCAGAAAGATCAAGCAGTGTGGCTTGGATGAGTGGACAGTGAGGTGGATCAAGAGCTGGCTGAATGACAGAGCCCAGAGGGTGGTGATCAATGGCACAGAGTCGAGTTGGAGGCCTGTGGCCAGTGGAGTTCCACAGGGATCGATTCTGGGACCAGTCTTGTTCAACATCTTCATCAACCACCTGGATGAGGGGACAGAGTGTACCCTCAGCAAGTTCTCTGATGGCACCAAACTGGGAGGACTGGCTGATTCCCCAGAAGGCTGTGCTGCCATTCAGCGGGATCTCGACTGGCTTGAGAGTTGGGCAGAGAGGAACCTCATGAGGTTCAATAAGGACAAGTGCAGAGTCCTGCATCTGGGAAGGAACAACCCCATGCACCAGGACAGGCTGGGGGTCAAACTGCTGAAGAGCAGCTCTGCAGAGAGAGACCTGGGAGTCCTGATTGATAAAAAGCTAAACATGAGCCAGCAATGTGCCCTTGTGGCCAAGAAGGCCAATGGCATCCTGGGATGCATCAAGAAGAGTGTGGGCAGCAGGTCAAGGGAGGTTCTTCTCCCCCTCTATTCTGCCCTTTTGAGGCCTCATCTGGAGTCCTGTGTCCAGTTCTGGGCTTCTCAGCTCAAGAGGGACAGGGAAGTGCTGGAGAGAGTCCAGCACAGGGCCACCAAGATGATCAGGGTACTGGAGCATCTTTCATATGAGGAAAGGCTGCGGGAACTGGGGCTGTTTAGTCTGGAGAAGAAAAGATTTGTAGTAGGCATCCGGAAGATCTCGGGTTGTAACGTGAGAGGTGGAGGGTACAGAAGAGGTGGGCACGGGGTGGAGGGTGAGGAGGTGCTGGTGTTAGCAGATAAAGGGACATGGTGTAAACAAGGGGTTGGAATAAAGTATCATCCATGCTGAGTGTGTGGTGATCCTTGTCCCTTCAGCAGGGGTGGGCTGAGTGATCCATGCGGGAGGCCTGGTGGTGTTGCTGGTAGCGGCAACAGAGATTGAGGGGAGATCTTATTAACATTTATAAATATCTAAAGGGTGGGTATCAGGAGGTTGGGACATCCTTTTTTCTACAGTAGCTAGCAACAGGACAATGGTTAATGGGATGAAGCTGGAACACAAAAAGTCCCACTTAAACATAAGAAAAAACGATTTCACTGTGAGGGTGATGGAGCAGTGGAACAGGCTGCCCAGAGGGGTTGTGGAGGCTCCTTCCTTGGATGTCTTCAAGACCCGCCTGGACATGTTCCTATGAGACCTGATCTAGGTGAACCTGCTTCTGCAGGGGAGTTGGGCTAGATGATCTCTAAAGGTCCCTTCCAACCCCTACCATTCTATGATTCTATATAAAAAAATCTGACAGAAGTCAGAGGTCTATCACAATTGACTTCTTCATAACTAAAGGGTTCAAGAGGAGAGTGCAGGGTGGACGATGTATTAGGTGAAAATTTGAACTAAAAAATTAATCTGGATGGCAAAATTGAAGAAATATGCGAACCCAGAGGTGAGGCTGCCTGAGGGAACAAGTGGAATATACCACTGTTCCTCTAAAGCAATGAAACATGGTTCCACTGCTGTCAGCCAAATCTGGTGAAGAAGCTTGAAAAGTCCTACCACATAGGACTATCACTCTGAAAATCTGTTACTAAAGGGCTGCTGAAAGTTTCAGAGGACTTTGGTAGCAGCATCAGACACTGGGGCTCAGATGTCTGCCACCCCAGGCTCCTTTTAGGCTAGGCAAACTGGGAGCAGACTGGAGCTTCACTCCCTGAGGGGTTTGGGCAGGGTTGCAGTAGGCTGCTGAGCAGCTCTTATATTTGGTCTGGAGTGAGCACCATTGGTAACAAGAGTTTGAAGAATACTTTGGAATCTCTGCACACAAAAAAAACAAGGGAAATACACTACCCATTATGAGGATTAATAATAACTCCCTAGGGAAACACTAAAACCCTGTCACTCAAGTACAGCTACAGTAATTAGGATCTCCTGAATTTCAGCTTATAAAGAGTTGAAAGCTACCTGTAAAATTGAATTTCACCCTTCCCTCCTTATTTATAAAGATCTGGCAGGAGGAGACAGTGGGTAATTGTCTAACAACCACTCCAGCTAGCCAAGAGTCAGGTTTTGGATTTCACTTCAGCTTAAAAATAATCTTCTTAGGCCATCAGTTCCTGACAGCTCTGTTAACTGGGTGAATCTGCTGTTCCCAAAAGCCAGAGCTGAGCTATCCTAACATGAGCACAAGTAAATCAAGAGTGGTTGCAGCTCAGAGGCTATTTCTCCACTCTGTCCCACTGTAACTTTCTGCTTCTCCCAGCCTGAGAACCATGAGACCTACATCTACTCCCCGTTTCCAGGCTCCACCTCATAGAACACAGAAAATCCTCTTCAGTCCTAACCCAAAGCAACCCTGTGCTGACTGGCAAGAGCTTTTGCTTTTGCAGGCTACCCCTGCAGTGCTTCTCACATAGGTGATAGCCCATGAACTTTCATTTTCACACGGCAGTCCTGCCATGGAAAGGATACCAAAGCCTTTCCAAGACATTTCTGGGACATGTTTGTTTTAGCAGGAGCTTGGCCCTAGTTCTACTCTCACTTACACCAGAGCAGCCTTGCTAAGGAGTTGCATTAATTTACATTCCTACTACAGAGAGTACAACTCCAAAGGTCCAGGCGCTGGAGTAACAAACTTGGCCTTCACCTTGTTGCATGTAAACTCAAGGCAAATTCCACTGTGTCTATTCTGTAGTACCAGAGTTTGGGGCTGGCACAAATTACAGAAAGCTTGGGCCTATTCTGATTTACAGCCAAGTGCAAAAGTCCACATCAGCAGCACGATTTCAGCAGCGAAGAGCAGAGATCCACTGACATCCTCACTATGCTTCACCAGCCCTGGGCACTGAGAAGACAAACCCACCAATGGGACTGCCTCTACATCTCAGAGGAAAAACAAGTCCTAAACTGGGTCCCTCTGCCTGAATTTGCCTGAAATGGAGAACTAAACACCAAACTGGGAGGACTGGCTGATTCCCCAGAGTCTGCTGCCATTCAGCGGGATCTCGACTGGCTTGAGAGTTGGGCAGAGAGGAATCTCATGAGGTTCAACAAGGACAAGTGTAGAGTCCTGCAGCTGGGGAGGAACAACCCCATGCACCAGGACAGGCTGGGGATTGACCTGCTGGAGAGAGAGCTGGGAGTCCTGATTGACAATAAACTAAACATGAGCCAGCAATGTGCCCTCATGGCCAAGAAGGCCAATGGCATCCTGGGATGCATCAAGAAGAGTGTGGCCAACAAGTTGAGGGAGGTTCTTCTCCCCCTCTACTCTGCCCTTTTGAGGCCTCATCTGCAATCCTGTGTCCAGTTCTGGGCTCCTCAGCTCAAGAGGGACAGGGAAGTGCTGGAGAGAGTCCAGTGCAGGGCCACCAAGATGATCAGGAGAATGGAATATCTTTCATACTGGCTGCGGGGACTGGGGCTGTTTAGTCTGGAGAAGAGGAGATTGAGGGGAGATCTTATTAACATTTACAAATATCTAAAGAGTGGATGTCAGGAGGTTGAGACATCCCTTTTTTCTATGGTATCTAGCAATAGGACAAGGTGTAATGGGATGAAGCTGGAACACAAAAAGTTCTATTTAAAGATAAGAAAAAACTATTTACTGTTGAGGTGAGGAAGCCCTGGCCCAGGCTGCCCAGGGAGGGTGTGGAGGCTCCTTCCTTGGAGGTCTTCAAGACCTGCCTGGACACGTTCCTGTGTGATCTGATCTAGGTGGACCTGCTTCTGCAGGAGTGTTGGACTAGATGATCTCTAAAGGTCCCCTCCAACCCCCACCATTCTATGATTCTATGATAATTAGAAACCAGCCTCCCATTGTCTCACACAGAAATGCTTGTTTGTCTAATAAATGGTAACAGCTCCTCCCACAAGTCCTGTCTTGCTTATTCATCTGCCTGAGCTGTTTACAACGTGGCAACAGAAAAGGCCAGAGTGTGGATATTTATCTATTCTGTGAGAGCTTCAGATCTGAACATCTGCTGCAAAACAGGCTGGCACTTACAGCTCAATCACTTAGGAGTTGAACTCCATGATTGTGTCATCAGTGCTGACAGAAATCAAGACAGTTGCTGTGTTAAATTCCCAAGGTGGGGGTCGAGGTGGGGAGTCAGGCAGAGAGAGGGAGAATGTGATGAACCAGGAATCAAGATAAAGGCACAAAAGCCCTTTCTCTGCTCTTCTTCCCTGTTCTCCCCATGCCCTAGGACAGCCAGTGTCTGTGGTTTCCCCCTGCCTTCCCTCCCCACTCTGCATGCACATGCTCACTCGCATCCTGGGGGTTTGGTACCTTCTCTGCAGCGACAGGCACCAAGGATGGGGTCAGGCTTCTGGGCAACTCCGGACGTTTTTTGTGCTTCTGTTTAGGTCTTTCTTTGTCCTTCCGACTCTGCAAAAGAAATCAGAGAGTACTGGAAGGCTAACTTTTCCTCTGCTGAGAATAGCAGTTGTGAGGGAAAAGAAAGGAGGGTGTGTAGGGGTGGATCTACAACCATACATTCATATTCCTCTTTCCTTCTCCACCCATCCATATGAGTCCAGTATCCCTTCCTCCACATCTCAGCTTCTGGCTGGGAGCGTCCCACTATCTCTACTCCAGCTGCAGCCAACATCTGGAGTGCAGCCAGAAGCCCCCAAATCAGTTTATGGTAAGATGATAGGGAAGGACTTAACAAGCTGTGGTTGATTTCAAGAAACCTGAGGTTTCCTCTTGCTATTTTCTCCAAAGGGACTCTGTGCCTCCTTACCTTTGCTCTCTATCTTCTTCAAGGGTTTCTCAGATCCACCCTGTACAGACAGTGGCAGAATCTTGATTTCAGCATGTGTTGCACATGCACGTGTAAAAATATCAGTCAGTGGAGATGTGAGAACCTAGGCTTGAACCTAACCTAGAGATCCCTCACATCTCCCCTCCCAGAGACAGCTGGTTTGGGTCCATTTCTGCTAACAGGAAACAGACAATTTAGTTTGATTTCTTCATCCTGTTTTTTTCTCTCACTAAAACCCCAGAAACAGGGAATTCTTCAAACTGCACACCAAGGAAAAATCATGGCCTGAGAAACAGAGTCCTGCCCTGATTTTATATTCTCCTGGGGAAGGGAATGTAACCAAGGAGGATATTCTTATATAGTACTATCTGGATATTTATGCTAAAACTGAGGTGTTTCCAGTGGAAGGGCTGAAATCATAGGCCTGAGTGACCTCAAGTCAGTGGGCCTGGAGGATGCCCAGGCCAGCTGGCACACAGGATGGATGGATAGAAGAGAACGCTCCACCACACACTCCTGATTCCTCCCTGTCTTCCTCAGCTGCACACTCCCATGGGAACACACTCAGCTGACTACAGGAGCTTTTCTGTGCTACCAATGTCAGCTAAAGACATGCCTTTCTTTGCTGAAGCTGTAGCAACTTTTGTGCTCAGTTCCTAACTTCCCGGTCTGGTCACTGGTGTGTGCAGCAAGTGAGCTGCTGTCAGAGCAAGAGACCTGCATGAGATGTAGGGCTTAGAAAAATCCATCCTCCTCTCTCTGAGACCTTCTTGTGGGACAGGAGGCCTATTCTGGTACAATTCCCTTGAATGGGTATTTTATTCTAGAAGCTGAAGTCCTCAGTCTGGACTAAAGATGCGTTTGGAACAGAACAGTCACATCAAAATTCACTGACTCTCCAGAAAGTTGCCGATTGCTTCCTCATGCAGGCAAAGCCCTGAGGCATATGCCAAAGTTGGGATGCTGTCAGAGGAAGATGCAATTGCAGCAAATATATGAGCTCCACTGTGTGTTTTTGGGGAGAAGAGAGTGGAATAATTAGCTTAGGAAACAATACCCTATATAAGGAAAAAGGGGCAGGAGGAGGGACAGGGTGGGAGGAAGAGGCTGAGGAAGGCAAGCATGATGTGAAGCAGAGGTGAAGCAAAAGTGCTCCAGAAATCTGCACCTTCCAGAGTGGGTTTGGCTGAGTTTTCATGGCACTGAAAGAGGAGACTCATGCTACAGCCAAGGAACAAGGAAAGCTTGAAAATGTGGTTTCTATGGATCAAGTGCCAAAAGACAAATTCAAATTAAATCTTTACTAAATCTCATAATGTTTTAAACACTTGGGGGTTTCTCATGCTATAAACTCTATATCTCGTGAGTCTTCTAGGACAGGAAGAAGTGAAAACTGTGCCCCAATTAGTTAAGCAGCTTGTCACAGACCACGGGCACATCAATGATCATTATTCCAGTTGCAGAAAAAATTTGTACTCAATAACACACAGTAGAAAGTTTCAACAAGCTAAAGAGAGGTTCTTCATATCTACATCTCAGTTTACAAATGGGGAAAAATCAAGGCACATGGGATGAGAGAACTTACTGATACTTCATAGAAAGTCATCCATAAATTCAGAAGGAAAAGTCAGGGATCTCTACCCGACCTGGACACATGCTCACCTACTTGCAGATACTGCCAGTGCCACTCCCAGAAGACAGAAATGGGAAAGAGGAGCCAGATACCTCATAAAAATATATTGCCAAATAACTCCACAAATCCTGGGGATTTCGTGGGTTTGCCTTGAGACACACTCTGAGCGCATGAGAGATTTTACACAGACTCAGGGCCAGCCCTCGCTGGGCTTTGCATGCTTTCCAATTATTGCTGTCCTCTCTGCTACTGGAAGGATGTGCTGGGGGTGGATAAACACCCACATAACGAGAGATCACAAAGAGCTGGTCAGAGATGCTGTAAAATAAGGCTTGTATAGCTAGGTTAGAGCAGATCTAGGTTCAGCACTCCTTCCCAAAAAAAACGTGTTAGTCTTGCAAGCAGCCACTTGCAGCCCACTTGAAAACATGTCCCCTTTGCCCTTTAGTGCCTGCATGGGCACAGAACAAGAGGCAGACCTCCATCACCAATTTGAGTGTGAACACAAAGCCCCTCACAGATCTGCTGGGTTTTTATTTTAGCCCAGTACAACTTCTCCAGTGTGCTAAATCTGCCAGGCTGGATCCTTGGCTTGTTTCCTCCACTGGCATTGGGTCTAGACAGACAGGCAATGGCAGAGGGGAGGCAGGCTCTGCCATGCATCTGCTCAGATGCCGTGGGACTAGGGGCTTGTGCACTGCTCTGGTTGATGCTAAAGGGACGAGGTGGATAAAACAGACACAATATCTGTACCCTGATGTTGTGGCTCAACCTCAGCCAGCAACTGAGCACCACATAGTCACTTGCTAACTCTGCCCCACAGGGGGATGGGGAGGAAAATCAGGTCCAAAAAGAAAAAGTAAGACTTGAGGTTTGAGATAAGTACAATTTCCTAACTAAAATCAAATAAAATATAATAATAGTAATAATGATAAAGTACATAAACATTGTAATGAAAATTAACATAACAAAAAACTCCAAAATCCAGAGAAATAAAACCCAAGAAAAAAACCACCAACAAGTGATGCACAATACAGTTGTTCACCACTCACTGACTGATGCCCCAGCAGCAATCTGCCGCTCCCCACCAACTCTCCCCAGTTTATATACTGGGCATGACACTCCATGGTATGGGATAGCCCTTTGGCTACTTGGAGTCAGCTCTCCTGACCATGCTCCCTCACAGCTTCCTGTGCTGGCTCAGCCTGCTCACTGGCAGGACAGGGTAGAGGCAGAGGAGGCCTTAACACTGTGCAAGCCCTGCTCAGCAATCCCTCTGTTATCAACACCATGCCCAGCACAAATCCTAAACACAGCCCTATACCAGCTACTAGGAAGAAAATTAGCTCTATCCCAGCCAAAAGTAGGATACCAATCAAAAAAAGCTAGCAACAGGACAAGGGGATAAAGCTGGAACACAAAAAGTTCCACTTAAACATAAGAAAAAACTCTTTTACTGTGAGGATGATGGAGCAGTGGCACAGGCTTCCCAGAGGGGTTGTGGAGGCTCCTTCCTTGGAGGTCTTCAAGATCTGCCTGGACATGTTCCTATGCGACCTGATCTAGGTGACCCTGCTTCTGCAGGGGGGTTGGACTAGATGATCTCTAAAGGTCCCTTCCAACCCCTACCATTCTATGATTTTATGATTCTATCCATTACAGTCATCCCCACCGTGGCGTGCTCTGTCTCTCTCTTTTCTCTTTCCCACAGGGTAGAGCACACATATTGCAATACCAACCCCAAAGAAAGACATGGGGCTAGTTTTGCTAAGGCTTTGTATGTTCTGAGGAAACCCCAAAGCCTGTAGCTTTCCCATTTTCAGGACAGCACAGAAGGAAATGCTTGTGCTGGTATAATTTTTGCCTGAAAGAGGTGAGGGATGTTGATGCTGTCCCACATCACAATTGTCCCTTGTTCCACAGAGGATAAGACTCTTCACAAATGCTGAACTGTTTTACAGCAGGGCTTAGGAGTCAAAATCCCAAGTCTTTGCTGTCTTACCGAAACCACTGGGTTAAATCCTGTGCCCTTCACTCAGCCAGAGTTTTCCTCCTAAAGACTAAGTAAACAGCCACAGCCCTGCACTGGAAGGGAGCTGTCAGGCACTGAGCTCCTTCTGGAGCATGTAGAGAAGTTTCTTGCTAATACAGGACATGGAGTTTTGTTAGAAGCATGTTTGCACAATCCAAGCTTTCACACAGATAGCCAGGTCAGCTTGACCTTGGGCGCATGCCAGGAAGAGGTTGCCTGAAAACAGTGAGCAGCTGAGAAGTAAAAACGGGATATTTTTAACCACAGCTGTGCTGAGATTTTGCTTAAACTAAGAATGTGAGCTTTAACAATTCACCAATTAGCTTGTGCCGAGTAGCATATTGCTTTGCGAATGTAACCAATAAATGTTATGTTACTATCACCTGAATTCTGTACTAATGTATAAATATCAGTGTGTATTACTAATAAACGAGCACTGATTCTACCTCCATGAGGATACATCTTTGACTCCGGAAAGCTCCCATGCATCAGGAGCAGAGAGTCATGAGCATCTGCAGCCTGGGGATTCACACACACACTCTGGTCTGATGCCGAGTGATCGGCTCCCCTGCAATGCCTCCAACCCTGGGAGGAAAGGTCCAGTCAGCTGCATAGCTGGACACGCTCACCAAAAAGCTGTTCTTCTTTAGGTCTGTGCAGCAGCACACCTAGTTCCCCTGAAACATGTGCAGCTAGTTCATGCACTGCTAGTCACGTACTCCCAAACTGTGCGAGTCCTCTTCATGGACCCCTTTGAAAGGCCTCTGTTTCTACTCCACCTCACACCCAGTCCTTCCTCCCCACACCTCACAACTGCTACCCAGCACCCCTGAAAGCCCAGAGGGCCTTCCCAGCTGCTTTGTGCACCTCCTCCCCCCTTGCCATGCTGACTCCCCCTCTCTAAATGGAAGTTCATTTTGCACTTGCGCTGTGGCTTTGCCAAACGATCCCAGCCCTGGAAGGGGCCTCCATCAGATCTGCTGCTCGCAAACCTGATGAGCCATCAGGAGGGGAAGAGTGGTGAGGCAGCAGCAAGACGGAGTCTCTGCACATTTGTGAGGAACCTGAGGCTAACAATAGTGGCAAGCACCACTGAGAAGTCATATTCCTCCTGTTTTCACTCCCTCCCTGGCACTGACCTCTTTTCTCACCGAAGCCTGGAAGCAGCACACCCCCTTGCTCCTACCTGCCAGGCACATGGCTGTGCTCCCACCCCCGTCACCAGAAGCTGTGCAAATATAGAAACCCTCATATGGTCCCCAGCCTTGAACTTGTACAGTCTGTCAGTTATAATTACAATTGAGCTCTCCAAAGCTCCTGTCAATCCCCCCCCCCGATCCTGTCTTCTTCCCCCAGCCCCTTCTGCCTGCTTGTTCACCAAAAATAGCATGTTCCAGTACAGCCCTTCATCTTGTGCCAAGCACTTGCTCCCCCTGTCCATGGCACACATGTTCTTCCTCCCTCTCTCCCACCTCCTCGTCTCCTTGCAGTAGCTGAACATACAAGAGGAGTAAATACTCCCCATATGCTTTAGCCTATTTCCTGACTCGCTGTCAGCTGCAGGGCAGGCACCACTTGAAGCAAGGTTTGCCTTGTATCAGGTACAGTTTGGGCAAGCTTCCCAAACACATCATGGACACGTTGGGCAGCGTTTCAGATGGGATGTTGCGGAATAACCTCTGTAAATAAAGAAGGAGCTGGTTTTCCTGCCCACAGAATTTATGGACTCTCAGCTGGGCATGCCAGGAGGGTGTCAGTCAGGACTAACTGATGGCCATACTGCTTTTGAAAGCCTGGATGCCCTTGTCCCCTGGAGACTGCACTGAGATCCATCAAACTCAGGCCACATAACCCACCAGAGCGTCATCAGGATGTTTCTGGATGTGGGTCACTATCATTACCACGCAAAATGGTTTATGCATCATGAGGATGCCTACTGCAACAAGTCAAAAACAAACAAAGAAGTAGTAAACTACGGTAGGACTGACAAGATTCGTGCTGCGATTTTCAGGGGGATCATCAATTGTGTTTGTACAAGGTAAAATTGGCTTTTGACTGTAGTAGGATATATGCAGAGGTTGCTTGGCAGATTAATTCTGGATTTCTGCTAACAAAAACCAGGATACGGCCCATAAAGTATTAAAAACTATCCAATCATACTGACAGTATCTCTGTGTAAGTTATTTCTGCTTCAGATCCCACCCCGCTGCTTTGGATAGACAGGGTACAAAGGAGGGTGGCAGTACTGTGTTGTGGATTCTTGGTATACTGCAAAAGCTGCATCCATCAAAGGGTAGGGAAGATTTCTTACTGTGCTGTCACTTGCCTTAGAACCTGAATCCTCCAATAAATGCATGTCCTGCATCTTCATGGCTACTTATGTTATAAATAACAAATATCTCACAAGCCTCTGGCTTCCTCATTTCTTTTGATACAGACTCTTCCACACTGGAACATGCATCCCTGTCAGAACCCAGTAGGCTGCTGGGATTCTGCGTCACACATTTGCTGCTGCTTTTCCTTGAAATATGACCATTTGTCACGTGAGCCAGTTGGTTAATGATGAACCTTGGTGTGCTGTTAACATGTCCTGTAACACTGCAGCAGTTTTGATGAGCATGTCTTAACCAGCAGAGTTCAATAAATAACTACTGTACCAGTCAGATCTGGCATGTGATGTTCTTCTAAAAACCTATTTAACAAAGATAAGCTATTTTCATAAGCAGACTTGAAACAGGTGAAATCCCTGGGGCTGGTTAATCTATCAAAATACCACCTAGTTTAAAAGAAATTCTTGTTCTTGCCTACAATTAACTTTCTGGCCACAATACAGATTAATAATCATATTGTTGCGTCCTTTAAAACCTGGACTCTGAGATCTGAGGACAACAACCTCCAGTTTCAGTTCCTGAACTGCTGCATTTAAAACCACAGCCTAGAATACTTCCTGTCCTGGTTTAGCAAGGAGCAGCTTTTGCTTGGCAACAGGGGGAGCGGGTTGCAGTGAAGACCCGGTAAAGAGTTTGTGGACTCTCCCCTGGCTCCTGGGTTCACACCCACCTCCGGCCCAGATGGGCCAATCTGACACCTCTGCCAGCACTATTTAGGGATGGGAATTTGAAGTGCTGGCAGGAGGTGTAAGAGTGATACATGATGGAGGTGACCATGTGGACCTCACAGTCAGAGAAGGAGGAAGGAAGGAGGAGCACCAGACCAGAGACCCCTCTGCAAGCTGTGGTGAGAACGCAGGCTGTACCCCTGACACCCATGGAGGGCCATGGCAGGAATGAGAGCCACCAGCAGCTCTGTGTGAGTGCACCCGGATGGGCAAGAGACTGTGTGAGGAGGCGGCCATGGCGCAGGCCATGCTGGAGAGCCTGTGCGCCCCAGAGCAGATCCACACAAGAGGCAGAAAGGGGCTGCAGCCTTTGGGATAAATGCACGTTGGAGCAGCCTGTGCAGGGCTGCCGTGTGTGTGAGGTACCCCACGGACTTGCAGGGAGGACTGGTGCAAAGCCCACCTGTCCTGAGGAGAGACAAATGGCAGAAGCTATCAAGAACAGACTGACTGAAACCCCCACTCCCTGTCCCCCTGGGCCGTTCAGTGGGAGAGGAGGTAAAAACACCAGGATCAGGACTCTGAGCCCGGGGAAGAGGGGAGGGGTGGGGAGAAGGTGGTCTAAAAAGGGCTGGTCGGACTCTTCATCATTGTACCACTCTGTGTTGTGTTATGTTTGTTATGTTTTGGGGTTTTATGGTTATGCTTTAGTTGGTGTTGCATGAAATTATTTTCTGTTTTCTTCCCCAAGCTGAGTAGCCTGCTCTGTTTTGTCCTGGACCTTAAGGGGCAATTAAGCTCTCCCTGCCCTTTGGCAATCCTCAGGTCTTTGGTACTTAAGGCTAATCATGGTCTTTTGTCCCCTGATGGGCCTAAACCACACTTCCACACAGATCAACTCTGTAGCTGGAAACCATAGAACAATGTCATCCTCAAAGCAGACTCAGCACAAGAAAGAAAGGGGCAAGTTGAATGTTTCGGTAGGCATGTTCTGCCAGGTCCCCTCTGGCATAATCCATGCAAACTTGGCCTCTTACTCCTCCATGGCTCTGCTGCTGTCTTTGCATACACATTTCTAGAGGCTTGTTTAAAAATGCAGCCCTACTCAGAGCTCTGACTGTGAAACTCTTGTAAAGTCAGGGCTCACCTGAGGAGTTATCGATGCTCAATGCTCTCTGCACAGAGGAAGCCCTTCCTCATCTTCATCTTATGTGACTGTCTCTCTAGATTGACAAACTGTGCAGATCTTACCTTCTTTGGCCTTTCATGGTGGGATACGTGCTTCTCTTGAGCAGGGGATGTGGATCGACTCCTTCTACCAGCAATGAAGGAGCTACCTCCAGAGTGTCGTGAGGTCTTCTGAGGTAAACGGGGAATGGAAGAACAGTTGCAGAACAGGAGAAAGAGAGAAGAAACAGTGTTATAGAGTCCAGTTTTCACTGTTACAATTAACAAAGTTACAGTAAGTGGCTTGTCTACCACACACATGACCAAACTTTGTACCAAATGCCCAGTCTGGTTCTTAACATGGGGATCACAATGGATACCATACTAGCAGGCTTACAAACAGCATTTAGATCCCTAAAATCTTTGGTTCTTGGCGGCCCATGCATGCTGACGCACAAGAAAGGCACAGCTGCTATGCCAGCACTGTGTAAACAGCAAGATAAATGGTAGCAGCAATGTTGCTTAGACAAGACAGTCCTCCAAACAGCAGCATCCAGTTTTCGGTTCCAAGCAGGGCGTGGGAAGTTCACCCCACTCTCAGACTCCAGGCACTAGCAGAAGTCCTGCTATCTATCTCAGCATCAGTAAACTTGATACAGACCTACACTCGTGTCAGATACTGAGGGTACCTGAAGGGCAGGGAAGTGTCTTCCAGTTTGAGGAGAAGCAAGTCATCAGTCACTGTATGTGACAGCACTGATAAGCAGGAAGGAAAGTGGGAAAGGCCAGCAACAAAGGAGCCTCTGAGACATAAAGCTGTAGCGAGAGGATCAAGTTTCCTTTTTGCTGGAGGAGGAAGAGCAGGTGTCTATTAATTATGCAGAACAGGAAAAGGGTTCATCTCTTCCCTCTCAGTACTCTAATTAATAGGGGGAAATCCTTTGCCCCAAGTATCTCTCAAACAGCAAATGACTCCATGTCTCTCTCCTCAGGTAGAAGTTCTGGCTATTCTCTGTTACACCTTCCTGCCCAAGGTGCCTGAGCTATACTCTTAACTCCCTGGAGCACCAAACATCATGGCTAGTCTTTCTTGGGACTTATCTTTCAACCATAGAGGGTGGGTCAGGGAAGCCAAAACAGATGGGAAGAATTCAATCTCTAGATTTGAAAATGGGTTTAAAGATGATTCAGGAATGCAAAACATAAATTAATCTTTATTTCTAAGTGACTCTGAATGGCTGAAAAGAGAAGTAAGCTGCAGACCTTGTTTATGTGTTCTTGGCACTTCTTACTGCTCCAAGCACAGATACAATCTGGGATGAAGCCAACGCCTTTTATGTGATTAAAAAAAAAAAAACAAACCAATCTTCCATTGCAGGGATGAAGAAACTCACCATTTTATTGAAGTGGTACTTGCAGTAGCCACAATATTTGACATTGTCGACTTCTAGGACTTCTTCTTCACATAAGAGGCCAGCCATCTGGGCACTGAAATACATGCAATTTGAAGGAGGATAAAGCAAATTATATAGCCAGACCATATATCCCATCAAAGGGCAAAGAATAGTTAAGGATACCCAGGTAAGGTCTTGAAGTTTTTTGTTCTGCTTGGCAAATGGTATGCAAGCAGTGGGGGAAAAAGTTCAGACTATTTTTAATTGAAATCAAGATCTTCAAAATTGTCAGTACTTTTCTACCAGATTGTCTTGCAATTTTTGCTTTTCTTAAGGGAGGCTTGGGAGACCAGTAACAAGGTCAACAAAAGACACATCATGAGCAAGGAATCCATGTAAAGCTGGGAATCTCCCTGTTCTGCTGAGAGGCAATTTTGTTTTCAGGCTTCAAGAGTATGTGAGGATATCAGCCCTTAAAAATCACATCATGTAGATGATACTCCTGCATGTGCTCTGCTGGAGAAGGAATATTCCTGGGTTGTGACTCATCTCTTCTCTTCTTGGATTCCACATAGTCTTAGGGAAATCCCCAATCTTCAGTTCTCAGGAACTTCAGCCTTCCTGGGGAAGTTCCCCTCACAAACCAAGCAAGGGTGAGATACTCCTTGCACAAAAAAAACCCCAGGGTGATTAGTCTAGCACCCCATACCACCCATTTAGTGCAGCCTCAAAGCCACAGCAGCAAAACCAATAGCTGGGGTTGTTCTTGGGGTGATGCTGAGAGGAACTCACCAGGTGACATGGAAAGCTTGCCGGCAGCCATGGCGGTTACAGGCCATGCATGCTCCACAGGCTGCTTTGCTCTCCCTGCCCTGCTCTTCACAGATGTAGCAGGTCTGCAAAAAAAAAAAAAAAACCACAAAAAAACAAAGGGAAAAGTGCTCATCCAAAAAGGCAGATAAAATGTCTACTTCACTCTCACTGTTGTTCACCAGGAGGCAGAGTTCGAGAACTCATAACTGTGTCCAGTCATTTCCCTCCTATGACAACAGCTCTGGGTTATTTCTCAGTGGCATGAACAAAACTGGTGTATCTTCTTTTTCTCCCTAAATAACAATTGTGTCAGACCAAAATGTGAAGTAACCAAGATGGAACTTCAAGGCAAAGTTTGCTCAAGATGCAGGGAGTTGGGGAAGAGAGAAACGGAGGACTAAAGTTATTTGTAAGAACAGAGATTTACTCTGTCAAGGGAAGTTCTTCTCCCCCTCTACTCTGCCCTGGTGAGGCCTCATCTGCAGTCCTGTGTCCAGTTCTGGGTTCCTCAGCTCAAGAGGGACAGAGAACTTCTGGAGAGAGTCCAGCACAGGGCCACCAAGATGATCAGGGGTATGGAACATCTTTCATATGAGGAAAGGCTTCAGGAACTGGGGCTGTTTAGTCTGGAGAAGAGGAGATTGAGGGGTGATCTCATTAACATTTACAAATATCTAAATGGTAGGTGTCAGGAGGTTGGGACATCCCTCGTTTCTATAGTAGATAGTAACAGGACAAGGGGTAATGGGATGAAGCTGGAACACAAAAAGTTCCACTTAATCATAAGAAAAAACGATTTCACTGTGAGAGTGACGGAGCAGTGGCACAGGCTGCCCAGAGGGGTTGTGGAGGCTCCTTCCTTGGAGGTCTTCAAGACCCGTCTGGACATGTTCCTATGCAACCTGATCTAGGTGAATCTGCTTCTGCAGGAGGGTTGGACTAGATGATCTCTGGAGGTCCCTTCCAACCCCTACCATTCTATGATTCTATGAATCTGAGTACCTGGAAATTAAAGTAAATTGGACGGGAGATGTGTTAGAATAAAATGACCCCAAAAAGCCAAGGCGGGGCAAGCATGCTTGGGAGATCAGGAGAAAGAGATGGCCTTACCTTGTTGAATCGATCATGGGGTATATACTGCAGGACAATGGGCTCCATGGTGAGCACGTTGGCAAACTGAACCTCTGGGATGTACAAAGCACAGACGACATGGGCCCACCCTGGGGAAGCACACCAAGCAGAGAGAAGAATTCACATGGGGCAAGCCAGGAGAGTCAAACTGACAAAGTTGCAGACAAGCATGGGTGGGAAAGAAGAGAGAGTAGGAAGGGAGTCTAAGTTAGGTGTTCAGTTTGAAATGCTGCTGCTTGTAACTTGGTTAGGAATCAAATCCTTTGTGGGTGAAAGACAGACAGATACCACCTCCAGATTAAACAAGAAAGCAGAGATTTTCTTGGGTAAGGAAACATACAACACTCGTGGTTCTTAAAAGTATTCCCCCCAGGACTTGAGACCGAGTTGAAGACCTAACCAAACCCAGGAAAAGCATCAATCAGTAAATAATGCTGATAGGACAAGTTTGATGAGCAGTCCCAGGCCACTGGAGACAAAGCTCCCTTTATTGGCTGCTATCAACAGCTAAAGAAGGCTCTTTTTCAGCAAGCCAAGTTAGATTAAAAACTAAATCCACCAAATGTGTAAGTTGAAATTTTATCTAGTCAGCACAGAACTGGGAAAGTTTGAAGGTCGGGAGCCTGTGGCAGCTGATCCATATTGGTATGGCAACTGCACTGAAAGGATTTAGCTAGAATTAGGATGGTTTCACCTGGGCAGGCAGAACCAAACTCCACAATTACAGAATCATACAGCACTGTAAGTCCTTGGGCTATATAATTCCGTACAGTGACATGGTTGTAACATCTCTTGTGCCTGTCTACACAGAGCTGACCAAACCATGTAATTACACGTTTGGAAGAGGATGCTGTGTTATTATAAAACAATCCCCCAACATGATACTCATGCTATTGCACTAAGGTTCTTGGTTCTTATGACCAGTTCTAGCTGATGCTTCTACAAAATGTCCTGTACTTAGCACTTCTGCTCTAAATACAGGATTTACCAGAATAAATATCTCCTTACCTAATTGAACTCTTTGTGTATTAAAGAAAGAGCCAGGTAGGTACAGAAGCCTTTTTGAAAAATAAGATTCTGAGAAAAAATTAAGTCTGATCTATGTAAGTAGTAGCATCAATAGCTGCAAGCTCTGACAACTGAAATCAGACCCAACAGTGATTCACAGCACCAGAGGCTGAAAAGCATCAATGATGAGCAGATAAGTCCTGCAGAGAAAAACATCTTTACTGTTTCCTGGTCTCTGCTCTCAGATGGGGACTCAAGGCTGAGGCTCTGTTAACCTGAGCATAACTCTCCAAATTCCACATTTCTGTAAACAATGCCAAACTGTGCAATGACTTGTGAAAGGTTAAACTCAAGCAACTGCACATTCAGAGGCTGTGCTTTGATGCCGGCCAGAAGTCAGGCAGGTTCCCCACAAGGGAAAGGTCTTCTCTCAATGGAGCTTCAGAAAGTGAAGTTTTGTAATAAAAAGTCAGTGTTTTCATTCCTCTGTAACCTCCAGTCTTCCCTTTCTGGTCACACAGGCTCAGAAATTAATTGCTTTGCTCCCAGGACAGGGGCTAAGAGGCTCTGCATGACATACCCAGCTCTGCACAGAGGTACTCACCTCCGTTGTCGGTCCGTTTCAGGGCTCCATCTTTGTGGGGACACAGTTCACATCTCTTGAAATTAAGCAGAAACAACACGTTTAATCTAACTCCCAGGGGTGTGGGACCAGAAAAGAGATTATTAATTTACAACATGGTTATGAAAATGGAGCTGCTTTCAAAGAGAGGAAGTGGAAGAAGCACTGAGAATGGTCTGAGTGCAAAAAGATACTCTGACACAGCTCAATATCGTCCTGTCTGGCAGGGATGTATTTAAAGCCTCAGCCCAAGAGCCTTGGGGCTACAAGTGAACCTTGACTTTCATGGGGATTTTTAAAAAAGTTTTAGACTTTGTGGTTGGGGAGTAAAACTGAGAACCATAACTCAAAGAACAGAAGGTAAAGAAAAAGAAGTCATTATCTATCTTGGCCTCTTCTCTTCCTTCCTTCTCTCTTTCTCTTGTGATATTTTTTCCAGTCTCGTGAGATGCAGGTGAGACTGTCATGACATTTTTGCTGGTGGGGTGTGGGGAGTCATGTCAAGCCTGACCCCGGTGGCTGGGACTGGTGGGCAAGCACCCTGCTTACCACAGCCTCAGGGTGGCTGAGATATAATGGAGAGGGCATGAGGGGAGCATTGGTGCTGGAGAGTCCCTGTCACCCAGGAGGGTGGAGGAAGCTCCCGCAGTGCCATCATGCCAAGCGAGAGGCCACAGGCCCAGTGCCATGATGGGCTGTGAGGGACAGGAGTGACTTTGCATCCCTCTCCATGCCCAGTCACTAACGGCTGCTTTTGGGGAAGACTGAAGAGGGAGACACATGGTCACCAGTGTGATCACAGGGTGATCAGAGATGAGCTCCCTCACACCAGGCCCCAAGGCCAGCAACAGCCCTGAACCTGATAAAGGGTCTCCCTCATGGCCAGGGCAGGAACAGGCTTCACCCCTTGCCACGCACACCCAGCGAGGGGGAGGCAAAGGGATGAGGAGGGTCCATCCAGGCAGGACAGCAAGAACCAGGGAAACTCAGTGCCACAGCCCTCAGCGCCATTCCTTGCCTCACTGCGGACAGCGGGACCTTGTGCTCATTCTTCCCATCTCACTTATTTCAGCCCTGCCCCGCTGCACTCAGCCTCCACATCGGCCGATGGCCACTTGCAGGCTCTCCCGTGGCCATAAAGCCCTCGTGAAGTGTTGGTGGAAAGTAAGGTGATTTCGGGGCACACTGGCACACATGAGGGAACACGCTCCCAGCCCTGAGGGCGCCATCCTGGGCTGAGCCACTCAAAAACAGTCACTGTCTTCTCATGGCATTACTCAGAGGAGAAAAAAATTCTATGTGTTTTTTGGGTTTAAAAAGAGGCCCAAAAATCTGTGAGGTGCAAATCTTTTCCTTTCCTAGTAGAACTGGCTGAATCTCTTTGTCACAAAGTCTTGAAATGAAGTGCCTGGTGTTGAAGTGAGATGAGAGGTTGTGCTGCTATGAGTGTGTGGGACCTGGTGCTCTCACCTGCCCGTGCTGTGCTGTGATTGCTCAGCTCTGGTGAAGGTGACAGGGTAGGTGCTCCATGCCATCAAAACCACCAACGTATCAAGCAATAACTAGCTGTGAGCAAAAGTCTCTGCCACTGAGTAGTCATAGAATGGTAGGGATTGGAAGGGACCCTTAGAGATCATCTAGTTCAACCCCCCTGCAGAAGAAGGTTCACCTAGATTAGGTTGCATAGGAACATGTCCAGGCGGGTCTTGAAGACCTCCAAGGAAGGAGCCTCCACAACCCCTCTGGGCAGCATGGGCCACTGCTCCATCACTCTCACGGTGAAATAGTTTTTTCTTATGTTTAAGTGGAACTTTTTGTGTTCCAGCTTCATCCCATCACCCCTTGTCCTGTTACTAATCTACTATAGAAAAGAGGGATGTCCCAACCTCCTGACACTCACCCTTTAGATATTTATAAATGTTAATAAGATCACCCCTCAGTCTCCTCTTCTCCAGACTAAAAAGCCCCAGTTCCCACAGTCTTTCCTCATATGAAAGATGTCCTATACCCTTGATCATCTTGGTGGCCCTGCGCTGGACTCTCTCCAGAACTTCCCTGTCCCTCTTGAGCTGAGGAGCCCAGAACTGGACACAGGACTCCAGATAAGGCCTCACCAGGGCAGAGTAGAGAGAGAGAAGAACCTCCCCTGACCTGTTGGCCACACTCTTCTTGATGCATCCCAGGATGCCATTGGCCTTCTTGGCCACAAGGGCACATTGCTGGCTCATCTTTAGTTTATTATCAATCAGGACTCCCAGGTCTCTCTCTGCAGAGCTACTTTTCAGCAGTTCAACTCCCAGCCTGTACTGGTGCAGGGGGCTGTTCCTTCCCAGTTGCAGGACTCTGCACTTGTCCTTGTTGAACCTCATGAGGTTCCTCTCTGCCCAACTCTCAAGCCAGTCGAGATCCCGCTGAATGGCAGCACAGCCTTCTGGGGAATCAGCCAGTCCCCAAGGACCTTCCATAAAGGTAGTTTTTCTCAAGCAAGCTCAAGACTTCTGCTGAAGCTTTACACTCCTGGACAGATGGGCACAATATATAGGATTGTGGACCAATCCTCCCAATGCTTTTGTGGGAGTCAAGTGCATAGGGGTATCAAATAGACACCTTTGGCAAGCTATAAGTCCCTGTGATAGTGTATAAATAAGAGATGAGGGGACAAAGACCAGTGCCATCATTGGCAGCCCATCTTGCTTTTGCTGCAACTTAGTTCGAAATACATATGAATGACCAGAGGCAGGGTTTCTTACTGTCCTGGTTAGGTACTGGCTGCCAGAGAGCTGGAGAGCAGCTCTCAAAAACACTATGGAAACCCAGCAGAGCCAATACAGAAAAAGAACTGAGTTAACTGAGACACTGTAATAAGAAATTTGCACTTGAAAAGGCCCCTCCACTCTCCCCTCCAGCCCACAGATCAAAGCGGCTATCCCACCATGCGATTAGCAAAGTTCTGATTGTAACAAGAGGGGTTACCAGCCCCATCTGCCCTACATAAGACTTTTAACAGCCCTGCCTCCAAATGACAGCTAAAGCTTTCATATGATCCCTCACATAAGTGCCCTCTGGCCATTGCAGCTCACCGGGCTTCCTAGACAATTTGATTACAAAGTGGATGGGCTTTCAGTTGCTTACTGTAAGCACAATAGCATCCACAGCATCCTTTAGGGACCTGAGCATCTGAGCAGAAGTTAAGAGAACCTCTTCCTTTTATTCAATCTGCATAGGGGGTTTATTCAATCTCCAGGGATTTTTCTTTCAACTCTGGGAAAAGAGCAGGGCTTGGTTGATTTAAACTAGGTTGTGATGGATAAAGTTAGAGCTCCTGACCCCCTGGGGCTTCTAACTCTGGGATCTACCACCAAGCAACTTCACCTGCTCACTCTTTCCAAAGCTGAAGAGTCTGTCTCCAAAGGAGAGACACAGAAACCAGGAGACCTATGTTTTAAAGAACTCAGTAAAGAGTGCAATATTCTCTATGCTTCTGGATCTAATTTTCAAAGCAAAAGTATCAATATTTGTTTGTTGTGGACAAAGCTTGTAAACTGCTTTAAGATTCTTCTATGAAGGCCAATGTGGGAAGAAAAATGTTGTTTTTCAAAGGAGTCTGTCACAGTCACTTTGAAAGAAATAATATCAATTCATCCTGCTGCTGTTGTCAGTGTATTTTGTACTCAAATAGCAGCATCTGTCCTTCAAGATCCTCAAGGCAGCATTTGCAGGCTGCTTACGCCATTTTTACAGTTGGAGAAAGCCAGGGACAGAAAGGTGCAGTGAAAACCCAGGGCAGAGGAAAAGTCACACCCTCCAGCCTCACTGGACCACGAAACTCACATTCAAAGTGGTTTAGTAGCAGGGCCATGCTCAGATGTCTTAAGACCTGACTCATTTCCCTTACTCTGATCATGCTGTTACCTACATCAAAGAACTAGATTATTTTTAAGTATTTACCCATCTGTGTGTCTGTTGCTATGACCACTGGTGTTTAACTGAAAAGGTGAGGGATTTTGATAGGAAATCATAGAATTGTTTTGGTTGGAAAAGACCTTTAAGATCGAGTCCAACTGCTGACTTCACACTGCCAAGTCCATCACTAACCCATGGCTTTCAGAACCTCAGCTCCACGGCTTTGCAATAGCTCCAGGGATGGGGACGCCCTCATCTCCCTGGGCAGCCTGGGACAGGAGCTGACAACGCTCTCAGAGAAAAAGTTCTTCCTCAGCTCCAATCTAAACCTCCCCTGGGGCAAATTGAGCCCATTTCCTCTTGTCCTGTCACTCCTTACCTGGGAGAAGAGACCGACCCACACCTCACCACAACCTCTTGTCAGAGAGTTGCAGAGTGCTCATATCTACCCTCAGCCTCCTCTTCTCCAGACTGAACACACCCAGATTCCTCAGCTGCTCCCCATCAGACTGTTCTCTGCTTTGGAAGGAAGGTTATCACTGTTCAGTTATTACAGCAGCAGGGTTGAATGGCACAACTGAAGCCCATCATCTAACAGGTTTCACCAAGCGTGAGTTAAATAAAAGTCAACTGTGGAGGTATTGATTTTTTGATACCTTGGAGGCAGTTTGAAGTGTCTAACGAGCAAGTGAAAATTTACACTCCTTGCAATGAGCACAGGTAATGAGGACTCGTGTGTACACATATGACTACTTGTGTAGAAGAGGAGGCTTCTTCCTCCTTCTTCTTCCTGTTTCTTCCTTCTTCTTCTTCTGGCTGGTGGTGGTGCAAGGAGTAGGAACAGTGAGAGAAACAACCATGCAGACTCCAAGGTCAGTGAGGAAAGAGAGGAGGAGGTGTGCTAGAGCAGAGACTCCCCTGCATTCTATGGAGAGAACTGGTGAAGCTGAGATTTATTTTCATTTCTTTAAAGACCCCGCATCGGCAGTAGAGACTCATTTTGATAATGAGCCCGTATCAGGGGCAGAGACTCATTTTGCTAAAGCTGGCCCCAGACCAGGGGCAGCGATTCACTTCATTAAAGGCCCCAAGCTAGGGATAGTAACTATGGCCAGAGGAGGCCGTGTCCTGTGGGAGGGACCCAATCGCTTCACTACAGACCACGAGCCAGGGGCAGTGATTTTCTTCTTTAAAATTATGTCCGGAGCAGGCCGTGTCCCGAGGAAGGGGCCCAATATTCACAGCTGTAACTGTGGGGAGGAACCCACAACAAAGCAGCTCATTACACTTATGCCCAGAAGATGCCTTGTCCCGAGAGAGGGACCCTCTATCTACAGAAACTGCAACCGTGGCAAAGAATCCACACCAGAGGTATTCACCAAGGACTGTGTCCCATGGGAGGGACCCTGTATCGACAGAAGCCGCAGCTACTGGGAACAACCCACACCAGAGAAGTTCATTAAGGACTGTGTCCCACAGGAGGGACCTCGTGTAGGAGCAGGGGAAGAATGCCAGGAGTCGTCCTCATCTGAGAAGACAGAAGCGGCAGAGCCCATCTGTGAGAGACTGACCACATGCCCCACTCCCTGCCCCCCTGAGCTGTTGCGGGGGGAGGAGGTAGAGATATCGGGAGCAGTGAGCTGGGCCAGGGAAGAAAGGAGGGATGAGGGAGGGAGATCTTAAAGTTCTGGTTGTAATTTTCTCATCATCCTACTCCCTTTTTGCTTTTATTCCACTCTGTTTCTTGTAGAATAAACTTTCCTTCTTTCCTCTCAGTCGAGTCCTGGAGTCTGTTTTGCCCAGAACCGTAATTGGCAGTGAGCCCTCCCTGCCCTTGTCTCAATCTACAACAACCTTGCTTATCTTTTTACTCCCATTCCACTGGGGCCTCCGCCATCCTAATGAGAGTGGGGGTGAATGGGGGCAATGAGCAAGAGACTGTCATGGTGCTGCTGTGCTGGCTGGGCAAACCATGACAACTTTATGAAGGAGACTTGCTGCGAGATACAAATCTCGATCCATCCCATCAGTCGGTATGGTAACTCTGACAGCACAGCAGCACCTCAGGTGACACCAAATTCCCTCCACACTCCAGAACTTTCCCAAGGAGTTGAATAGAAAAAAAACAAGAGAAACAACCTTTTATAAGAATGACATTTTTTTAGGAGTTTGAGGTCTCTAGACTCAAAAAAAGTCCAAGTGTCCTCTGTACTCACCACCCTGGCGGCTCTTTCCTGAGATTCACATTTCCGACAGAACCAGGGTCCAGTTGGAACCTGCACAATTCCATAGCAAGCTGGAGAAAAAAAAAAAAGAGTAAAAAGAGTTCATTAGATCCTCTTTAAATTGATTATTTAATTTCTCAGGTGCATAAAAAGTTTGCAAGAGCTGTTATTGGTCAGAGATGGGTGACAAAACCAAAAAATCACATCCATGCAGGATGTATTACCCTTTCTGGTTTCCACTCCCAGCAACAGCACACAGACTTTTGCAAAAGGTCCAGTGATGTCATGGTTTGACATGTCAGCCATTTCTGGTAAGGGGGAAGGGGCTGTAAAGATGGCTCCTGTAAGAAGTTGCTCAAAGCTTTCCCCAGCTCAGAGCCAGACCCACTGCTGGGGCTGAGACAATTAGACACCTCCATGATCAGTTTTTAAGAAAAAGCCAGAAGAGGAGACTTCTTTCTGTTCCTTCTTCTTCTGTCCGTCCTTCTTTTCCGGCTGATGGTGGTGCAAGGAGTAGGAACAGTGAGAGAAACAACCATATGGACCCCAAGGTCAGTGAGGGAAGAGAGGAGGAGGTGTGCTGGAGTAGACTCCCCTGCATCCTGCAGAGAGGACTGGTGAAGCTGTGATTCGTTTGCACTTCGTTAAAGACCCTGTGCCATGGGCAGTGACTATACCCAGAGGAGGCCATGTCCCATGGGAGGGACCCCACCCATATTCATAGAAGCTGTAGCTGCTGGGAACAATCCACACCAAAGAAGTTCATTAAGGACTGTGTCCCGCAGGAGGGACCCCATATCGGAGCAGGGGAAGAATGCCAGGAGTCGTCCTCCTCTGAGCAGAGAGAAGCAGCAGAGCCCATCTGTGAGAGACTGACCACATTCCCCACTCCCTGCCCCCCTGAGCCATTGAGAGGGGAGGAGGTAGAGATATCTGGAGCAGTGAGCTGGGCCAGGGAAGAAAGGAGGGATGGGGGAGGGAGATCTTAAAGTGCTGGTTGTCATTTTCTCAATCATCCTACTCCCTTTTTGCTTTTTATTCCGTTCTGTTTCTTGTAGGCAGCAGAATAAACTTTCCTACTTTCCTCTCTCAGTCGAGTCCTGGAGTCTGTTTTGCCCAGAACCATAATTGGCAGCAAGCCCTCCCTGCCCTTGTCTCACTCCACAACAACCCTGCTTATCTTTTTACTCCCATCTCGCTGAGACCTCCACCATCCTAAGGAGGGTAGAGGTGAATGGGGGACACTGAGCAAGAGACTGTCCTGGTGCTTCATTGCTGGATGGGCAAAACCATGACACAGTGTTAAACATTTATTCAAGTTTTCAAAAGCTCATGCCCAATATCATAGAATCATAGAATGGTAGGGGTTGGAAAGGACCTTTAGAGATCATCTAGTCCAACCCCCCTGCAGAAGCAGGTTCACCTAGATCAGGTCGCATAGGAACATGTCCAGGCGGGTCTTGAAGACCTCCAAGGAAGGAGACTCCACAACCCCTCTGGGCAGTCTGTGCCAGGGCTCCCTCACCCTCACAGTGAAATAGTTTTTTCTTATGTTTACGTGGAACTTTTTGTGTTCCAGCTTCATCCCATTACCCCTTGTCCTGTTACTATCTACTATAGAAAAGAGGGATGTCCCAACCTCCTGACACCCACCCTTTAGATATTTGTAAATGTTAATAAGATCACCCCTCAATCTCCTCTTCTCCAGACTAAACAGCCCCAGTTCCCGCAGCCTTTCCTCATATGAAAGATGTTCTATACCCTTGATCATCTTGGTGGCCCTGTGCTGGACTCTCTCCAGCACTTCCCTGTCCCTCTTGAGCTGAGGAGCCTAGAACTGGACACAGTACTCCAGATGAGGCCTCATCAGGGCAGAGTAGAGGGGGAGAAGAACCTCTCTCGACCTGCTGGCCACACTCTTCTTGATGCATCCCAGGATGCCATTGGCCTTCTTGGCCACAAGGGCACATTGCTGGCTCATATTTAGTTTCTTATCAGTCAGGACTCCCAGGTCTCTCTCTGCAGAGCTGCTCTTCAGCAGTTCGACTCCCAGCCTGTACTGGTGCATGGGGTTGTTCCTTCCCAATATGATAAATTCCTATGAAAATCTGGCCTGAGTGGGAATAGAGGGCTTCATAAACCATGTCTAATTTAGGTCTAGCAAACACAAAACAGCACAATCTCTTATTCCTTAACTTTTCAAGTGTCACTAGTGATCTAAATCTAAAATGATGAAGTGCATGGCACCTTAACCAGAAATAGGACTGAGATAAAACCACAGCATCATAAACTAAATGATCTCAGTGAGAATTCAGACAGACAGCAAGCAAAACTCCCTCCTGCACACCCTCAAGTCACATTCAGCAGTGGCCTTTCACAGCACACTTTCAAGGTCAATGAATTCAGGCTTTTTAAGACTACACCCAGAAACAGGTTCTTTCTTAACACAAGGCTTCAGTTGATAACCCAACAAAACTGCTGGTTTTATCCAGCTATACCATGCATCCCTTGTGCTTTCTGTATCGCTACCGATGCTATCAAGCTTTCCCTGAGCAAGCTGCAGCTCCCATTTCTTTAAAATTAGCTCCCTCCTCTGATGGGGCAACGTTGCTTGAAGACTGTCCACCTTCTTTGGTGATGTTCTCTTTCTAACTGTCCAAGGATGGTCTTCGCAAGTCCCAAAAGCAGCGTTTGTGACCCTAAAAGGGCTCTTAGCTACCAAGCTAAAAACCCACCAAGGTGGGTTTAAAGCAACAGAGGCTGTCAAAGACAGTGGTAAGGCTATGCATCTCAGATGAAGGTACAGGATTCTCCTAGGAAAGAACAAATTACATCTCCCTCATTCCACCTTCAAATGTGAGCTGGAGGTTGGAATGGAATCCCAGTCACTCAGAACATTTGAAACTAGGTCGGACAAAGCATCTGAAAATATCCTGCTGGAAACAACACTGTGATGCTCCCCAGGGGATGGACCAGCCACAACCCACAATAGGTTCTCTCCATTTCTCTAATGTCTATTATTCCCCATCAGCCAGGAAATCTAATGCAATCATGGAGTTAAACTGAAAGAGATGACTGCAAGATGAGCCAAGGCATATATTTGAGAAACTAGAAACTACAGGAAAACAACAGAGGAGCCTGCCTTGGGTCCATCTTTAGCAGTGGGCTTAGAAACAAAAGCAAGCACTCAGCTGGAGCCAGTGAGAGCTTCTGTGCCCATTACTTCAGAAGAAGATAACAAGGAAGAAAACAAGAAAAAATGCAGAACATAAGTAAGGCAGAGTTGAAAACATGATTTGTACATGTTCTTAACTATCTTATTAGAATCTTCATTTCCAATCCAAATGTTTTTGTTAACATTTTGAATTTGTCACTGGAAAGGTAAGATTTCTAAGCACTGTCACTGAAATGGTATTGATACTTTTAAGAATCAGCCCTAATGTGTAGCTATAAGTTTAAAAAAAAAAATATAGGCTTCTTTATTTAACTGTACAATCATTTCAAAAGGTAACTTTGGTTTTGTGGATCTTCAAGCAGTACAAAGAGATACCCAACTCAGTGTGTGATTACATGGAATGAGACTAGATGACCCAGATGATCCCCTATAGTGGTTTGTTTCTATTTAAGAACTAAAAGCCTACCAAAACATCACACAACTGCTAGGCTTATGAACAGGCTTTAAAAAGAAGGTTGAAGAACATCCACTACCTACTGCTACACTCCTCGTGAATCATTATATGCTGAAGGACTCTTACAAGACCTAGATAGACCATTGCGCTTTCATACAGATGATACCCTCTCTGAGACTCTTCTAACATGTCCCAACTCTATGCACCCGCTTCCCCACCATCACAGCACACAAACAGCAAACACATCCAGTCTCCATACCTGTGGAGGCCTAGAAACAGGCACCCTAAAAGAATAAAAGCATTGCACATTTCAAACTGCTCTTGCACATTTGAAACCATTTTTGCCAGCAAACAAAATTGTTTACATTGATCTTGGGAGTGGGCAGAAGGGTGTCAGTGCCCTTTATCTCCTTCCAGAAAAGAGAGTGATGAAGGAACCTATTCTCTAGCATGGGATTTGATAAATAACGGGAAGAATAACGGGAAGACTTAACACCAACAAAATTAAAACAGAAAGAAGTGTCCTTTCAGAGAGACCCTCATCCTGTTGGGTCCCTCAGAGCCACCCTGGAAGGGCTGCCTGAGGATGGGAGACACCCAAGTGTCATCTCTGAATGAAGAGAACCCCCCTGAGAGCTTTGCTTCCTTGTTTAAACTCCCATTTAGTCACCTGGTTGTAAGTAACTTCTTACTAATGCCATTAGCATGGATCCACCAAAGGTATGAAAAGTAAGAGAAAGCCCACCCTAGAGACCTGCACCTGAGGGGCAGCAAAGCCAGAGCGAGATACACTGGCAGTTGGACACACAGGAGCGTGCATCAAGCTACCAAAGGAGAGATTACACAGGAAGAGGCTGGAGATACTATCATTCTATGATATGCTGGTAGATGGATGGGATAATAATAGATGGAAAAATAGACATGCCAGATGAGACCAGAAACCTTCGTGTTATTCAAAACAAACCAATCAGGAAAATCGCCCTGACTTTCTGGTGGATTTGAACGAAAGCAAATACATTTTTTAAGAAGTGTTGTTGTTGTTGTTCAGAAACCCGAGGATAAACTTTCCAGTCCAATACTGTGTGTTAGGGGTGTACTCCAAGTCATTTTAAATGCAAATAACCCCTGTTTCTGGGAGGAGAAGGGCTGCTTTCCTGCCTGCCCTTGGAGGGGGCTGCCCCAGGCCCCGCGGCCGCCTGCGGGGGATTACCCGAGGCCATGTGCAGCCGCAGGCCGAGACGCGGGCACTGGATCCCCCGGGGCGGCTGCGGCGCTCCGGAGCCCGGCGCTGCCCTCCTCCTGGTCCGAGGCTCGGCAGCCCACCCTTCTCGAGGCACTGGGGGAGATACCCGGCTCTGCCGCCTCGGGCGACCCCCCCACCGCCCCTCGCGGAAGGAAGCGGCCGGCGGTCTCCGTCGGCTCCCAGTAATCAGCGCCGGGAGGTTCGTGCCCTCCCCGCCGCAGTTGATGGCCAACTCCGTTCTCGCCCTCGGCTCCTCCGCCGAGCCAGGCCAGCGGCGAAACCGTCAGTTTGAACAACAGGGATAAAACAAAGCTTCCTCCACACCCCCTCCCCCCCCGGCCTCCCCGAAGCTCCCGACGGGGAGGCGGCGGCGGCCCCGCGCTGCCGGGTGCTGGCGGCAGGGCCGGGCCGGTGCCTTACCTTGGTGCACCGCCACATTGCAGCCATGCCCGTCGCAGTACACCAGCGGGTTCTCCGCCCAGCCCCGCTCATCAGAACAGACACAGCAGCCTCCCACCATCTCCTTCATACTTCCATGAGGGTTTTCTTCCTCCCCCCCCGCCTCCCTCTACGCACACACTCCTCCTCCTCCGCGCTCCCCCCTCCCTGCTCGCAGCCTGCCTTTCACACAGCCGCCCCGGGAGGGGTGCGGGGTGTCCGACCCCCCGTGGCGGCGGCGCGGGGCCGGGCGATGCTGGGGAGGGAGGCCGGGGGCGGCACGCCCCCGCCCCGCGCCCATGCACACACACGCACACAACACCCCACACACACAACACCCCACACACACAGCCTGTACAATCATGGCTACGCCACCCGCATGTTCCTGTAAAACGTGAGGTTCGGGGATTTCAGGCTGGCTGGCTCGGGTGCATTTCTCTGTGTGCGTGTGAGATTAATTTATGGGATAGTTTTTTTACACACACACACACCCCGCTTTACACTGCATCTTTATGTTTTTGTTCGTCGTCCCCCACCCCATCCCCCTCCCGAGCAAACCGAGCAGGAATCCGAGTGTGCACCCGCGTGTGCAAACCGCTGGATGTGTGCCCGAGACAGCTAACATGGATCGCGCCGGAGTGATGAGCTGGGACAGTTCCGCAAATCCCATTATCTCCGCGATTCCTCCCCGGCAGACCGGGGCTCCGGAGCGCCACCGCCTGTCCCGCTCTCGGAGGCTCTTTCTGCGGGAGACTTTAACCCCTTGGCACCTGTTTTGTTATCACAGAATGGTTGAGGTTGGGAAAAATCTTCAAGATCATCGAGTCGAGCTGCTAACCCAGCGCTGCCGCGGCCACCACTAAACCATGTCCCTCAGCGCCACAGCTACATGGCTTTGGAATCCCTCCAGGGATTCGCTTCCCTGGGCAGCCTGTTCCAATGCTTAACAACCCTTTCAATGAAGAATTTTTTTCTAATATCCAACCTTAACCTCTCCAAGCACAACTTGAGGCTGTTTCCTCTTGTCCTGTCACTTGTTACTTGGGAGAAGAAACCAACCCCCACCTCACCACAACCTCCTGTCAGGGAATTGTAGAGAGCAATAAGGTCTCCCCTCAGCCTCCTTTTCTCTGGGCTAAACAACCTACCGTTGCATGGAAAGAGGAAAATGTCCCTTTGGAGATCTATATCCATCAGGACAAGTGTCAGAAATCATCTGGAAAGCAGTAAAAAGAAATAATCCTAAAGTACAGTGAGTAATGTTGTATGGGGTTGCACCTGCAGGTCCCATTAGTCCACACAGTATCATGAGACCCCTGGTTTGTCATGACAAACAACCCTTGCCTTGGACACATCATCCAGAGCAGACAAGGAGAAAGGAGGAAAACCCAACCAAAGAGCACAAAAATAATGAAATCTTAGAAAAGAGGGCCAGGAGGGACCCAAAGAATTCATGTGATGTGTTCCTGCAGCTACCTGAAATCATCTGCCTGAGGACACAGAGCAGCTCAAAGGGAACGAAGCCCAGGTCTCATGATCTCTCTTGTAGGTCCTTAACCAGTGACCACACTGTGCTCAAGAAAAAAAAAAAAAAAAAAGGTAGTATCTGATGCCAGACTGAGCAAATAAACAGTAGAAAACTAACAGTGAATATTTTTTTTGCCTGCATTGATAAAGAAAAATATGCCCTCTCAAGCTGTAGTACAGTATAGATCTGTTATAGCAGGGCTTTTTGTAGGGCTGAGGAAGAAACAAGTGCTCAGGAACTTCAGCAAAAGGTGCATATAAAGGTGCCTGCTTTGCATTACTACTTTTCAATTTTGCTCCTGTAAATCCTTGATTTTTTTTTTTAAAGTGTTGTAAATGAGATCAAAAGTAGAGTTTTGTACCTTGTTTGAGAAATGTATGGGGTTCATGGAATCACAGAGCTACCTGAAATCCTTTTGTCCCTATTCTTTGTGGGTTGTGAGCTCTGAAAAGAGACAGTGGTGGCAGTGAAGGAAACATCAAGGAAAAAAAACCATCAAAAGCTATTCTCTCTGCTTCCAGGAGTAGGCGCTTAAAACTGTTTCAGGTGCTGGCATGTATGTGAGTAGCCGGGAGGTTGTATCTTTACTCGAAAGATGATCTTCAAAGCCATCGATGTTTCTGCAGAAAGATGCCCTCCCTGGGACACAGCCTCACAGTCTTGTTCTCCTGCCTGCAAGAGCATCGCTGTGGTGGCTCCACGGGAACTATTCCTGATTTACAGCATCTCAAATAAGACCAACACCAGTGTGAATGTCTCTCAGACTGACGGCCCTCTTCTCGCTCAAAGCGTTTCCCTTGCGACGGGTCACCTTCGAAAGGTCTCTGTATCCCACAATGTTGTTTCTTTTAAATAAGAAAAATCCCAGAAGAGAGAG
The DNA here is from genome assembly GCF_028858725.1 of Colius striatus. Lineage (NCBI taxonomy): Eukaryota > Metazoa > Chordata > Aves > Coliiformes > Coliidae > Colius > Colius striatus. The sequence continues at coordinate 1,897,911 of NC_084789.1, forward strand.
GAAACCCATTCCAGCAGCCCTCATAATCACCAGCTTCGCATCCTTTATATTGCACCTGTTCAAGCATTACAGCAAAGGGCTGGAAGGCAGATGGCTCCCTGAGAAGCTGCCTGCTGGGTTGCTGTCTTCCCTTTATTGCATTCCTTTGAGAGTCACAGGGGCAGACAATAAGTTCACCACATTGCCGAAAATTCACTCAGCCTTAGCTCACTTTTCTGGGAGGGTTTCCCTTCCTCTCCCCCTCTTTTCTTTTTTTCTTCCTTCCCCTTTTATCTATTGTGTTATGAACTTGTTTAAAAGAAAAAGGGGAAAAAATCTGGCTGGTTGCCTTTGTAACCTGAAGGAGATCCTTGTGGTTTAGGATTGTCTTAGAATACAGGAAAAAACGCACCATCCCCATGGGAGCAGACACATGGACTTGAACTGCAAGTTTTGCCTTTAGGGGATTAAGATCCAATTTACATAAGTAATCCCTGCAGTGAGGAAAGGTTAGGCCAGGGATGAAAGGGCACTGGCTATTTCTTGTGAAGAATTTGGGGGAAAGTTACAACTGTGAAAGCTGAGACATGGAGATGTTTCGTACTGTTCATTTGTTGTTTTATCAGACTGTTTTTAAAATGTAGGAAGGTGGCAAAACTAAAGTGATATGCACTGACTCATGGGAACCATGATCCTTGTGAATCTCAGCCATAACTGCAGAAGTTACAGAAGTTGTTACTAAACTTAGTAATTTACTGCTATGTCTAGAAAACTGTGGCTAAGGGAACTGACTTCTCCACACACTCCTACATCACAAACAGAGCTGTTAGCCTTATCTCTGTCTGCAGAGCCATTGTGACAGATGATCTTTCATTTCCAGGGGGATCTTTTGCATTTACTTAATTAGTATTTAAAACTAACATAAACTTAGTGATCATCTAAGTGCCTGACATGGAAATGCTTGAGATACAATAAATAAAATAAGGTCATATCAGTGCTTTTTCCAGATTTTTGACACTTCAGATGTTTTATCTATAAAATACATACTTCCATGTTAAAGAAAAGAGGGGGGAAAAAGCAAGAAAAAAAAATTTTATGATAACTGCATATGCTCTTAGGAAATTTAAAAACTGATCTATATTAGAGAAGCATTTATGGCCTCACTTCCCCAAAGGGTCAGTGCAAGGGAACGCTGGGATGTACATACTTAATGGTTTGCAGTGATAGATTGCTGCTCTGTGTCATATCCCAGCCATTTCCAACAGCTTCTCCTGGGAATGAAGACTCTCCCTTCCATCATTTATGGGGAAACTATCACTTGAGATTATTGCTGAGTAACGACTGATTTATCTGGGTCCAAGGAGAGCTAAAACTCGCCTATTTGTGGACAGGCAAATCTGTGTCCCTGTTCAATGCACTTGTTTGCTTTATCAGATTTTTTCTTACTCCTCTTGGGCAGGTTGGAGGAAGAGGGAATCGTGCAGATAAGAGCAGTAATCCTCTCTAGGCAGACAATGAACTGCTGCTTTCAAGTCTAAATCTCTCAGTTGGAACTGTGGGATCAGTTCCACTGACAGCAGCAGCAGCAGCAAAGTCTTATCCTCTGTTAGCAGCAGCCATCAGGGAGAATGTGACAAAATCAGAGAACTCTCTAAACTATATCTCTCTCAGAAAGTAATTTTCTCATTTTAGACCAAACTTTTCATCCTTCTCACCAATGCATACATGTGGAGATCCTCCACCTCTCTGCAAATGCTTACTGGCACAGCAAGAGGTCTACACACATTATTCATACACATTATTTAAACAAAATCATTTGGTTGGGCTTTCTTTAAACCTTTGCCTATGTTGTTGGTTTTGTTTTCTGTATCCTTTGTTTTGGATACCAGAGAGTCTCAAAACATTGGGAAAGATTATGCTAGTTGCCAAATTTCAAGGCCAATAGGTGTCCCTCCTTGAAGAGGTAAATAATCCGTGGCAGAGAATTCTTCTCCAAATCCAGAAAGATGGGCTACAGCTCTGCCACTGCAAGGCTTTAGGTAAATTATTTTGCTTTTCCTTTCTTCTCTTGTTTGGACTATCAGACCTTCAAGGAGGGAAATGCCATTTTAGCACACTTGCACTATTCCAGCATCAATAAGGTCTTGGTGGTACTCGGGGGCTCTGCTTATTCCACCATCATAATTAACAGCAATTGTAACAGGGACAAAAATGAGAATAATGGTAATGAAAGTGACAAGTCATCAAATGGGATTCGGTGGTATACACAGAATCTCACGCAAATTTAATTTTTTTGCCTCTCCCACATATAATGCTGCTAACTGTGTAGTTCCGGAGTTTTGCTACTGTGGTAGTTTGATGCTGGCTGGATGCCAGGTGCCCACCACACCGCTCTATCCCCCACCTCCTCAGCAAGCCAGGGAAGGGGAGAAAATGAGAGTCTCGTGGGTTGAGATAAAAGCAGTTTAATAAAGAAGCAGCAAAGCCGCGCACGCGGGAAGCAAAGCAGAAGCAGATAAAGCTGTTACTCTCCACTTCCCATCAGCAGCGATGTCCGGCCACCTCCCGAGAAGCAGGGCTTCAGTACGCGTAGCGGTTGCTTTGGGAAGGCCAGAAATGAATCTCGCCTCCCCTTCCTGCTCCTCTCCCCCAGTTTATATTACTGAGCTGACGTCATATGGTATGGAATATCTCCTTGGTCAGCCTGGGTCAGCTGTTCTGGCCGTGGTCCCTACCAAGATCATGCCCACCCACAGCTATTGGTGAAGGTGGGGGAAAGAATGCTGGAGGGACAGCCCTGATGCTGTGCAAGCGGTAGTCATAATATTGATATCAACAGTAAGCACAGCACCGCAAGAGCTGCTGTGGAAAATCACTACCATCCCAGACCCACTACAGTCTCCACCCCTTATTCCATACCATTTATGTCATGCTCAGACAAACCATCTTAACAACCCATATACATTCTTATATACTCTCATTAACCAGTACCTCCACTCTTCAACAGACAAACATCATTCTTGTATTCCCTCTTGCATCTTGCGTCAAACAAACAAACAACATTCTTATATCTTTCATCCTCTGTAGATGTTCACTGGAGCAGGCCATAACTTCTGTCTCATCCATCAAGATGGATATCCAGGCCAGGGGAAACAGTATGTTCAGTGTTGGGCACCAGCACCGGCTTGGTTTGTCCACTTGTCCGGTTTTTCTTGCGAAGTTCATCTACAACAGATAACTCACATAACAGGTTATTTTTCCCCCAAGGTTAAGTCTCCTTGAGGTACACATCGAGTTTCCCCATCCTTTCTCATCACCCACCAAGTACACCCAGGCCCTTGAGCAAAGACAATCCCACAAATGGGTTTGCCCTTTCCCATGGGAGGTGCAACCCATACTGCCTTCCCCAGCCATTTCCCTGGGTGCACTACAGGGACCTTATCTCCTCCCACAGTATGTAGTGGCTTTGTTTGGGCAGGACCAGGACGGTTAGTTGAACCTCTGCTGTTAACCAGCCAAGTGGCTTCTGCTAAATTTTTATCCCACTGCTTCCATGCCCCATTGCCCAGTGCTCTCAACATGGTCTTTAGTAATCCATTATATCTCTCAATCTTTCCAGAGGCTTGTGGGTGATAGGGGATGTGGTATATCCACTCAATGCCATGTTTCTCTGCCCAGGAGTTTATGAGATTATTTCGAAAATGAGTTCCATTATCTGATTCAATTCTTTCTGGAGTGCCGTGTCGCCACAAAACTTGCCTTTCAAGGCCCAAGACAGTATTTTGGGCAGTGGCATGGTTTACAGGGTATGTTTCCAACCAACTGGTAGTTGCTTCCACCATGGTGAGTATATAACGCTTGCCTTGATGTGTTCGTGGTAGCGGTCCAACATAGTCAATTTGCCAGGCCTCACCATATTGAAAACCCAGCCATCGGCCTCTGTTCCAGGGAGACTTGATTCGTGTGGCTCGCTTGATAGCAGCACGTTTCACATTCGTGGGTGACCTGTGTAATGGCTTCCATGCTCAAGTCCACCCCTCGATCACGAGCCCATCTATATGTTGCATCTCTTCTCAGATGTCCTGATGTTTCATGGGCCCATTGAGCTACAAATAGCTCACCTTTACGCTCCCAGTCTAGATCTACCTGAGCTACTTCAATTTTGGCAGCTTTGTCTACCTGTTGGTTGTTCCATTGTTCTTCAGTGGCACGGCTTTGGGGCACGTGAGCATCTACATGACGTCCTTTCAGAGTCATGTTTTCCACCCGAGCAGCAATGTCTTGCCATAATGCAGCAGCCCAGATGGGTTTACCCTTGCGCTGCCAGTTTGTTTTCTTCCATTGCTGTAGCCATCCCCATAGAGCATTAGCCACCATCCAGGAGTCAGTATAAAGATAGAGTACTGGCCACTTCTCTCATTCTGCAATCTCTAGAGCTAGTTGGATGGCTTTCACTTCAGCAAACTGACTTGACTCACCTTCTCCTTCAGTGGCCTCAACAACTCGTCGTGTGGGACTCCACACAGCAGCTTTCCACTTACGATGATTTCCTACCACGCGGCAGGATCCATCAGTAAACAAAGCATAATGCCTCTCATCTTCTGATAGTTCATTATATGGTGGTGCTTCTTGGGCACAAGCTACTTCCTCAGGCAATGCTCCAAAATCTCTGCCTTCTGGCCAGTCCATGATCTCTTCCAGGATTCCTGGGCAATTAGATTTCCCCAGTCGAGATCGTTGTGTAATCAACGCCATCCACTTACTCCATGTAGCGCTGGTTGCATGATGTATAGAAGGGGTTTTCCCTTTGAACATCCAGTGTAACACAGGCAGACGTGGTGCCAAGAGGAGATGAGCTTCTGTGCCAATGACTTCTGAAGCAGCTCGAAGTCCCTCATATGCTGCTAGTATTTCTTTTTCAGTTGGAGTGTAGTGGGCTTCTGATCCTCGATATCCTCGGCTCCAAAACCCTAATGGTCGACCTCGGGTTTCTCCAGATGTTTTCTGCCAGAGGCTCCAGGTGAGACCATGCTCTCCAGCAGCAGTGTAGAGGATATTCTGCACATCTGATCCTGTACGAATGGGCCCAAGGGCGACTGCACGAGCTGTTTCCTGTTTAATTTGTTGAAAAGCTTGTTGTTGCTCAAGGCCCCACTCAAAACAGTTCTTCTTTCTGGTTACTCTAAAGAGAGGGCTCACAAGCTGACTATAACCTGGGATATGCATCCTCCAGAATCCCACAAGGCCCAGGAAAGCTTGTGTTTCTTCCTTGTTAGTTGGTTGAGACATAGTCGCTATTTTGTTCACAACATCCATAGGCACATGCCGATGCCCATCTTGCCATTTTATGCCCAAAAACTGTATCTCTTGTGCAGGTCCCTTTACTTTGTTTCTTTTTACAGCAAAACCAGCTTTTAGGAGAATCTGAATTATTCTTTTCCCTTTCTCAAACACTTCTTCTGCCTTGTTGCCCCATACAATTATGTCCTCAATGTACTGTAAATGTTCAGGGGCATCACCCATTTCCAGCACAGTTTGGATTAGACCATGACAAATAGTAGGACTATGTTTCCACCCCTGGGGCAATCGATTCCAGGTATATTGGACACCTCTCCATGTGAAGGCAAATTGTGGCCTGCACTCTGCTGCCAATGGAATTGAGAAAAATGCATTAGCTATGTCAATCGTAGCATAGCACTTGGCTACTTTTGACTCCAGTTCATACTGGAGCTCTAACATGTCTGGTACAGCAGCACTCAGTGGTGGTGTCACTTCGTTCAGGCCACGATAGTCTACTGTTAACCTCCACCCTCCATCAGATTTTTGCACAGGCCATATGGGACTATTAAATGGGGAATGAGTTTTGCTAATTACTCCTTGAGCCTCCAGTTGCTGAATCAACTCACAGATGGGAGTCAGGGAATCTCGGTTCGTGCGATATTGCCTCCGGTGCACCGTCCTGGTAGCAATTGGTACCTGTTGCTCTTGAACTTGCAGCAATCCCACAACAAAAGGGTCTTCTGAGAGGCCAGGTAAACTAGAGAGTTGTTTGATTTTCTCTGTATCTACAGTGGCTATACCAAAAGCCCATCGATACCCCTTGGGGTCTTTGAAGTACCCTCTCCTGAGGTAATCTATGCCAAGAACACAAGGGGCCTCTGGACCAGTCACAATGGGGTGTTTTTCCCATTTGTCCCCTGTTAAGCTCACTTCAGCCTCTAATATAGATAATTCTTGACATCCCTCTGTCACTCCAGAGATCCAGACTGAATCTGTGCCTCTATACCTTGATGGCATCAATGTACACTGTGCCCCTGTGTCTACTAAGGCTTTATATCTTTGTGGGTTTGATGTGCCAGGCCATCGAACCCACACAGTCCAGTAGATTCGGTCATCCCTTTCCTCCTCCTGGCTGGAGGCAGGGACCCTCTATTTCTGTTCTTCATCAGAGTATTCGCTATCTGATCCTTGCAATTTTAGACCTGAAGTCTCCTCATTGGCATCGAAGGAAGTAGTTGCAGTTCTTCTATGTCTTGGAGATTGTTGATTGTCCTCCTTTGTTCTGGCAGCTACTATGCTGACAGCCCTCTTGGGTGGTCCTTTTCTAACAGCTGTCTTCCCCCTTAGTTCACGTACATGTGCTTCCAGCTTAAAAGTGGGTTCACCATCCCATTTCCTCATATCCTCTCCTTGGCCATGCAAAAAGAGCCACAGTTCATTTCATGGTGTACTCCTACGTCTGGGACTTCCTTTTCCCCTGGTCGGGGCAGTGGATGACCGAATTCTTGAGGCAGTTCTGACAGTCAGACCATCATCCCACACTGATGAGGAGGTGCAGAGGCTCTCTTCATAGTTCTGTAACCAAGAAGATACCCTCTCCACTGTTGGTATATCCATGTCTGGGTGATACACCATTGTCAAGATATTAGAATATGTAGCTGGGGCACTCTGAATCACTTTTCTCAACATGGCCCGTGTACACTGGACATCGTCTGGATCTGTGGAGGCCTCAGCATTATCTAGATCACCATAGATGACTTCCAACACAGCTAATTCCCTTAGATATTGGGTGCCTTCATCAGCTCTAGTCCACTTTCCTCGGGCATTTACAAGATCTTCCTTGAATGGGTATCTTGCCCTTACACTTGAGAGGAGCCATTTCCAGAGACTACAAATTGAGGTTTTCTTTCCAATGCCTCTATCAATTCCCCGGTCCCTAGCAAGAGATCCTAGCTGTTGGGCTTCTCTGCCTTCCAATTGTTGACTGTCAGCCCCGTTATCCCAACATCGGAGCAGCCAGGCACCAATCCGCTCACCTGGTTGGCGACTGGAATCTTTTCGCATATCTCTAAGTTCTGTTGAGGTGAGGGACCGAGTAGTTTCCATTTCCTTTTCGATTTCTTTCACTCCTTCTCCTGATCTCCTTACCGAAGGACCAGTTTCTTCTTCTAGCCTTTCCTCTTCCTCCTCTTCTGCCCTTACTAATCGATGATATGAACTCGACCTCCTTATGCACTGTTTCTTTTTCACTACTGGGGCAACCACTGTGGTTGTTGTTTGGTTCCCTGTCTCAACCATGGTAGTCTCAGATACAGTTTGAATTTCCACCTCGGCCATAGTTCTCTGAGAGGGCTGGACTGCGACTCACTCAACCATGGTGGTCTCAGGTACCATTTGAGTTTCCATTTCAATCATAGTTCTCTGAGAGGACTGGAGTGCAGCTCGGTAGGCAGAGGCTAGGCCCCAGTATAGTGCCTGAACCTGATGGGCCTCATTAGGGTAGGTAAGACACCCTTCTATCAGGTGGCGTGCCAGTAAAGCAGGGTTTTGTATCTGTTCAGGTGTAAAATCCCAGGTTACAGGAGGTGATAACCGTCCTAGGAATTTGCCTAAATTCATCCACACACCCTGCCACCCAGGGACTGGCCGCTTCAGGGGGCATTTTAACATGTTTCCATCGCAAATTTGTCCTCTCTGATACCCAGATGAGTCTAGATTCTACAAAATATGTAATATACCAACCATGTTAATTAGTAATATTAAAACTCTCATATAAGGGTGACTAAGGACCTGGGTAGTCTGTATAACAAAATTGTCTACATCAGTCCCAGCTGAGGGGAAAGAGGTGCTTTGCCCCATGGCCTCCACAAGATAGCTCCCACAGCACACTAAATTCATCAGTAACAGAATGAGACTTGCTATTATTATTTGGGCCATCATGTTCCCAGGCCCTTTCATCCTTTTCACAAAATCATATAGCCAGCTTAGCAAAGCTATTAAGGTTAAAGCACAGCACAGAGTCAATGTTAGTAGCATCGTGTTCCCAAACATTAGAAAGTGTAAGATAAGCTGCATAACAGCAAGGCTCCGTGACCAGCACAGGAACTTTGCACTCGTTGGCTTACTATAATTACAATGCATTTAATGTAAAACTTCAAGAGGCCAATTAGGCTAATTCCCTCTGGGGAGGCAGAACCAAGGACTTAGTGGTGTCACATTATTTTTTTCTATTATTATTATTTACATCGGGCAGTGAAAGTACACAATAATTACCAGAGAAATAAATGATGTGGTCTGTGTCCAGAAATCAAGACTATTTTTAAGAAGCCTGTATTTAGACTTTCAAGTTCATTCTTAGGAACCTAAACAGATGCCCTGGCTGTAAAACCCAAGCAATCTTTGGAGCTGCTCCCATCTCTGTGTGCTCAAACCTCTGCTGATGTGCACAGAGCAGGACCAGAGCTTTGGAGAGCATTTATACTCTCCAAGGGCACTTTGGCATTGCAGAGTGTTAAATATTTCAAAGATTCAAGCTCTGGGTCTTCAGCCTAGGTCCTGATGTGAAAGGGAGAGGGGCTTAATAATCACAAACAGATTTCTTTGAATGGGAGTCAGGCACCTGCTTGGTGCCTTGGGACTTTTTCTTCACATTCCTGTGGTTTTAGCGCTTTTAAAAAATCCTTGGCAGTAATTGAAGCTTTGCCCATGCCCACCAGTTGCTGTCATTTAATTGGTTTACAAACTAGTTTAATTAAACACTCTGTTTTGACATCCTTGTATTGATTTAGAGCATTGCATCAGCTTAGCCTGCAATTGTGTGTTCAGTTCTTGGCAATGCTATCAGAAACTGCCTTTAAGACAGGAAAACTGAGGTAAAAGCCTGAAGGTAACAGCCCTGCAGCAACTGCACTAAACCAAGTCATTGTTCAAGGCTCAAACTACCATCTCAGGGCTGAAAAATCACCCAAGCTGGGCAGGCCTCATAGCATGGCAAGGTGTGGAGCAGCCACTGTCCCTCACCACCCCGCTGCCACATCAACAATGGTCCAGAGTGCTAAACCTGCACAGGGTCAGGCTTCCCCCTCCATTCCTCCCAATTTGCCTCTATGTATACTATTCTATATGTGTATATAATGACTTCTCAAGCTGGTTTCCAGGATGCAAAAGAATCCATTACAGAACTCTGCAGAAAAATTTGTGGATGGAGCTGCACAAACTCTGCTGTTGCTGCACACCTTTCACCATAGAGCACCCAGGGGAGGGGGTGTCAGTTCTTACCCAAATCACACCTGCTCTGTAAGAAAACAATCTCTTTACCAACAGCCCAGAGGATGTGCTGGTTGCTGCAGGCCCGGAGGGGCTGCCAGGACCCCCAGTGTGGATGCCAGGGCTTAGTGGCAGAGCTACTGGATACCTGGCTCCGGTAAGCCATCCCAAAGACTGCCTGGAGCTGCAGGGCTGGGAACTTCTGAGGCTGAAAAAGCCTGGTGAATATTGACAGGAAGCGATTGATGGCTTTTTTGGTTGCTAGCTGCAGCGCTGAGGTTCAGGCAACAACATCCTGCCCCCTCGCTCGGGGGCCAGGCAGGAAGCAGGAGTGGCTGAGGGGATGAGAACATCCCTGATGGCAGAAGCGATACACCTTCCTGGAACATGTCTGTCTCTCCATCCCTTCCTTATCTCTCCCTTCATCCCTCCCTGCAGCACTCTTTCCACCCCTCCCTGTATCCTTCCCTTCATCCATCCCTGCATCCCTCCTTGCCAGCTGGGAGATACAGTGGTGTTAAAAAAAATAATAAAATCAAATAAAGACAAACAGGTGCCACCTCCTCCCCTGCACACAGGGTAACAGGCAGAAAGTACCTGAGAACAAATCTCAGCTCTACAGTAACTTTTTCCATCCCAACTCCATAGCAGATAAAGCAACTCCTGCCCAGGTCGTGCTGGACACAGAGACCCCACACCGCTGCCTGTGTGTTCATGTGTGCACAGACCTGTTTGTGCCACGGACCAGGATGTGCAAGGACACACATTCACTTCAGTCCAGGGCTCCTTGTGCAGGTATGTGTTTAATTGAAAAGGGCTATGATTTAGACCAACCAGATATTTCCTTAGTTTGAAGAAAGGTGGTGGTTGAATAAATAATAAGGGAGTTGATGCAGGGCAAGCTGCTCCCAATCATTAAGAACAGGTGCTATGTGCTCAGCACGTGAAGAAGATGAGTAATCAATTAAGCCTTGTGTGATCACATGGATGAAGTAGGATATACAAGGAAATAGAAAGCAAATAAAAGGTGGTTTTGAGTCAACCTTACTGGTTCTACTATGTTGCCTGGGTGCATTCCAGCATGAACATCACTTGCCTCACTACAAGTGGTGACCCCTGGTGTGATCAGCTAAGCTTTTTGGACTAAATTCTCCAAAAGAAGTGCTCTGATCTGGAAAGGTGAGGGACCCAGCTGGGACACGTTGGTTGATGTGGGGAGTCTAGAGGATGGCCTCAGATCACTGCAGCAGAGACACCTAGGAAGCAGATGAGTGACCGGGGCTGGAAAGATGGGGAAAGCTTTAAGTAAAGAAGAAACTACGATAGATGTCTTCCAGCATCTCCTCTCTGAGAAAGGGTTAAATTATGAAAAAGAAATATTGCAAAGACTTGTGAGATGGGAACAGGATGTAGGCTTTTTTTTCATATCCCCACAGGATGTATTTGAAATAGCACATTGGAAAAAACTAGGGAGTGCATTATGGGACTCTGTTAATGATGCAATTAGATTATGTAAACTGATGTCAACCACTTTAAAGCAATTACAAACTGTGACTGTGGCTGCGCATGTAGCAGCTGCCATGAACGCAGAAGGTGCTATGTTGTCTGTGTTCCCCGTGGATGCCAGAAGATTTTTTGGGGGATAGTGACTTGGTAATACCATCGGCTCCACCTTTAGTTAACCCTGCTGTAGAGGAACTAACTCAAGAAGAGAGTATGGATGTGAGTCTGCCCTCTTGCTCACCCCCAGAACCCCCTAGATCACCCTTACTGCTGCCAAAAACATCAGAAACAGTGTGGGTAACAGGACTGCAGACCCAGCAGCTGATCATGTGTGCCATCACCTCCCTCCCACCCCCCACCCTGTTCCACCACCATGACAGAGGGAGTACCTAGAAATGAGCGGAAAGTACGCTTTACTGATGTACCTCTTCCCCTGAGACCCTAACTCCTGATTATCCTCCTCCCCTGTCATCACCCCAGGTATCTGGGGAGGGAGAAGATCAACATAGACAGATTTTGCGGTAGGAATCGGCAAAAAAAGGGGAAGAAACGAAACAGCTTTTGGCCCTCTTGGACAAACTGATGGAAAAAATGAAAGCGACAGCTAATCAGCTGTTGGCTCAGCTTAACAAACTAATCAATAAACCAAAGGTAGAGGTTTTGGCTCCACTTATGGTCAGAGACTCCCAGCCGGATGACTATGATCCTGCTAAAAAGTGGAAAGGTTTTATATGTGATGTAGTAATAGAAGGAGAGTTCCTCCCATAAGCCTTTCCAGTAATACCAGTGGGTAATAATTCTGCATGATGGCAGTGGGTGCCTCTGAACTGGAAATTAGTCAGGGAAGGACAAAAAGCAATAATGGACTGACTAACCCATACGTACAGATATTATTGGATCATATTTTTACCAGCAGTTTAATGACCCCTTTGATTGTTGAAACCTGGCAGAGACCTTTTTGAAACCAACTCAGGTGTTATTATGGGAATCTGAGTGGGAGAAGAGAGTGGAAGAAGCAAGACTAGAGAATTTGAATTTACGGTAGGGGGATCTAGAACAGCTTGCCACAGTTGACGTGATGTTGGGCAAAGGACAGTTTGCTGACCCCCAAGTACAAGCTCAAGTAGACGTGACTGTTTTGCAATAGACACAAACATTGGCACGTCAGCCGTTTAAGGCCGTCCCTGACATGGGAGGGCCAGTTCCCTTGTATATTATGCAAAAACCTGACGAGAGCTTTATGACCTTTTTAGACCGCTTGAGAGCAGCATTGGATTGGGTACCAGGTATGTCAGCCAAGGTTAAAGCTGCAATAGGACTGCAACTGCCAGTAATTAATGCTAACCCTGACTGTAAGAGGATTTTACAAACTCTCCCACAGACTGCGACATTAGTTGACATGATAGAAGCCTGCTCTCAAGTAGGGTCATCAGAAGAGAAGACAACACATCTGGCTGAAACCATGGCAATGGCATTAAAACCTTTAGTACAGCAAGGAAGAGGAAGTTGGGGACCAAAGTGTTTTAATTGTGGAAAAACAGGATATGTGAGAAAACAATGTAGATCTAGACCGCTGGTCCAGAAAAATAGCTCGACTAGAACATCAAGGTTCAATGGCACTTGCAATAGATGTGGCAAATTTGGATATAGAGCCATTGAATGCTGCTCTCAAGTGACCAGACATGTCACACCTTTGGGAAACGGATTGGCGGGCGCAAAGAGAGTGAGCGCAACAACACAAAAACACTCTTCGACATCAGCAGCTGCCTGGATCGCCTCAGCTCAGCCACTGCAAGAAGTGCAGGAGGAGTGGATGTGGAAGTCGCAATAGATGTAACAATCAACAATACAGAGGTTACAATAATCCCATCCAATACAAATGGACCCTTGGGTCATGATCCGAGTGCATTGCTCATAGGACGATCCTCAACCTCTTGCCAGGGAATCTTTGTGCTTCCTGGTGTAATTGATGCTGATTATCAGGGGAATATTGGAATCGTGGTTAAAGTTTGGTAGCCACCAGTTTCTATAACTAGAGGGACCAGAATAGCACAGTTAATTCCTTTTAGGGCTAACATTCCATTTCCAGGTATCTGAGAGAGTTGGGATGGTGGTTTTGGATCCACAGGTACACTGGAAGCAAGGCTTATGATGCCACTCTCGCAGGCAAAGCCCACTCAAATGATTGTGTTCCAACACTCAAGTGGTAAACAAATGATCAGCCGTAATGTGGTGTTTGATACAGGGGCAGATGTGACCTTTGTTCCATTATCCCTTTGGCCAGAAAATTGGCCTTTAGAGAGTTTAGGAACCCCCATTGTTGGGGTAGGGGGCATACAGATGACAAGAATCAGCAAAGATCTAATTACAGCTTCGGTACAAGGTGAAGAAAATAGTCGTGCTCAAGTTCTTCCGTATGTGATGAATACCTCAGTCTGGCTCTCAGGCAGAGATGCTTTAAGCCAAATGGGCTATCACCTATCGAATGAGAATTTTTAGCAGCGGCCATTGATAGATGACCGATCTCAAAGTTAACTTGGATTACATATCAACCAGTATGGGTTGATCAATGGCCACTAAGTAAAGAGAAGTTTACCCAGATACATGAATTAATAAATGAGTAATTAGAAAAGGGACATATTAAACTATCTACTAGTCCCTGGAACACCCCGATTTTTACTATTGCTAAAAAAATCAGAAAAGTGGCGATTTTTACATGATCTGAGGGCAGTTAATGCAGTGATGCACGATATGAGTGCTTTGCAACCAGGATTACCTTCCCTAGGAATGATTCCAAAAGATTAGCCTTTATTAATGATCTGAAAGATTGTATTTTTTTACGATCCCCTTACACGAGAAAGATAGTGACAAATTTGCTTTTACAGTACCCTCTATTAATAAACAGGAACTGGCAAAATGATATCAATGGGTAGTATTGCCCCAAGGAATGAAAAATTCTTTATTTGTCAAGCATATGTCGCCTGGGCATTGGCACCACTGCATAAAAAATATCCCCGTGTTTTATTTTACCATTATATGGATAACATTTTAAGTGCAGGGCACTTTCCTGGCATCATTACAATAAAAAAAATGAGCTCTCATTCTCCTGCATTTGTTTTGAGAAGGGGAAAATTATTTAAACAACTGTATCTCCATTAAATGAGGGAGGAAGGGTGGAGAGCAGATTCTCTTACTTTCTGAAATGGAGCAAAATGCTGTTTCATAATACAGATGCTTTCTGGGTCACATACCATCTCTCACCTCTCAAACAATTATTAGCTCACCTGCAAATCCCATACAGTAACCAAGCAGAGGAGCTGCATTTCAGGGGTACAGGGAGATGACTTTGCCCTTTATTTCCTCACTTAATGGGAAAAAAGACAAATGATATATATGAGTGCTGATATCCACTATAACCTTTTTTATTTCACTCATCCCTGCTGATTATGTTTGCAAAGGCCTCGCTTCCTCTCATTGTACAAGCACCAGAGCTCAACCCAAAACGAGGGGACAGCTTCCCATTTCAGCAGGCTGCAGGCACCCACACGCAGGGGATGCTGGCAAGAAGGGAAGGGAAAGCAGCAGAGGTACAAATGGGCCTTCCTGGGGATTTTGCTGTTTTCCTCCCTAAAGAAAGCTGTCATTTCCAACTCAAGCAAATTTGGTAACTTTTTGGAATGGAGCAATACCTACTGAATATTGCCCAGGAAGCTGGGAAACAGCAGAGTGAGTGTCAACCTTTCCCCTTTTATTGTCACCAATTTGGCAAATGTTGGTATAAAACAGGCTTACAAGGCTCCAGCATTCTGTGTCCAGGAGGCAGCTGCAATCCTTTTGGACATGTTCCTTTAAACATCCCCTTTGTCTATTGGGTTTTTTTAAATTATTTCCAATAAACACATTTTTGTTAATGAAACCCTCGCCCACTTTGTGATCTCTCCCTCCCCAAAGCCCATAAAGCTCCAACTTTGCATCTCTGAGCCCTGTTCTGTGGGGCTGGGTCCTTAGGGGTCAGGTTGGGGGCAGCAGGGTCATTGTATTGCCAGCATGGGTCAATAAGCAACTGGTCAGGCTCTCAGTCTACATCATGCCTTGAAGAGGACTGGGAAATGGGAGAATCCCTTCATAATAATAATAAACTTGTCAATCAAGAACGAGGAGAAGAAATAATTTGAAAAAGGTAAAGAAGAAAAAAAAGGTTTTTTCTTTTTAAAGTTTGACAACGTGAAACTTTACACAGTTTAAAAATGCTCTGAGGGTTGTTTGTCGTGGAGGATTGTAAAATCAGAATTACTTTAAAAATAACACTAAAAAGTTGAGGAGAAAGTGTTGTAGGTATGAGTGCAATTTAAATAAGAATTGATTAATGTTTCCCAAAGAATATAAACTGCTCTTTAAGGGAAAAGGCAATATCCAAGAGAGTTCTCTGTCATACAAAAAGATTGAAAGATTGTGGCTTTCTGGCATTGCCTTCAGTTTCTACTGATAACAAAACTTACTGAATAGCAAGGGAGAGTTTTGGTTTATCTTAGCCACAAAAGCATTTTTTCAGCATTCTTTTAATTCTGAACTGAACTAGTGATCAAAATCCTATGTTAGTAGTAAATCAATGGGTTAGACATCATCAGAGATTTGCCTTGGTTTATCTGGATGAGGTTTAAAGGGGAAAAAAACCACTCCCAAATTAACATTTCTTCAAATGAAATTTATTAAGGAGAAAATGTTCTGGGCTTATCATTTACTAATCTGATTTTTTTTTTATTAGCAGTTGTTCCTGTATAAAAGGAGTAAGAGCCTGGAATAAACAAGAAGAGAGGAAACAACCAAATCACAGCATAATATGGGAAACATCAAAAGACGGTAGGAAAATAATGCAAATTCTCTGCTGGCTTTAGGATTGGGGCATGAAATCTTCCATCTACAAGCTCCTTTTTCCTCTTTCTTAGAAGTCTGCTGGTTTTTGTTTGTTTGTTTGTTTTAAAGATGTATGATTCTCTCTATCACAACAACAACAAAATGATTATTTTAAATAATTGGGGGAAAAAATAGGCTCGTTGAAGATTTCAGGAAAATGGAGGTTCTCCCTTTCCCAGCACAACCCTCCAAGTTCCCAGCTTCACCGGGACCCTGGTCCCAGCCTCTTCACAAGGATTTCTCCAGAAGAAGAAACCCTCTTGGAAGTATTTAACTGAATTTGCTTAGGAAAACAAATAAACAAACACTATTTTTTTTTCCCCAATCGTCAGTGTTTATTACTGTATAATTCTCTTCAGCTGCTCTCTAGCAAATGTGGTTTCTTTGTCAGAGGATGGTGAAAGGCTGTTTATTGAGAAAGATAGAAATAAAGCAGAAACTTGGAAGGAGCAACCTTGGGATGTCAGCAGCCAGGGAAGGACCCTCCTCCCACACCAGTAATACACTGCAAGGACTTCAGAACAAATAGGCTCAGATTATTAAATAATATCGCCTAATTTCTCCATCCTTTTGGGATCTGCTCCTCCCAGGCTTTACCTTAAATCTCTCGGTTTTACCCCAAGCAAGACTTGAAACCTTTTAAATAGGCTCTGAGCAGCACCATTTGGTCTGATGCAATCTGCTGCTCTTCTTAGGCCTCTCCTGTGATTTAAACCCCACATTTTTCATCAAATTGCACATTTTCAAGTCTTTTTTTCTTTCTTTCTTTCTTTGATGCTTCTTTTGATGGGATTTTTTTCCCCCAAACTGGTGTTTTACAGGGAGGAAAAGAGAACAAGAGGAGCAGTGGGGATGGCTCCTGCCATAGCCCAGGCAGGCCCAGCCTGTTTTCCAACTAATCCCACTTTTCTGTCTTTGTATTTTAAAACAAAAGAGAGGGTTAGCAGAATTTGCATCTTTAGAAATTGTCACTAAATACTGCTTTTCTTTGCACTGGGGTAGCACCTAAAGAAAAAAAAATCTCCAAAGAACCAATCATCTACTAGTAACTCTCATGCATCCCAGCATAGATTCACTGCAAATGACCCTAGTCTGGTGCAGATATGGGCCCTACACGGCCCCACACACCACTTCTCAGCCACCGCTTTGACAGAAGCCTCTTATAAACATGAAAATTAAGAAATCATACATTTAAACATTATTTTAGGAGTAGTAGGATTTATTACAATCTTGTTAATTAGTGATACAATGTGCTTGAAGTTTGGGTTTAAAATGGAGAGGTATTTTTGGGGTAGTTTCACTGGATACTGTTCACAAGCTGTTCCTGGAGAAGGAAAGAGGGAAATCCTGAAAAATAAGAGAGAACAATTGGGAAAAAAAAAAAAGAAGGAAATGTGGAAAAATAAGAAAAAAATCTTGAAAAATAAGAAAGAAACCATAAAAATTAATCCTATCCCATGTGAATGAGAGGGAATATCTCTGCCTTTGAGAGCATTTGAGCAATCCCTGGCTGCTGACAGCATCAAGGTGGTTCCTGGAGCAGTTACAAAGCTACATGCCACGCCAAAGTGAAGGAGGAACTTTTTATCACCAAGCTGACCTTGGCTTGTCCATCTGTCTGTCCTGCAGGTCAGGCCAGTGAGGTTTGGGACTGCTTCTCCAACTCCTTTCTGTAGCCTGTTAAATATACTAGAGGTGTTTAAAAAGACAGTGCATCAAGTGATTTGTAGAAATATTTTCATGCCAGACAGCTTAAGTGCCTGTCAGGAAAAACTACCTCTGATCAAAATATTAGGGGTTTTAAGGAGTGCCTGGTGCTGGGCTGTTTCAGCTCCTCCAGATGTGATGGGCTGCCTACAGGTCTTTCACAAACTGCTTAAAATTTCAAAATTAAATCAGATTATTTTTTTCCTTTTTTGCCCCTTGTATCCAAGCTAAAGGGTTTTCCCATCACCCCAGAGGGCCCAAATCTGCCAGGAGAAGCACTAGGCACATCCTGTCCCAGCAGCAGCAGCAGCGGGAAGGTGAGAAATTGCAGCCCCTCCACCCAGGATTCTAGATGGGAACTGACATGGGAGCATTTACTGAGGGATATAAGGGCACAGCCAGACTCTTCCTCACTTTAAGAGTCTCTGCATGAAGGGTTCTTGGTATTGTTTTTTTTCCACCTCGTTTTCTGGGATTTATTTATTGTGAGACAAGAAAGCAAATAAAATTCCTTGTAATTAAAATAATTCAGCTGGGCCAATATTCATTTCTAATCACTTTTTTTTGGTAGTAAATCTGTGTATCCTCCCAAAGTGCTGGCTACTCTATGAATTCCTGTGCCCCAGCTCCCACTTGCAGCATCTCTCCTGCTTTTTTTGCACCTATCTCCCCATCCTCGCTTCCTCTCTGCCAGGGATGTTGAACTTGGGGGAGCCACGAGTGAGATTTGAACTGTCAGAGCAAAACCAAACTGCCACTCCTGTGCTGAGAGATTGAGCATAGCCCGCACAGGGGAGCCCCGGCCCCTAAAAAACCCTCCAAAATGTTTTCGGTTTTGTTTTAATTTCCTTCCCCTAGAAAACCGAGCCCACTCGGGAAGACGCATGAGGAGGACTTTACCGGAGTAAGCTACCCTGGGAATTTCCTCCCTCTTTTATTTCGCCCCTGGCTGCTTTCCTCCGCAGCCCCAGACCGGGGAGAGGCGCGGGCGGGGGGGGGGGGGGGTGGGAGATGGTCCTGCGCCTCCAGGATCCCGGGGAAAGGGAATATCCCCATATAAAATTTGGGGAAAACTCCTTGCTTCCCGCGGAAACATCCAGCCCCGACAGGTAGGAGGGAGAAATCTCCTGGGGATGCCTTACTGGTGAGGAGCACTGGGGGATAATTGATCTCTCCTCCTGGTGAGGGGGATGGCAGAGCAGACATCACCCCCCCAACCCCCCTCGGGAGCAGGGGCTGAGCTGAGGTGCAAATACACAAACATACAGATACTCGAATATATAGGTACACAAATACACAGCTATACAATACACAAATATACAGATACACAAATATAGAAATACACAAGTGGATTTATATACGGCTGCACAAATATACAGATATAGATATATAGCTATATACACAGATATATAGAGCTACAGATGCTATCAGGTCTCTGGCTGCACCCATTTTCCAAAGCAGCCACTCTCCCCTCAGCACCCCTCAGCCTCAGCCCCCTCATGGGACTCACAGAGCAGCCCATTCCGTAGCCCATTCCGTAGCCAGTTCCCAGTTCCAGGCCTGCAGTGATCCTAACAATAAATAAGTGGGAAAGCACCCCCCTCCCCGACACCTAATAACTCCCAGCTGGTCCATACATTTATAAATAGGGTCCCTATAGCAAGGAACACCACACAGGGTACTGTGCTTGCCATAGGACACTCACTTGCCTAAAACAAAACCCCAGAGCACTTAAGGTGTGGCTAAAATGTCAACCACCACCCTGTCCACCATTGTGTATGTATCTATATATATGGATTTGCAAAGTATTTGTATGTCCCACGTCGAGCTGTCTGCGTCCATATAGAGATGTCAATGCACACATACATATTTCATATTGAACTTTTTCCATAGCCAAAAATATTGTCTCTTTGTGTTCTTATTGACCGAGATTTCCTGGGAAATGACGTATCCATACATTCTCCTGTGTGCGGCTTCTGAGCCCCATTTCCTTCTGGCCAGTGCTCAGGAGGCTCCGGCTCCTCTCTGAAGCCCCACAAGGGATACAGAACAGTTTCTTGCACTGATGGAACTTGTATTTTTTTTACGAGCCCACTCCTCTCACATCCCACATTGGCACGGAGAAAAGCACAGCCTATAGGTAAAATGGCTCTGGCTTGATGTGGAAAGAAAAATACACAGGATCTCCCTTATATTTGTGAAGGAAAACTCTGGACTGGCTTCAAGCAGGACTTTTTGTGGTCCCTTGCAGTTGGCCACGCCAGCAGCCACCGCAGCGAGTTGCAGTGTCCCCTTCACTGGCCACTTTCTGTCCAGGGCGATGCTAAGTCTTCCCTCTCTCCTCTGCCCAAACAATGAGGAAATTGGTGTTTGTGTTGGCCGTCAGACCTTTACTCAACAGAAAACTCTTCCCAGTGGAAAACAAGGGTGAAATGTGGTGGTTTAAATCAGCCAGATCTGGAAAACGGGGTATTTTCTTTCCGTGGCAAGGCCAAGCATTTGGGGGAGTGGTGGGGTGCGCCCATGGGTTCTGTAGAGGGGAGACCGCTGGCAGACATTCCTGTCCTGGCAGAATCGAGGGTAGCCTAGTGGTGGGTTCTCTCCCGACAGCCGCCGAGAAGGTAAAAGCAAATCAGGTGATTTCTCCTCCTGAATTAAAGGTGATGTTGGAATTATTTCAAGGGTTTTTTTCCTCACATACTCAGAAATGTGCTTCCTCCTCCTCTGGGATAGTTTCTAAATCGGGATCATTTGTGGTTGATTGTACATATAGTTTAACAAATTATTATTATCAAATTACACAGATTTTGCCATTTGAAACACACACATCCACACAATTAAAGCAGAGGAAGACTAAAAACAGCTTTTTATGTGGGAGACAGACGGAGCTCGACTCGAACGGGGCAGTGTATGCTGCAGGGCTGCAGCTCCCCTCCCCATGAAAGGTTTCCGAGGTAACTGTTTCCCCAAAATTCGCCTCCTGAGCAGAGTTAAATCCCTCGGTCCAGCCTCCGCGGCTCCATTCACTTCGCTCTAGTAGCTGCAGGTTTATGAAGAAATAGAAAGGACAGGACAATGGAGCTGCGGGCTAGCTGCTGTAGCCCTTCTTTTGGGAAAACATTGTCTTGTTGGTAAGGCAGGAGAGAGATACCGAACGCTGAAGAAATCTTGGGACTTAAAGTTTGAAATAAAGTTTAAACAGCGCAGAGGCATGCAAAATATTTTTCTTTCTATTTTTTTTAAATAAAGACTTTGGAATAAAGAAAGATGTAAAGTGAATAAAGAACATGTGTGAGTAAAAAAAATAAATCTAAATCTCTTTGCATTGCTTTTATTTGCACATATTGCCTGCGCTCCACCCCCTGCTCATTCCCGATAATAAATACAGTAATTGGCAATTAATAAGCATTCCATTCCGGATTGGAAGATTAATTGTGGCGGAGTCAATCGTTTTGAACAACTCGCTTAGAGTAATTTCTTTCACACTTTAAAAAATGTATACATATACACCCCCATCCCAGAGGAATTCGGGCAGATTTGGGGAGATGCAGTGCTCTAGCTGAGGAAAAAAAAACCAAACAAACTACGGGGGAGAAAAAAAAAAGTTAAAACGCGTAAACAAAGCAGAGGCGCCCGCCATCACCTCGAAAATACATCATAATTTGTACTATATATAATTATATTTTAAGGAAAAAGAAAATAAACACAACAAAACACCCAACCCAGAGCTGCTTCTATTATGTGCGCCCGGGGCTCGGGGCGGTGAAGCCGCGGTGCTGCGCGGTCCGCCCAGGGATTTGTGAGGTTTTGCGTGAGGGTGTGCGTGTGAAATGTTGGGGGTTTATGATATCACCGGCCCGCAGTTGCCCAATCAGCTGGCAAGTGGCGGGGACGGATCGGTGGGATGTTCCCTAGAATATACCGTACGTGGCGGCGGGGTCGCGAGTGCGGAGCCTGCGGAAGGTGGGAGTCGCACCGAGCCCCGGGGCTCCTCCGCCTCCCAGCCTCTCCCCCTCACCCGCCACCATTTTTCTGGCCCCCCTGCACCTCCTTACCTGCTTTGTTTACTTAATAATCTCAGTGGCTTTGCACAGCAAAGGACGGGGGTTGTGTTTGTTGATCTCCCCCTCCCCAAGAGATTATTTTTGGAGTGGAAGGTGGAAGGTGGGGTGCGCGGACGCGGGTGGGAGCTGGCCGAGGAGAGCCCGGAGGATACAAGATGTTTGACTTCTTTATTTTTCTTTTTTTTTTATTATTTTTACTGGGGAGGGGGAAGACGAGGAGTCAAGCCCCAGTGCAGGCAGAGGAGCTGGGTGTTTGGAAGATGTTGCGAACCATTGACTGGAGCATTTGAAAGGGAGATCGTCTGCTTTGGTTTCTTTAACCCTCCCCTCCCTTTTTTTTTCCTTCCCTCCCCATCCCCCTCTCCGGAGGGGTAGGGATGTGTGTGATCAGGGAGTGGAAACAAATATGTCCTTATTTTCAATGCTCCCTTTGAAGGAGACAAAGTAAAGGCTCCTTGCAAAATGTTCCTGACTTGTGAAGGGACCTTCGGGATTGTTCCAGCCACCATGGATTACAATGGGGAAGTCAGGCCGGGGGATCTTCATGCCGGCTATCAGGAAATCGAAGGGATAAACTTGGGATACTTACAGATCAATGGCACACAGATGTTTTCTTTGGCGCAGGTCCTCAGCGACCTGTTTAAGGATATCCCCAGGACCACCATCAGCAAGAAGATGGAAACCTTAAAGATCAAGAGCCGACGCTGCGATCTGAAAGAGCTCCGGACCCTCAAAGCCATCAACTCGGTGCCCACCCGCGCGGTGAAATGCTCGCTCATCTCCAAGGCGGACCTGGAAGCTCTCTGCACCTCCTGCAAAAGCCTCAGTCCCCGGAGGAGGAAGAGGAAAAGGAAGAGCAAGAGGAGGGAGCAGCTGCTGCTGCCAGCCCCGGAGGGGCTCTTCCCCTGCCCCCGACCCCAGCTGCTCCCACCCTGCAGAGCCGGCGGCTGCTGCGCGCCCGCGGCCCCCGCCCTCCCCAAGCTGCCCCCCGCCTTCCCCAGGCCGCGCTCGGCTCTAGCCGCGCTGCTACCGCAGCCCTTCCAGCACAGGCCCTTCCCCGCCTTCGAGAAGCCCCACCGAGGCCGGAGGGGATGCGGGCTGGCGGCCCGGGGGGGGCTTTTCTCCGGCGTCCTGGCCGGCTACCCCCGCGACCTGGCGCTGCTGCATCCCACGGCCGCGCACCCCGCCACGCAGGCGGCCGTGCTTGCCCAGCCGGGCCGGCGCAAGCGGGGTCCCTGCTGCGCCAAGGGGCTCTTCCCGGCGAAGGGACCCGTCGTTCCCCGGAAAGGCCGCTCCTCTGCCTTCCCCGGCTCCAAGCGGCAGGGCACCTCGGTCAGCTACTCCAGCGACTCGGACTCCAGCCTGGACTTCGGCGGGTCCAGCCCCGCCACCTCCAGCGACTCGGAGGAGGAAGAGGAGGAGGAAGGGGACACGTCGTGCAGCAGCGAGGAAGGCAGCTCCTCGGAGTCGGAGAGCAGCTCCCTGTGCAGCGGGGATTCGGTGCAGAGCACTCGGTACAGGCAGGCGGCTCTGCCCCGCTTCCAGCCGCAGTCCTCCCGGGAGTCCCTCGCTGAGGAGCGCCCCGCCGAGTCACCTCCGAGCGCAGGCAAAGCCCTGCGTCCCGACCCCAACCTCCTCTTCCTCTCGCAGCAGCTCTGGGCCAGGACTCTGCGAGCATCAACTTTGGAAAGTTTGAGCCCGGCTCCAGCTCTGGGCTCGGGGACCCAGCCGCTGCCGGAGCTGTACGCAAAACAGGATGCCTCCCCTTCCTCCTTCTCCTCCTCCCCTCCCTCCCAGAGCAGCACCCCTAGGGGGATTCTGCAACAAAAGGAGGGAGGTTTTGGGGACGCGGAACCCTGCGCCAAAGGGAAGGATTTGCACAAAGATGTCTCGAACAATAGAGCCTCGTTACGCCCCAGTGACCAGGCTGAGAGACAGAGCGGAGCTGTAGCCGAGCGAGCGCCTTCCCAAGAGCCGACCCTGGGCTCAGCCCCGCAGCCCCCGGCGCAGGAGCTGGCGGGAGGCCTCGGCCCGGAGCCCCCCGGGGCGGCAGGAGAGCCCCGGCGGGAGCACTTTGACCGGCTGATCCGGCAATCCAAGCTGTGGTGTTATGCCAAAGGGTTCAACCTGGACGGGAAAGGTTTGCGGCACAGAGGGAGAACGAAGCCCTGTAAAGCTGCAGAGCTCAAATCCCCCGCTTCCAAAAGAGCAGAGAGCCCCAACACCTTGTCAAACAAAGCTTTGAAAGACAATGGCTCGGAAAGGAATACCAAGCGCAGACGCCTTGCCAGAGGCGCTGAGACAGAAAGGCAACAGAGTTCCTCTAAAAGGAGGCCACAAAAGACTGCGAGGGGGGGTGCCGAAAAGGGAAACGCTCATAGCAAACGCCTCGGCAGCGCCGGGCCAACCGCGCCTCGGAATTCCTTCAGCCTCATGGGCAGCTTCCCCTGTATTCCCTCCCTGGTTGTGGGAGAAGATGGGGACCTGTGTCCTGCTTCCTCCCTGGGGGGCAAAAACTCCTGGGCCCTCTCCAAAACTCACCCGCTGTGGAGCTGGCACCTGGGGGGCAACGCCATCCCGGTGCCCCCCAGCCTCAAATTCCGGGGCTATAGCTTGGAGGAAATCTAAGGACAGCGGACAGCCCGGAGGAAAGGTTTATCTGCAATAGATGAGAGCTGCAAGGCGGGCGGGGAGGGGGCCCGAGGGAGGCGCCTGGCCAGGTCGGATCGGGTCGGGCCGGGGTGGAGCGGGCCCGTACGTCTCACTGAGCCCCGGGGCCGCCCGAGCTGGGAGGTTCCCGAGCGGGAGGTGGATGCCTGGAGGAGCCGTGCGGGGTCCGGGGAGTGCAGGAGCGTTTCGGATATGTGTGTGAGAGTGTGTGCACGGTTTCGGCTGCGGGGAGGATTTTTTTTTTTGTCGGTATATGTGCCAGGGTCCGATGTTGGTTTCGCGGTGAGTTTTAAGGGACGAAGCTAAAACAGGCGATGAAAACCGGGGTTCGGCGGATGGATGCTTCCCCCCTCACCGCAGCCGCCCCACTGCGAAACGTCATGAGTTATTCCCAGTCATGGGGATTTGGGATGAACCGTGCAGCTCGGAGGGGAGGAAAGTGGCTCCAGGGGAAGGAAGAGGCTCCCGCCGCCGAGCCTATCTCGTCCCGTCCCCCGCTCCTACCGCCCCTTCTCCCTCTCCACTCCCATATGTTAAAAAACGAGGAAAGAATAGATCAAATTTCTCCATTTTCCTCCATAAATACACTGGATTAAAGTAATAATAATCACATGCTGAGAGAAATAATTATGTCATGCAGCAGAAACATTCCTTTTCGGTCTGAGTCAATCCCGGCGAAACGGGGAGCAGCTATTCCCAGTAACAATATTAATAAGCAGTGTAATGTTTTCTGTCTGCTTACGAGACAGAAAAAAAACCCTACCAACCTTAAAAAGACCAGGAAATTCTGTTTTCTAAAAGAAAACAGGAGACTTGGAGAGGAAGTGATTTGAAATTGCTGCGTATTAAAAAAAAAAAAAAGAAGAAGAAAAAAGGTAAAAAGTTAGTTGCTTGCTGGCTAATAACCCCAGCTCCGCGGGCCAAAAGGTAGCCGAGCCTGTAAAAGCTTTACGGGCACAATAAATGAGATCCAGGAGCGATCGGGTACAGAGGGACAATGCGATGTCTCCGAGCTGGAATGTGCGGGATGTCGCAACCCCTGGCTCAACTTTTCTTGCAAACCAGGTGTCAGTTACAAAACTAATTCTTGGGCCTATTTCTGGTGTGATTTCCACCCCACTCTGGCAGCAAAGGCCGCCGAGCTACCTGCAGTCCCCTCAGTTGGGAAATCTCAGGCAAATCAAAGCTGATGTGTGTTATTGGGTTTTGGGGTTTTTTGGGTGGGTTTTGTTTTAAGTTTATTTTTCTTCTGTGTGTGTGCTTCTTTTTCTCCCTCATCTTTGCAACAGAAAATATCTGCAGCCAACAGCCAAAGATTATGCAGAGCCTGCTCGGGAGGTTCTGTTTTATCTCCGCAGACCCCCAAAGAAATTGGCTTCCCCCCAAAATTGCTTCCCCGCAAAAAAATAGCTCCCCCAAAATACCCGTCTCACCTCCCAATATTGGCTCCCCCCCTTAAAAATCATGTCACAATGTACTTTGCCCCACGTGGAAAGGGAAAGGCAATACTCAGATCTGGTACGGCCCAGTTTGATTTTTTTTTAGGGAGTGTGAGGGGGTTAATTCCATTAGTAGGTAAAAAAAGAGACA
This sequence comes from Colius striatus, assembly GCF_028858725.1. NCBI lineage: Eukaryota > Metazoa > Chordata > Aves > Coliiformes > Coliidae > Colius > Colius striatus. Next base: position 1,923,884 of record NC_084789.1, read on the forward strand.
TTTTTAAGGTCAAGTGTGTTTTGTATCTATTAAGTGTTGTTTTCCTTGGAGGTGGGGAATTGTTGCTAAAAGCAATGTTTGTTTTACTTGAGTTTTTAGCGGGTTTTTAGTTAACAGCGGTTTGGTGGGTTTTTTTGTTTACTTCACCACAGCTCTTGTGCTGGACGAAAGGGATGGGAGGGGGGAAAGGTTCTTCCCCCTCTGAAATATTCAGGTTTTACACCTGTAGCCGTGAACAGTTACCAAAAAAAACCAAAACAACAAACCCCAATCCCAAACCCTGTGGGTAGGTAGGAGCGAGAAAACCCGATTTTGGGGAGTTTGCATCGCTGTCTCGGGGTGCGCACCCAGGAATCACACAAATGCGGGGGAGGGGGTTGCCCCGCGTGCTCCACGCAACCCCCCTGATTCCCTCACGGTCCGGCTCCCTCGAGGAGCAGAGGCAGAGGGAGACGCATGGAGCGTGTTTCCATTTTCCTTGGAAGTGCCGAACGCGGAGCACGATCGCTCCGATCGAATCGGTTAAAAATGTATTTTCTAGAAGAAAGAAGAAAAAAAAAGACGAAAAAGAAAAAGAAACTGCATGAGAGCGGGTGGATGGGATGGAGCGATGTGGTGGGAGGCGGCCCCGGCCACGCCGCTCCGCGCCCGCGGAGACGGGACGGATAAAACCTCAGATCCGCGCTGGGAATGAATGCTAAAAAATAATATTTTTTGAAAAAAAAAAAGTCAGCAACCTCCAGACTCCACAGCTCCGTCCGTCGAGGTCAGGGACAGCCAAATAACTCAGGAATATTTTCTAAGGGGTAGAACCACCTCGGGAAGAGTGTACGTGGGGCGGGCGGGCAGCGGGGCCACGGATATTTCTCCCTGGGTATATATGCACATGTATGTGTGGAAAACACGGCTATGAACATGGCATAGGTGTGTGCACACGCAGACATTACACGTCCGTCTGTGTTGATCTGCGTGGGTGTGTGTGTGGGGGGTCTGTATATAGCGAAATCGGGAAAAAAAAAGGAAAGCCCAAAGTACTGACTATTGTCTGAAATAGTCTGGTTTGGACTTTAAAAAAAAAAAAAAAAAAAGAAACCTAAACGTAGTTGGTTGGAAGAAGTAAAACCTCTGCGGGACACAGCTAGCCGGGGCGGGGAGCAGTTGGAGTGATACAAACTAGCGCTGGTTTAGAGCAAAAGATCAACTCGCACCGCCAGGACAGCGGACTTCTAAAGATCCAAAGGTAGCTTTATAATGACGTTAGTGACGTTGCTTTATTTCCAAACGGGTGCATAAAAAATAAAACAAAATATTCCTCCCCCCTTCTCCTAAAAAATATTTGTCTAGGTAGGATAAACCCGAAAGTATCTTGTAAAAAGGAAAAAAAGAAAACTTTTATAAAAGGGTGCTGCTTTAAAAAATGCAGCTTGCTTTAGACTCAGAAAAAAAAAATCTCAGCTTGGATACAGTGTGGTGCTTTGTACTCATGGTTTGTGAGGGTTTATTTTGGGACTGAGAGGTTTCAGGGACCTTTGCTCTCACTTTGCATTGTTGCTGGATTAAAAAAATCACATATCCGATGGGTTCAAGAGATGCTTCTGTACAGGGGTAATTTATTTTTGGGGAGTCGGGGGAGGTTGTGGGTGTGGGGAGAGAAGCTCTTTCCCTGGCTGGACATATCCAGCTGCTGACGGTGCCTTTTGCCTCAACGCCCAGGCCTAAACCACGCATTTAAAGATAACCACCCAGAGGAGGAAAGAGCCTTTTCCAGCCACATTTGAGGTTTTCTGTTTAAATATACTGTACTTTTATTTATTTGAAATTGTTGTTGAGTATATGATGATGAAAGTGTTAATTCCTGCATGCAATATGGAATCTAGGCTGAGAAATAAATATCATTTTTTGTTTGTTTGTTTTGTTTGGTCTTGCTTTTTTTTACAGAACTAGCTGATATTTGGCCTTTTTTGTGGGCATGTGCTGGGAGGAGGATGTGTTGCTGTGCACCCATGTGTGAGGGGATATGTAGGTGCTCTTAGGGGAAGGGGAGCTTGTGCATTTGTACACCTTGGGCATGTGTGTGTGTGCACCCATGGATGTTGTGCCGTGGAGGGAGAGCGTGTATCAGCCTGTGTGCAGCTGTGGCCCTGCATATCTGGCCATGCTACATGTTTATTTACGTGGTTCAGAAAGCTCTGCTCACACCCACCCGGGGGTCTGGCACCCTTCTGGGCTCTGAGCTCACATACCAGCATCTTGGTGTGCATCTCCCTGTCTATTTATGGCCATGGCCTTGACTCCTCGCGGCTACAATTGTCTGTGCCCCTACAGCCGTGCAAAGCCACATGTACGTGTCTGTTGCATGTGTGAGTGTGTGGCTGTGCACACGTGTTCAGCTGCTTTGGGGCTGGGGAATGTCTGTGTGTGAGTGTTTTTGTGAACCGATTTTGCCCAAAAGATGAATTTTCCCCCCTCTCCATTTAATAAGAAATCAATAGCTCCTTCTAATTTGTGTTATAAATTGCTGTGAAAAAGTTCACAGGCCAATTTAAGTGACTCATAGATCAAATTTATTAAGCAAGCAGCAAATAAGCAAAACAGCGCTGGGCGGCCGGGAGACTCTGCTCCACCAACGGCTCGCAACCCCCCTCCCGTATCACAGTCCTTTTATACAGCCCTTATCGGTCGGGTGCATCGCTCCCTGGTGTACTCTGCACATGTGCCCGTCTTGTTACTAGGGGGTCTTCTTATGCCTCCTGGTGGTCGTAGGGTGGTCGCTGGGATGAAGTCAGTAGTCTTCCTCTAGTGGCCCGCTCATGAACTCTTCTCTTGGCTCTTATCAGCTCATGCGCAACCTATTGTACCTCCTATAAGCATCTCAGCCAACTGCACCTGTGCACATTGTAGAAACTTTACGGTTAAAGCTTTACAAGACTTTTACAATGACTTTAAACGGTTCCTTGCACAACTATTCTTTCATGATTTGATTAACAAACATGACCTCTTCCATTACAATTTGTAAGCCAGAGACTGCTCCCCAAACATGTTTCTGTTTCGAGGGCCTCGGGAATTAGTGCCTCTTATGGCAGAAGCTCTCCAGATATATTTTTAAATCTCATTTTTAAAGACAATCAAAGTCTGGGAGATCCTATTCGAGCAGCATCAGCAGACCCAGCCCCAAACACAAATCCCAGCATAGATCAGAGCAAGTAATCCAAAGACTAGAAGTGGGTTTTATCTGTGCAGTGTGTTGAAAAGGGCTGAAAGTCTGGTATTTCAGTTGTGAGTTGGGAAGGTTGAGAACCTGACCTGGGAAGTATTTACCCAGCTCTTTTCCAATCAGGAAGATTATCTCTCCCAACTGAGAAAAATGGAAAGAGAAACAAAATGCATCACCAGTCAAGACTTGATTAGTTGTGATTAATAACTAGGTACGATTTGATTGCCAAAAAAAAAAATCTGATGACCTCACTTCTGCAGGAAGCCAGGTAAATCCCCTTCCACCTTTAAAATAATAACTGAAATCCAAATTGCACCAGAATATTGATCTGCAAATCACGAGCATGACGCTTGAAACCTATTTGTAGATTTGATTTGTGGGTTGCTTCCCCCCCTCCACTCCTTTCTGGCAGGGGGGAAAGGAATCCATCTCCAAAAATTACTCCCATTTAAAAACATTTCAAATTTCAAGAGGCAAAGCCTGGGAGCAGCCAGAGCAGGAGGCCCCAACGAGGCCACCCCAGCTGTAATAGCAGTCATATGACCCTGTTGTTATTATTATTACTTTTAAAGAAGGAAATGTAATAATGATGTTAATTATCTGCAGGGACCAGCTGAACTACCCCTTAGATTTGTGGCTAGTTGATGACCCAAAATCTCAGCTAGGTATGGGGGGGGGGAAACTGAGGGAAGCTGCTGTATTTATTTAGTTTAGTGCCAGGGTGTTAATGATAAATTAGATAGCAGAGGAGGGGCTCAGTAAAACAGCAAGCTGTGAGAAAAAAAACCAGCATACCCTCCTCCCAGGGCAGGCTGGGCTAGGGGCAGGGATGGGGGGGGGATTAAGTGTCACTAAAGACCTTTCATTTACTATGTTTACATGTAGTCAATAGAAGAGAATGGACAAGGGTTTATTGTGAGTTATGAGGCTCTTTCTAACTCCCATGTTATCAATATCTCCCTCTTTTTTAAAAAAAAAGGCTGTGGAGGAGAAAAAGGCAAAAAAAATAGTTTCTTTGCTTATTTTTAGGGAGAAAAAGATAATAAAATTCTCCACTCACCTTCCCAGAAGGTGGGAGCAGCCCCCAAAGCTCCTCCAAGGGTCCTTCAGCTGTTCTATATAAATCTAGGGGCTCAAGAGGTGGAGTTTACGTTTTTAGCAATTGAAAAAAAATACCCTAAATGAGGCTAGATGAGAAACTGTGCTCATCCTCCTCCCTGTCCCCCAAACCTAGCTAAGGTTTTGCCTGTCCTTTGTCAGAAAATGAAGGTTCTGGGGCTGGGTTGGTTGCTCTGCTCTGGGTTCAGGCCCTCTCCTCAGGCTCAGGTCTCCTGCCTTTCCTGGCTAGGAGGTAAGGAAGGGACAATGAAATTCAGCTTTCAGCCTGACTCACACCACTGAGTCCAGCCAGTGGCACTGAGCCAGGCTGGGCTTGTGGAGAATGGGGAGACAAAGGTGCCTCAAAGCACTGGAGTCACCCCTGGGGTCTCCTCCCCTCAGAGGCCGCTTCCCCAGGGTGGGTTTGGGGATCTCTCTGGCTTTTGAGTGTTAGCCCTCTGATCTGTTTTACCCCCATTTCACCCCAGTTTCCCCACAGCCTCTCCTCAGTGTGCCCAGATCTGCTCCCTTTGCACACTGGCACTGGAGCCTTGCACACTCAGCAATTTACCTTTAGTTCTGGTATTTACTTTAAATTCCATTTTTCCCCTACAGTTTTACACACTGGCCTCACCCAGTCTTTTAATGAGCTGGAAATGCTAGCAACAGCCTGGGCAACTGCTTGTAATTAACCATTCCTTACAGTGGTGTAGTTGGTCTGGGATGGTAGTGATTTTCCACAGCAGCTCTTGCAGTGCTGTGCTTACTGTTGATATCAATATTATGACTACCACTCGCACAGCATCAGGGCTGTCCCTCCAGCTTTCTTTCCCCCACCTTCACCAATAGCTGTGGGTGGGCACAATCTTGGGAGGGACTATGGCCAGAACAGCTGACCCAGGCTGACCAAGGAGATATTCCATACCATATGACGTCAGCTCAGGAATATAAACTGGGGGAGAGGAGCAGGAAGGGGAGGCGAGACTCATTTCTGGCCTTCCCAAAGCAACCGCTACGCGTACTGAAGCCCTGCTTCTCGGGAGGTGGCCAGACATCGCTGCTGATGGGAAGTAGAGAGTAACAGCTTTATCTGCTTTTGTTTCGCTTCTTGCACGGGCGGCTTTGCTGCTTCTTTATTAAACTGCTCTCATCTTATTTTCTCCCCTCCCCTGGCTTGCTGAGGAGGTGGGTGATAGAGCGGTGTGGTGGGCACCTGGCATCCAGCCAGCGTCAGACTACCACAAGTGGTTAAATTCCCCCCCCCTCCCTTCCCCTGGTTGCATAGGGAACTCGGAGCCTGCATGCAAAAGGCACATCAGTAAACCAGAAATAACCCATCAGGATGTGCTCTGCAATCAGTCTTCCCCAAGCAGCATTTGGAAATAACAATAAAAAAGGGAAATAACAAAAATGCCACTGTTAGAGTTATAGTTTTATATTCTTAGCTTGAAATCATTTTATATGTTCTTAGCATCTTGCTCACAAATCCTGGGGTGACTTTCTCTCATGCAGAAACATCAGTAACAAGGGAGAAAGGAGAACTCAAAGCCCCTGAGGTCTGGATTTGGGGAGCAGGAAACTCTGAAGAATTCCCATTCTTTACCTGCATATTTGATTGGGTTTTTTTTCTGCTAATTCCCACTTTCCCTGCATTTATCCAGGAGAGATTTGCTGCCCTGAGAGGTGCCCCAAGGGAAATATTCATACATGAAAGCTTCTTGCACTCCCAAATAGACTTAGGGACACCAGCTGTCACTTGAGGGGCACCTCTAAAACATTCCAGGTTGGGAAGTAGGTGGGCCCTGGTAGAGCTGGGGGGAGGAGGAGGGGGCATGGTAACACCATGACACCTCCATTTCCTTATTTCTTTTATTTTAGGACTGAGAAGATGGAATGGCACCGAGGGACAGAGTGTACCCTCAGCAAGTTCCCTGATGACACCAAACTGGGAGGACTGGCTGATTCCCCAGAAGGCTGTGCTGCCATTCAGCGGGATCTCAACCAGCTTGAGAGGTGGGCAGAGAGGAACCTCATGAGGTTCAACAAGGACAAGTGCAGAGTCCTGCAGCTGGGAAGGAATAATCCCATGCACCAGTACAGGCTGGGGGTCAAACTGCTGAAGAGCAGCTCTGCAGAGAGAGACCTGGGAGTCCTGATTGATAATAAGCTAAACATGAGCCAGCAATGTGCCCTCATGGCCAAGAAGGCCAATGGCATCCTGGGATGCATCAAGAAGAGTGTGGCCAGCAGGTCAAGGGAGGCTCTTCTCCCCCTCTACTCTGCCCTGGTGAGGCCTCATCTGGAGTCCTGTGTCCAGTTCTGGACTCCTCAGCTCAAGAGGGACAGAGTACTTCTGGAGAGAGTCCAGCACAGGGCCACCAAGTTGATCAGGGGTATGGAACATCTTTCATACGAGGAAAGGCTGCAGGAACTGGGGCTGTTTAGTCTGGAGAAGAGGAGACTGAGGGGTGATCTTATTAACATTTACAAATATCTAAAGGGTGGGTGTCAGGAGGTTGGGACATCCCTTTTTTCTATAGTAGCTAGCAACAGAACAAGGGGTAATGGGATGAAGCTGGAACACAAAAAGTTCCACTTAAACATAAGAAAAAACTATTTTACTGTGAGGATAACGGACAGTGGCACAGGCTGCCCAGAGGGGTTGTGGAGTCTCCTTCCTTGGAGGTCTTCAAGACCCTCCTGGACATGTTCCTATGCGACCTGATCTAGGTGAATCTGCTTCTGCAGAGGGGTTGGACTAGATGATCTCTAAAGGTCCCTTCCAACCCCTACCATTCTATGATACTACAGGGATCCCAGGCAACTCTACTGGACAAGCCATTATTGAATGTACATACCAGACTCTAAAGGGGCTGCTAGAAAAACAAGAAATGGGGGAAGAGGGGGTGAGCCCTCAAGATAGACTAATGAAGGCCATTTATACAATGAATCATTTAAGAATTGTGGCAAACCGGAATGAACCACCGATATTAACACATTTTGCTCTGATGAGTCGAGATTTGTATTTTACTAATAAACGTAAAGTTTGGTATAAGAATCCCACTACTGGAGAGTGGCAAGGACCTGCAGATCTGTTAACGTGGGGAAGAGGTTACGCTTGTGTCATTACAGATCAAGGTCCTTGGTGGATTCTGGCTAAGCGGATCAAGTCATATCAGCTACACAGCATCAACAACAGTGGAAAAAACAACTCTAAGGAAAACCCTGACTGCTCCACTTTTAATCCATCACCCCATCAAAATGTAAAACTGGTCAACTGTGGCGCCACACATGTGGCAAATTCCTCCAGTCATCTGTATCTTATTAAGAATTGAAGGACTGCCAATGGAAACATGGAAGCAAAGGCAGTATGTTTTCATAGATTAAGAGGAGATCTCTGACAGCCTAATAAGCATGCTAAAAAAGAATCTGAAACTGCAATTGAAAAGTGAAAAACATCAGTTGAGGCACAGGAAATTCATCCTTTTTCTCCAGCATGAGTTCCTTCTGGCAACACATATCAGATTATGTTTAATTTGAATTTATAAAATGGACTTTTATGTTATATTATTCAGTGATGTAGCTGTTTGTGGTAGTTTGAGCCTGGCTGGATGCCAGGTGCCCACCACACCGCTTTATCCCCCACCTCCTCAGCAAGCCAGGGAAGGGGAGAAAATAAGATGGGAGTCTCATGGGTTGAGATAAAAGCAGTTTAATAAAGAAGCAGCAAAGCCGTGCGCACGGGAAGCAAAGCAAAAGCAGATAAAGCTGTTCCTCTCTACTTCCCATCAGCAGCGATGTCCGGCCACCTCCCGAGAAGCAGGGCTTCAGTACGCGTAGCGGTTGCTTTGGGAAGGCCAGAAATGAATCTCGCCTCCCCTTCCTGCTCCTCTCCCCCAGTTTATATTACTGAGCTGACGTCATATGGTATGGAATATCTCCTTGGTCAGCCTGGGTCAGCTGTTCTGGCCATGGTCCCTTCCAAGATCATGTCCACCCACAGCTATTGGTGAAGGTGGGGGAAGGAATGCTGGAGGGACAGTCCTGATGCTGTGCAAGCGGTAGTCATAATATTGATATCAACAGTAAGCACAGCACTGCAGGAGCTGCTGTGGAAAATCACTACCGTCCCAGACCCACTACACTCTTATTGATCTTTCGTTGTAAAATCATGGCCATGGGTAAAAATACTTATGTTTTCTTGATGTACTTTTACTTTTGAAATGTGTTGCTGAAGGCTGGGGTAATTGTGGATACGACTATGACTTGGACCAGCCAGATACTTCCTCAGTTTGAATAAAGATGGAGAAGTTCATGCAGCAGGCAAGCTGCTTCCAGTTATCAGAAACAGATGCTGCAGGTTAATCAATCGAGCCCTGGGTGATCACATCTGTGGAAGCAGCATATAAGGAAGTAGCTAGCAAACAAAGGGTAGCTTTGAGTTGATCTTGCTGGTTGGGCTGTGTTGCTTGTGTGCATCTTTGTACGTATATTTCCTAGCTTTTTCTACGTCTTTGAATGAGCATCACTTGCATTCATCATAACACAGGTTTTTTGGTAGTGGGGAGGCTACAGGGGTGGCTTCTTTAAACAAAGAGTTGCCAGAAGCTTCCCTTGTAGCTCACAGGGTTAGGACCAGTCAATTCTAAAATGGACCCCGCACCTGATCCAGGCCTGGCCAATTAGTGTCTGAGGTAATGCCTCTGTGAATAATGTATTTGAGAAGGGGAAGATGTTGCACGGTTGCAAAAATGCAGCAGCAACAGGGAATGAGAATGTGAAAATGTCTCCGCAGACACCAAGGTCAGTAGAGAAGGAGGGGGAGGAGGGAGCTTAGGCCCTGAAAGAAAGACTCCCCCATGACCTGTGGTGCAGAAGGGGGTTGTTCCCCTGCAGTCCATGGAGGACCACTGGGAAGCAGAGACCCACTCGCAGGAGCGGGTGTATGCCTGAAGGAGAAGCTGTGACTCCATGGGAAGCTCACCCTGGAGCAAGTTCCTGGCAGGAGCTGGGAGCCCGTGGGGAGCAGGTTTGCTGTCAGGACTTGTGATCCTGTGAGGGACCCAGGCTGGAGCAGTCGGTATCTGAAAGACTGTTCTCCCGGTGGATGACCCACATTGGGGCAGGGTGTGAGGAGCTGCCCCCGTGGGAGGCCCCATGTTGGAGCAGTTTGTGAGGAACTGTAGCCCATAGAAAGGACCCACGCTGGAGAAGTTCATGAGGGCCTGTCTCCCGTGGGGAGGGACCTCACAGTGTATCAGTGGGAAGTGTGAGGAGGCCTCCCCCTGAGAAGAAGCAGCGGCAAAGTCCATCTGTAATGAACTGACTGCAACCCACATCCCCCATCCCCTGCACTGCTGGGTGGGAAGGAAGGAGAGTCCTAGGAAGAGGGAGGCGTGGGGGGAGGTATTTTAAGACTTGGTTTTATTTCTCATTTCCCTGCTCTTATTGTTCCTTTAATAAATCAAATCTTTTTCTCCCTAAGTTGAGTCTGTTTTGCCCGTGATGATAATTGCTGAGTGATCTCTCCGTCCTTATCTCAACTCACAAACCGTTTGTTATGTTTCTCTCTCTTCTGTCCAATTTATTACTTGGTGGACACCTGGCTAAACCACCACAGGGAGACAGTGTCAAAAGCTTTGCTGAAGTCAAGATAGATGACATTCGCTGCTCTCCCCTCATCTAGCCAGCCGGTTATGCACTCATAGAAGGCATCAGGTTGGTCAAACAGGATTTCCCCTTGGTGAAGCTATGTTGACTCCCCCTGATAACCATCTTTTCCTTTATATGTTTATTAACAACACTGAGGATAGGTTGTTCCATCACCTTTCCAGGGATGGAGGTGATGCTGACTGGCCTGTAGTTTCCTGGGTTGTCCTTCCTGCCTTTTTTGAAGACTGGCGTGACATTGGCCTTTCTCCAGTCCTCAGGCATGGGACTGTAAAGACACACGCTTTACAGATGCCTCATCAAAGACCAACACAGCGGCAGATGGGAGAAAATCTTGCATACTGACGCCACAAAATTGGTGCAATATCTGGAGCCCAAGGCTGTCACCCTTGCCCTGGAGGCAGGGCATTCAACACCACTCAATATCATCACCAACTCGAGATTCATCGCTGAATTAGTTCGACAATGTGCACGAGCCATTTGTGCCTCTACTAGTATAGCAGACCTCATATTGAATGCTTTACAAACTCGTGCTGCCCCCTGCTCTATTGTACACAATATTCACACCAATATTCCGGGGGCTTTCACCGAAGGTAACCAAAAGGCAGACGAAGCAGCGACACATGTATCTGCCCAAGAGGATTTCCCAGTAGCCAGACAGCTACACGCATTTTTGCATTGTGGAGCGTGGACTCTACATCATCAGACCAAGATCCCTCTCCAAGTGACAAAGCAAATAGTTGCTGCTTGCCCTCAATGTGCTTCGGCACTACCATGGGAAGCCGGAGTTAATCCCCGAGGGTTGCTCCTGAATCAGATCTGGCAAACAGATGTCACAATTTATGAGCCTTTTCGCCCCAACCATCACCTCCATGTCACCATTGACACCTGCAGTGGCTACATACTAGCTACCCCCATGCGCCCAGCCACAGCGCGCCACGGGATCAGGCACTGGCTACAATGTATAGCCATCCTAGGATGTCCTGAGCAAATCAAAACTGACAATAGGCCTTGTTACACCTCCCGTGTGACACGGGAATTCTGTTGAACCTGGCAGATCAAATTGGTTACACGGTATCCCTCACAATAGCCAGGGACAGGCGATTGTTGAACGCGCTCACGCTACTCTTAAAGTACAGCTCAGCCATCTTAGGGAGGGGGAGAGCATGGGACATAGAATTCCCCCTGATAGGCAGCACGATATTTTAATGCACTGTCTGTACGTCCTTAACCACTTTGTTCGAGGGTCAGGACCCATATCGGCGCAAGCACACTTTAGGGAGCAAGAACCAGTAGCAGTAGATAAATTACCAGCAGTCAAATTATGGCAAATCGACACTGGGGAGTGGGAATCAGGGTGGAAGCTTAGATGCCTGGGCATGCTGAGGGTATGCTTGTGTAGAAAAGGAGGGAACTCAGCAGTGGGTCCCGGCAAAACGAATACGACCAGAGATATGAGTCTAAAGGTCTACTGAGTCTCTTTTGCAGGTTGACGTGTTCTTCGGAGTGCTCGCCGTGATGCAGATCCAGCTGGGGTCACTCAACTATTGGCGAGATTGGACAGTGAAGTGGAACACGACCAGCACCTGTTTATATCTTCCCGCAACCGGCTCAGCTACCACGTGTGCTGGGCAGACACGTTATGTATCAGCCCCTGCCACAGGATGCTGGAGTCATCGAGCTTAGGGAGGGGGAGATGTTGTAGGCGTCCGGAAGATCTCGGGTTGTAACGTGAGAGGTGGAAGGTACAGAAGAGGCGGGCACAGTGTGGAGTGAAAGGAGGTGCTTGTGTTAGCAGATAAAAGCATATGGTGTAAACAATTAGTTGGAATAAAGCATCATCCATACTGTATATGTAGTGATCTTGTCCCCTCAGCGGGGGTGGGCTGAGTGATCCGTGCGGGCGGCCTGGTGATGTTCCAGTAGTGGCAACAGTTATCACGTAGGCATTTTTTCTTCTTTTCTCACAGTCAAGAACGGCTCAAGGACAATCCGCTCATTAGTTCTCAAAGAATGGGTTGTTCACTTTTCACAGGTATCAAAGCATGGGTTGCTTTTGAACCCTACCATTCTATGATTCTATGATTGTTACCAACTCCTGTCCTCTATCAGATAGAAATTCCTCCACAATTCCCCCTTTTTCTTTTTGAGCAACCTATGCTTGATCAACAATCTTGCGTAAGCTTCCTTTGATACACTCAAATAAAACACAATTAACAAGCAAAATTATTACAATTACAACTGTGTAGGCCTTTCCTAATAAGTCCTTGGAGTCATCTTGGGATTGCTCCAAATAAATCTGTCAACCTTTTCTCAAAAAAGCCTCCATTGTCTTCTTGAAGTTTGAAAACACTGTCTTTTAACTGTCGGATACTAGCATGTATCGACTCTGAATGATCTGACAAATTCATACTACATATTCCTTCAAAATCTTCACAACCATGGCCATGAACTAAAAGCAAAAAATCTATAGCAGCCCTATTTTGCAAAGTAGCATGTCTAATACTATCAACATCCATTAGCAATTCTGACAAAGCTTTACTAGTAGCATTAGATTGTTTTGCAAGCCAACAGCCGAGATTGTCCAAAAGTCCTAGCGCTTTTCCCGCTGCCACCCCAGGTGCCAACAAGGCAGCAGTAAACCTCTTCTCCAGAGACCAAAACACAAGATTGTCATCACAGTCTGGAGAGAATGCATGTATGCTGCGCTTAGCTCGGGTTTTGTGTGACGGTGCTGGAAGATCATGGACATATTTGGAGCTAATAGTGTAAGGCGTCCTAACTACAAGGGCCTCCAATAATATGTGATGGAATAGCAGGCCAAGCTCTGTCTCCACAGATAAAAAAATATGTCTGGCGGTAATTTCAAAGGAACATTGCTAGACTTTGATATCTTCTCTGAAGTAAAGTTACACTACACACTTGCATTTCTACATATAGGGTGCACTGAAGTAACATCCCAGGCCTTAGATTGTTTTTTTCCGGTATAATTAAATCTGACACACAAATCCATCTTTACAGATCCTAAAAGTTCAAGCTCTTGTGGTTCCAAACCTGTTATGGGTAAATAAGGGGTCCAGCCATCCCAATTGTTAACAATTTCTGTCTGAACAAAAATCTCTCTGTGGCTCTTAGGAATGGGCCAATCATCCACTGGCACTCCCACTAGACAAGTAGAAAACGGATTTCTCAGATCAGTGGTAGCCAGACATATGGTATCCTGTCCGGTTACATTTGCCAGCGTGTCCCACACGTTTTGCTTGGGGAGAGAAACAAAAGGATGGTCGTTTGGCATCTGTCTGGCTAAAATAGCCACAGCCATCAACAAACTGCTAAGAGTCCACCGAATCCACTTGTTCATTGTCATTTCCTCGAGTCTCTCCAAGTATAGGCTTCACAAATTGGGCTGGTACCCACACATTTCCGCTACCTGTGGAAATATATAAAAATATCCTCTACCATTAACAACCACAGAGGTTGGTCCCATCCGTATATCTGTTTTTGGATCCTGGTATTTCACCATCATTCTTGGTACAGGCACATCAGCTGTCGCCTTGTGATGTAAAATTACTGGTGACTCTTCATCGTCACCTACTAAAGTTAAATGATTTAAAACAAATAAAACCTTTGACAGCCTTTCTTGACAGTCTGCTATATTCTTGTGTTTTTCCAAATATTGCTTTAATGTTTGATGAGCCTGTTCAACAACTGCTTGTCCTATTGGGGAGTGAGGAATACCTGTCTGATATTGTGCACCCCACATTTTGAGAAAATGTCTCACCTTTGTGCCCATATATGCTGGTCCATTATCAGTCTTGATGTTTTGTGGGACCCCCATAACTGTGAAACAAGCAGTAATGTGTTTACAAACATGTTTTCCTGTTTCACCAGCCAATGCATTTGCCCATATCATTTTTGAATATGTGTCTATGCTAACATGTACATATTTGAGCTTTCCAAAAGCAGATACATGGGTGACATCTATCTGCCATATCTCTAATGCTTTAAGTCCCCTAGGATTAACTTCCAGCCCTATATCTGGGCCATGATGACTGCAAAGTGGGCAGGCTCTGACAATGCTTACAGCTTCAGCATGTGTTAGCTTAAATTGCTTTCTTAAGGATTTAGCATTATGATGGAACATTTCATGAGTACTACGAGCCTGTTGGAAAATGTTAGGAGGCATAATATGCACAGGGTTTACTAATCTGTCTGCCTGTCATGGTTTGACATGACAGCCTTTTTCTGGTAAGGGGGAAGGGACTGTAAATAGTTGCTCACAACTCTCCCCAGCTCTGAGCCAGACCTACTTCTGGGGCTGAGACAATTAGATGCCTCCATGATCACTTTTTAAGAAGAAGTCGGAAGAGGAGGTTTCTTCCTCCATCTTCCTCCATCTTCTTCCTTCTCCTCTGCCCCTTCTTTTTCTTCTGGCTGGTGGTGGTGCAAGGAGTATGTCCTGGTTTGGGCTAGGATAGAGTTAACTTTGATGAGGAAGTAGGAAGGGGCACAGCATGGGCAGCTGACCCAGGCTGGCCAACAGGTATTCGATACCATACTGATATCATGCCCAGTACATATAGGCAGGGAGCTAGTCGGGGGCGGGGCTGCGGAAGCGCGGGCTCGGCTGCCGGTCTGGAGCGGTCGTGTCGGGTCCCGGGGAGTGAGCAGCTGCGGCACGCGCCATTCCTTTTGTATATTCCCTCATTTACTGTTAAAACTTTTTTTCCTGAACTTGTTTCTTCTTATTGTTGTTCTATTAAACCGTTCTTATTTCAACCTACGCGGGTTTTTCCCCTTTTTATCTGGTTCCCCTCCCCGCTCCGCCGGGAGGGGGAGGAGTTAGCGAGCACCCTCGTGGCTCTTTGTTCCCTACTGGACAAAACCACGACATTTTTGGTGCCCAATGTGGGGCTCGAGATACTGGAGACTGGGATTTGTGATAAGGATGGTAAATTGGGAGTGGTAACGGACAAAACAGACGACTGGGTGAGGCTATGTTGTGTCTAGGGGTGGATTTAGATTTATGTGTATTTATTGTGTTATGTGTATATCATTTATTTATTTTCACGGGGATGTTTGATTCTGTTTGATCTTAGTTACTGTATGTTGATTTGTGAAGGTGGTTCAGATTTCCTTATGTTTTCTTGAATAAGTGATTCACAGAGGCGAGGGGTGGAATGTTCTGGTTTAGCAAGGAGCAGCTTTTGCTTGGTATCAGGGGGAGTGGGTTGCAATGAAGACCCGGTAAAGAGTTTGTGGACTCTCCCCTGGCTCCTGGGTTCACACCCACCTCCGGCCTGGCTGGGCCAATCTGGCGCCTCTGTGATCACTATTTAGGGGACGGGAATTTGAAGTGCTGGCAGGAGGTGTAAGAGTGATACAAGATGGAGACGACCACGCGGACCCCACAGTCAGAGAAGGAGGAAGGAAGGAGAAGCAATAGACCAGAGACCCCTCTGCAAGCCGTATCGAGAATGCAGCTGTGCCCCTGCAACCTATGGAGACCCATGGCAGGACCGAGAGTTACCAGCAGCTCCGTGTGAGTGAGCCAGGACGGGCGAGGGACTGTGTGGGGAGGCGGCCATGGCCCAGGCCGTGCTGGAGAGCCTGCACGCCGCAGAGCAGCCCCACACGAGAGGCAGAGACGAGCTGCAGCCTTTGGGATAAATGTGCGTCGGAGCAGCCTGTGCAGGGCTGCCGTGTGTGTGAGGTACCCACGGACTTGCAGGGAGGATGGGTGCAGAGTCCACCGGTCCTGAGGAGGGACAAATGGCAGAAGCTACCGGGAATAGACTAACTGAAACCTCCATTCCCTGCCCCCCCCCAGTCGTTCAGGGGGGAAGAGGCAAAACCCCCCCCCCCGGATCAGGGCTCTGAGCCTGGGAAGAGGGGAGGTGTGGCAAGAAGGTGTTCTTAAAAAGACTGGTCAGACTCTTCATTGTTGTATTACTCTGTGTTGTTTTATTTTGGTTATGTTCTGGGTTTTACAGTTATGTTTTAGTTGATGTTGCATTAACTTATTTTCTGTTTTCTTCCCCAAGCTGAGTAGCCTGCTCTGTTTTGTCCTGAACCTTAAGCAGCAATTAAGCTCTCCCTGCCCTTTGGCAATTCTCAGCCTCTTGAGGCTAATCATGGTCTTTTGTTCCCTGATGGGCCTAAACAGAGTGATAGAGTGGGAACAGTGAGAGAAACAACCATGAGGACTCCAAGGTCAGTGAGGAAAGAGAGGAGGAGATGTGCTAGAGCAGAGACTCCCCTGCATTCTATGGAGAGGACTGGTGAAGCTGAGATTTATTTGCATTTCTTTAAAGACCCCACATCAGTGATAGAGACTCATTTTGATAATGACCCTGTATCAGGGGCAGAGACTGATGTTGCTGAAACTGGCCCCAGACCGGGGTAGCGATTCACTTAATTAAAGGCCCCGAGCCAGGGACAGTGACTGTGGCCGGAGAAGGCCGTGTCCCAGGGAGGCACCCAACCACTTCACTGCAGACCCCGAGCCAGGGACAGTGATTTTCTTCTTTATCACTATGGCCGGAGCAGGCCGTGTCCCAAGGGAGGGGCCCAATATCCACAGCTGTAACTGTGGGGAGGAACCCATGATAAAGCAGCTCATTAAACTTATGCACAGAAGATGCCTTGTCCCGAGAGAGGGACCCTGCAACTGCAGAAACTGCAACCACGGTGAAGAATCCACACCTGAGATATTCACCAAGGACTGTCCCCCATGTGAGGGACCCTGTATGGGCAGAAGCCGCAGCTGTTAGGAACAACCCACACCAGAGAAGTTCGTTAAGGACTGTGTCCCAGGGGAGGAACTGTTGTAGTAGTGCAGGCAATATTCACTTGAAGACGTAGAGAGTCTAAGTAATGCACATGCAGAGACATACAGAGGCAACATAGTACAACCACCAGAGTTGACTCAAAGCCATCCTTCCTTTGCTAGCTACCTCCTTATATGCTGCTTCTGCCCATGAGATCACCCAGGGCCCAATTGATTAACTTGCAGCACCTGTTTCTGAAGTAGCTTGCCAGCTGCATTAACTTGTCCCTACCATCTTTATTCAAGCTGGCTGGTCCAAGCTACATCTGTGCCTACAATTCCCCCCTTTTTCTTTTTTGAACCAGCCAGCCTTTAGCAACACATTTCAAAATTAAAGGTACATGAAGAAAACAAATATTTTTACCCATGGCCATGAGTTTACAACAAAAGGTCAATAACAGCTACATCGCTGAACAATACAATACAGAAATCCATAAAGTCAAAATAAACATCATCTGATATGTGTTGCTACGAGGGACGCACACTGGCAGGAAGGGATGAGTTCTTGGTAGCTCCACTGATATTTCTTTTTCCTGATGTAGTTCTGGACTTTTCTTCAGATCCTTTAGCATGCTGATCTGTGAGCATTATCTGTAAGATGGAAGTATCTCTTCATCTGTAGAAAATCCACCATTTTTGTTTTCAAGCTCCCAGTGGTCATCTTAAGTTCTTCAATTCTTTTAATGCAATACAGATAGCTGGAGGAATTTACAGCAGCGTACGTGGTGCCACAGTTGCGAGGGTTTACATTTTAATTGAGTGATGGATTGAAGGTGGATCACTTGGTTCTTTCCTCAAGATTGTTTTTGCCATTGGTCTTACAGTTAAGTCCTTTCTGTTGATGTGGCTTGATCCATTTTGCCGGAATCCATCGGGGACCTTGATCTGTGATGACACAAGCATAGCCTCTTCCCCACGTTAACAGATCTGCAGGTCCTTGCCACTCTCCAGTAGTGGGATTCTTATACCAAACTTTAGGTTTGTCAGTAAAATCCAAATCCCGACTCATTTGGGCAAAGTGTGTTAATGCTGGTGGTTCATTCCAGTTTGCCACAATTCTGAGATGATTCATTGTATAAAGGGCTTTCATTAGTCTATCTTGAGGGCTCACCCCCTCTTCCCCCATTTTTTGTTTTTCTAGCAGGCCTTTTAAGGTTTGATGTGTCCGTTCAATAATGGCTTGACTGGTGGAATTTCCTGGGATTCCAGTAGTATGTTTAACACCCCATAAGTTTAGAAACTTACGTGTTTTACTGGCTATGTATCCCGAGCCATTATCAGTTTTTATTTCTCATGGAACACCAAGGACTGCAAAGCAACTCTTCCAATGTCTTATGACGTCTCGAGAACTGTCACTAGTTAAGGCTGTGGCCCAAACCATGGCTGAATAAGTATCAATAGTGACATGTATACGTTTAAATCGCCCAAAAGGAGCATAGATGGTGATATCCGATTGCCATATACCTAAAGGTGCCAGACCCCTGGGATTGACTCCTACTCCTAGGCCGATTTGATTCTGGCATGCAGGGCATGTGGAAACAATACCCTGAGCATCCCATATGGTCAGGTCAAACTGCTTTGCCAACATTTTTGCACTTTGATGAAAAAAATCGTGCGATCTTCGGGCTTGAGAAAATTTGTCAATTATTGGCCCCGTAGGTATCAATAAAGGAGCTGCCACTATCTTGTCAACAATTTCATTGCCAACTGATAGGCCATCTTTTAAACCCGAATGGCTTCGAATATGTCCAATATAATAAGCAGTTTGACGTTCATTTATCTGATGCCAGAGCCGCAGGAATAAGTGATACAAATTCTGATTAGAGATTTCTTTCAACAACGCTCTCTCTAATCGAGTGGCGGCATCGACCGCATAGAGGGAATCAGAGATGATGTTTAATGGGATGTCTGGCCATTTCTTGAAAGTTTTAACTACAGCCATCAGTTCCAGCAGTTGAACTGAACTGCCTGGGGAATGAACAGTTAGATTTTGCCATTTTCCATTCTCCCATCAAACCACTCCTGCTTTGGCTTGGATCTTACTTGCGTCGGTAAAAACAGTCAGGCCTTTAACGGGTACTGCTGACCTCAACGGCCGGTCTTCCATTTGAAAGTTAACAGAAAACTATTTATGGGCCGGATAATGATTATTTATAGTTCCTGGATATGACAATAAGGCCCACTGTAATTCATCAGATTGTTGCAGTACCCACTTCAAGGACTCATCTGTGAGAGGAACCAAAATGACGTCTGCCTCAATCCCTGCTATTTCCAGCAGACGTTTCCTGGCCTTAGCTATTATTTTCGCAATTGCCCCAAGCCTCGTGGTAATTGTTTTTTGCAAATTATATGGCAAAAATATCCACTCCAAGATCCTCAATGGGTCTTTCGCTACTGAATCCCATTGCATCAAGACTGCCATTACATGCTGGTTTTGACTTATCACAGCAATGTTAATTGATAAGTCAGGATCATATCAGTGACTGTAGTTATTGACTATCTTGTTTCCTATTTTTTCTATTGCTTGGATTTGCTGCCGGGACAGTTTCCGTGCACTATCAGCCTCTACTGAGCCCTTTAACAAAGGCATTAGTGGCGCAAGATCCTCATTTGTGATACCCCATGTGGTTCGT